>NW_012101621.1:431728-441383 GCF_000951045.1 Mandrillus leucophaeus | reverse complement strand
CATGCACACGTATGTTTATTGTGGCACTATTCACAATAGCAAAGACTTGGAATCAACCCAAATGTCCATCAGTGACAGACTGGATTAAGGAAATGTGGCACATATACACCATGGAATACTATGCAGCCATAAAAAAGGATAAGATCTTGTCCTTTGTAGGGACATGGATGCAGCTGGAAACCATCATTCTCAGCAAACTACTGCAAGAACAGAAAACCAAACACCGTGTGTTCTCACTCATAGGTGGGAATTGAACAATGAGATCACTTGGACAAAGGAAGGGGAACATCACACATCGGGGTCTATTGTGGGAGGGGGAATGGGGGATGGATAGCATTAGGAGATATACCTAACGTAAATAACAAGTTAATGGATGCAGCACACCAACATGGCACATGCATACATATGTAACAAACCTGCACTTTGTGCACATGTACCCTAGAACTTAAAGTATAATTGAAAAAAAAAAAAGAAAAGAAAAGTTGCATGCCTAAGGACATTGTCAAAAACCATGAAGGTGGAAACCGTACACCTTCCAGCAATCAAGAAGGTGCTGGAAGCTCTGCAATAGTGGTAGCTACAAGCTAAACAGTGGAAAAGAAGAAATTTCAAGGAGAGACCCACCTGAAAATTCTTCTGAGATTGCAATCAACCAAGGGGATAGAAAGCCTGTTAGATGTGCTAGGCTGCACCCACTTAGGAGTAATGAGTAGGACATGAAGCAGACATGAAGGCATCTTCAAAGCCACACATAAATCGAATGAAAGGTAAAGATTCATAGGCACAAGGATGTAAGCACAACCTCCGAACAAACACTGGCTGCAAAACAACTTATTCTAATCTAGAGACAACTCCTAGGAAGACAACGTATTTTTAAAATTACTCATATCCGAAGAAGCCTGGAAGTTTCTGTGCATGCTTAATTTCAAACATGATGCCATTTATTTCTAAGCAATGCTTTTAATTTCACACATTTTACAAATTAAAATTGAAATGCTGCCACCTACAAAATTAGATTTTATAGCTAATTACAGCATGACTACTTTTGTAGCAAAAATAAAAAGATGTCATGTATATATTGCCATATAATTTTTTTGATTCTCACACTATTATTTGAAATGAATGTTTAAAAATCTGAGCTTGTCATTTTCTTTTTCTAAGTTTCAGAAGACTACATAATACACCATGCTGCTTATAATCATCATTACTGCCAAAATGGTCAAGTCTAATAGGTACTTGCTTCATTTGGCACTTTAGTACAATCAACACAGTTATTCATGATTCTGATACTTGCTAGTAATAAGATTATTGGTATCCCATTTCACATTGGCAAGGACCTTATGCCAGTAATAAATTTTAGTTATCTTACACCAGTAATAATCCTAACACTGTTTGTTCTTGGCAGAATAATTTATCCTATACCAGTAATAACCTAATTACTGGTATAACAAAACCAAGAAAATTTTCAAACTCCATATTTGAGGGTATGTGTTCTGGTACTAATTCTTCTCTTACAAATTTCTGTGTAGTTAGGGTACAGTCAGGAAAGAGAAACTAAACCAGTGGTTTCACAAATTGTTTTTATTTAGAGATGGTAAACTAGGTATTAGAGAAGTAAAATGATAATCTTAAAAAAAAAAACACTGAAAGGCCAGGCACAGTGGCTCATTCCTGTAATACCAGCACTTTGGGAGACCGAGGTGAGCAGATCACTTGAGGCCAGGAGTTTGATACCAGCCTGACCAACATGGCAAAAACTCTTCTTGACTAAAAATGCAAAAATTAGCCAGGCATGGTGGTGCATGCCTATAATCCCAGCTACTTGGGAGGCCGAGAGACAAGAATCACTTGAACCCGGGAGGCAGATGTTGTAGTGAGTCAAGACTGTGCTACTGCACTCCACCCTGGGCAAAAGAGCAAGACTCAAAAAAAAAAAAAAAAAAAAAAAAAAAAAAAAAAACCACACACACTGAGAGTTCATTTAAAAAGAAACAAAATACCCTCTAAGACTGAAGAAATACAGGGAAGAATGTTGTGTATTTTTAAAACCTAGAAGCTTGGAGAAGGGCGCCATGTATCTGAAACTCAGACCTATAAAATGACAACAATAGCTGGTGCTAATATGTTACAAAAGAAGCACAAATTCTCTAAGTTAGTTTCTGAAAAACACCAGCTCATCCTGATGATATGTTAAGGATTAAATGCATAATTTGTGTAAAACTCTTAACAGTGTCTTATGCGTTATAAACACACCCACACTACAAATGGATATCCTAAGAATATATGCTATTCTTAGTATAAAGTTTAAAATGTGATTTTGCCAAGAACAAAGCAACCTACATAATGTGGTTTCTACCTGCTAGCCTCATCTCATACCACCCTCCTCTTCATCACCTCATTTTTCCAAGGCGTAAACTATTTTTTAAAACAGATTATATAGTCATAGAAGTATATAATATGCACCCAAAGAACATATTTAGTTGGTTATAGTAACATTTTTAAAATTTACTATAGGCAATGATTTCCTTAAAATGACACCAGTCACAATCAACAAAAAATGAAACTTCAATAAAACTAAAAATTTTTGCACATCAAAAGACAATCAAGAAAGGGAAAAGATAACCCACAGATGGGAGAACCTATTTATAAATCATATATCTGGTAAGTGTCTTGTAGCAGGTTGAACGGGGCCCATCAGAAAGGTATGTTCATGTTCTCACTTTCTAAACTGCAAATGTGACCCTGTTTGGGAAAAATATTTGCTGATGTAATTAAGAATCTTTAGGTGATTGTCCTGGAGAACTTGAGAGGGCTCTAAATCCAATGACAAGTGTCTGTACAAGAGAAAGAAGAGAAGACAATAATACAGAGAAGAAGGTCGTGTACAGCTGGTGGTAGAGGTTGTATGTATGCAACCAAAAGCCAATAAACACCTAAAGTCACCAGAAGCTTGAAGTGGCAAGAAAAACTTTTCCTGAGAACCTTTGGAGGGAGCCTGGCCCTGTCAACATCGGACTTCTAGACTCCAGAAATGGGAAATAAGGAATTTCTGTTGTGTGAAGCTACCAAGTTTGCGGTAATTTGTTATGGCACCCCTAGAAAACCAGTACAGGTCTAATATGTAGACTATATAAATAACTCTTATAATTCAACAATACAAAGGCAACCCACTAAAAATGACCCAAATATTTAAATAGAGATTTCTCTGAAAAAGATATACAAATTGCCAACCAAGAAGCACATGGAGAGATGTTCAACATCCTTAGTCATATGGGAAGCTCATATCAAAACCACAGTGAGATATCACTTTACATCCACTATTCACCATTAATCAGCCATAATTAAAAATAAGAAATAATAAAATAAATATTGGTGAGTGTGAAGAAATAGAAGTAATAACCTGCTGCAGGTAAGAATGTAACATGCTGCAGTCACTGTGGAAAATAAATTGGCAGTTCCTCATTTTTAAACATAAAGTTACTATATGATCCAGCAATTCTACTAGTACATATATACCCAAGAGCATTGAAAACAGATGCTCAAAAAAAATTGTTTGGACAAATATTTTTAGCAGAACTATTCACAATAACCAAAGGTAGAACATCAGCTGATGAATGGATAAGCAAAAAGTGATATGTTCATATCGTAGAATACTATTGAGTCATAAAAAATGAATGGAATTCTGATACATGCTGAAATGTGGATGAATTGTCAAAAGATTATGCTAAGTGAAAGAAACAAGACATGAAAAAGGCCACATAGTATATGATTTGATTTATGTAAAATGTCCAGAATAGACAAACACATAGACGCAGAAAATGGATTAGTAGTATCACTTCACCTATTGAAGGACATCTTGGTTGTTTCCAAGATTCAGTAATTATGAATGATGGATCATTCAAAATTGAATGATTTATACATTTGTGTGCAAGGTTTTCTGTTGACATAAGTATTCAGCTCATTTGGGTGAATATCAAGGGGCATAACTGTTGGATCTTATTGTAAAAATGTTTGGTTTAATGAGGAACTGCTAAACTGTCTTCCAAAGTGGTTGTACCATTTTGCATTTCCATCAGTAGTGAATGAGAGTTCTTGTTGCTTTACATCCTTGCCAGCATTTGGTGCTGTCATTGTTATGTTTTGGCTGTTCTAATAGGTATGTAGTGGTATCTCTTAATTTGCAATTTGCTAATGATTTTTATGTCTTCCAAAGTGGTTGTACCATTGTGCATTTCCATTAGTAGTGAATGAGAGTCCCTATTGTTCCACATCCCTGCCAGCATTTGGTTCTGTCACTATTACGTGTTTTCATATGTTTTGGCTGTTATAATAGATATGTAGTGGTATCCCTTAATTGCAATTTCTTAATGATGTATGTTGTTGAGCATCTTTTCATATTCTTATTTACCATCTATTTGTATTCTTTAGTGAGTGCTCTAGTCAGGTCAGGTCATTCATTTTCTCATTGTTGAGTTTTAGGGGGTTTAAGAATTCTTTGCAAAAAATTTCTCCAATTCTGTAAGTTACATGTTTACTCTGCTGATAGTTCCTTTTGTTGTGTAGAAGTTCTTTAATTTAATTAGCTATCATTTGTCAATTTTTGTTTTTGTTGCAATTGCTTTTGGCATCTCCATCATGAAATCTTTACCCATTCCAGTGTCCAGAATGGTATTGCCTAGGTTGTCTTTCAGAGTTTTTATAGTTTTGGGTTTTAACGTTCTAATATTCAGCATCTATAAGGAAATCAGACAAATTTACAAGAAGGGCAAACAAACCCATTAAAAATGAGCAAAGGACATGAACAGATGCTTCTCAAAAGAAGACATACATGCAACCAACAAGCATATGAAAAAAAAGTTCTACATCACTGATAATTGGAGAAATGCAAATCAAAATCACGATGAGACTATCTCACACCAGTCAGAATGGCTGTTATTAAAAAGTCAAAAAAATCACAGATGCTGGTGAGGAAGCAGAGAAAAAGGAACACTTATACTATGTTGGTGGGAGTGTAAATTAGTTCAACTATTGTGGAAAACAGTGTGGTGATTCCTCGAAGACCTAAAAACAGAAATACCATTTCACTTAGCAATCCCATTACTAAGTATACACCCAAAGAAATGTAAATAATTCTGTCATGAAGACACATTCACACTTATGTTCATTGCAGCACTATTCACAATAGCAAAGACATGAAATCAGCCTAAATGCCTATCAACAATAGACTGCATAAAGAAAATGTAGTACATATACACCATGAAATACTATGCAGGCATAAAAAAGAACAAAATCATACTCTTTTTGGAACATGGATGGTGCTGCAGGCCATTATTCTTAGCAACCTAACAAAAGAACAGAAAAAAAAATACCGTGTGTTCTCACTCATAATTGGGAGCTAAATAATGAGAAGACATGGATATATATAGGGAAACAACAAATGCTCGGGCCTAATGGGGTGTGGAGACTGGGAGAGGGATATGATCTGGAAAAAATAACTAATGGGTAGTAGGCTTAATACCTGGTACTAATTTGTACAAAAAACCTTCTTGTCATGGGTTTACCAAGTCCTGAGGCTGCATAGAGCACGGGGGCCCTGGGCCCATCCATAAAATCATTTTTCCCTCCTAGGTCTGTGGGCCTGTGATGAGAGGGGCTGCTGGGAAAGTCCCTGACATGCCCTGGAGACATATTCCCCATTGTTATGGTGATTAACATTAAGTTCCTTGTTACTTATGCAAATTTCTGCAGCAGGCTTGAATTTCTCCCCAGAAAAACAAAATGAGTTCTTCTTTACCATCACATCATCAGGCTGCAAATTTTCCAAACTTTTATGCTCTGCTTCCTCTTGAACACTTTGCCACTCAGAAATTTCTTCTGTCAGATACCCTAAATCATCTCTCTCAAGTTCAATGTTTCACAAATTTCTAAAGCTGGGGCAGAATGCTGCCAATCTCTTTGCTAAAGTATAGCAAGCGTCACCTTTCCTCCATTTCCCAAGAAGTTTCTCATCTCCATCTGAGACCACCTCAGCGTGGGCTTTATTGTCCATATCACTATCAGCATTTTGGTCAAAGCCATTCAACAAGTCTCTAGGAAGTTCCGAACTTTCCCACATCTTCCTGTCTTCTGAGCCCTCTAAGTCCCTAGAAAGTTCCACACTTTCCCACGTTTTCCTGTCTTCTTCTGAGCTCTCTAAACTATTCCACCCTCTGCCTGTTACCCAGTTCCAAAGTCATTTTCACATTTTTGGGTATCTTTATAATAGCACCCCACTACCTTGGTACCAATTTATTGTATTAGTCTGGTCTCACGTTGCTATGAATAAATACCAAACACTGGATACCGTAAAAGGAAAGAGATTTAACTGACTCAGTGTTCAGCATGGCTGGGGAGGCCTCCAGAAAATTACAATCATGGTGGAAGGTAAAGGAGAAACGGGCACCTTCTTCACAGGGTGGCAGGATGGAGTGAGTGCAAGCACAGGAAATGCTAGATGCTTATAAAACCATCAGATGTCATGAGACTCACTCACTATCATGAGAACAGAACTGGGGAACCTCCCCCATGATTCAATTACCTCCACCTAGTCCCGGCCTTGACACATGGGGATCATGATTCAAGGTGAGATTTGGGTGGGGACACAGAGCCAAACCACATCACCTGCCAAAATTGTTTTGTATAAATTTAAGGGGGACAAGTTCAGTTTTGATACATTAATATATTGCCTACTGGGAAAATCTGGGTTTCAGTGTAATTATCACCTCAATAGTGTATATTGTACTCATTTCTCATCCCTCACCCTCCTTCCACCTTCCCACTCTTCTAAATCGCCGATATCTGTTATTCCACATCTTATGCCATGTGTCCAGATTATTTAGCTCCCACTTTTAAGTTAGAACATGCAGTATTTGACTGTTTCTTATTATTTCACTTACAACAATGGCCTCCAGTACCACCCATGTTGTTGCAAAAAAAATATTTTTTGTTATGGCTGAGTAGTATATATCACATTTTGTTTATCCAATCATCCATTGATGAACATTTAAGTAATTCCATATCTTTAATATTGTGAATAGCATTGTGATAAACATACAAGTGAAGGTATCTTTAATATAATGATTTCTTTTCCTTTGGGTAGATACCCAGGTATGGGATTGTTGGACAAATGGTAGTTCTATCCTGTTAAAAAATTTAAATATTTTGGATGCTATTAGCTACATATAAATGTGGAATATGTGTTTCTTTCTAATGAGTTGGCCTTTGTACCACTGAGTAACACCTAAATTTTCTTTTATATAGTGATTGAATTTGATCTCTCATTTCATCCTTTTACTTTAAAATTTATTGTATTCCTTTTTTTGGGAATGGAGTGGGGAGAGAAGAGAATGCTGAGATAAACACCTATACTTATCCATCACTCTTTAATTTACCATCTGAATCGTGGGTCTTTTTCTTTTCTATTTATCTTTTTTCAAAATATGTCCCACTCTGTTTCCCAGGTCCAGGCTGGAGTGCTGTGACATGATCATGGCCCACTACAGCCTTGGTCTCCCGAGCGCAATCAATCCTCCACCTCGGCCTGCTGAGTAGCTAGGACTACATGCATAAGACACCACACCCAGCAATATATTTATTTATTTATTTATTTTGAGACGGAGTCTTGCTCTGTCACCAGGCTGGAGTGCAGTGGCATAACCACAGCTCACTGCAACTTTCGCCTCCCAGGTTCAAGCAATTCTCTTACCTCAGCCACCCAAGTAGCTGGGACTACGGGTATGTGCCACCATGCCCAGCTAAAATTTTTTGTATTTTTAGTAGAGATGGGATTTCAACATATTGGGCAAGATGGTCTTGATTTCTTGACCTCGTGATCCATCCACCCCAGCCTCCCAAAGTGCTGGGATTACAGCCATGAGCCACAGCGCCTGGCCCTTATTGTATTCTTGTTTAAAACTAGATGCCTTTAAAAAGGATATTGTATAATCTTTCAAAAATCTAGTCGTGAAATACCTTTTAATTGGAGTACTGACTCTTTAATTTAATTATGAATATTATTGTATTTAAATACATCATTTTGGCATTTTTTGAAATCTTTTAAAATTCTTATTACTTCTTTTATTTTTACTTTTGCATAGACTTTTTTATTATTTAATTTTCCTTTTATTCTATTTTATTTGTATGTTCTTTTATTTATACACACTGAATTTGTTATAATTTACCTGAGAATATTATAATTAATTTTCTAAACAACTGAAAAAGGAGAATATTTCAATTTTGATTATACATTGGCACTTACTTTTATTGTTTTCAAAAAGTTCACTTTTACATTTATGTAAATCACATAATTTATTGTTTTATTACAATTTTGAGAATATATATCATTTTAACCCAATTTTTATAATTTCTGGTTCTCCTCCATTTTCCTCCAGTTTTATTTTTCCATTTGGCATCATTTCCTTTAGTCCGAAAAACTACCATTATTTGTAATGTAAAAAATCTTCTGGAAACAAATCCTTTTCTGAAAATATTTTACTTTGTCATTATTTATAAAAAACATTTTCCTATGTGTAGAATTCTCAGTTGACAGTTTTTCTTTCCTTTTCATTACATCATATATATTTTATTTACTATCATTTTTGATCTCTGCTAACAAAATAAACTCACTAAATCATGGTGTATTCTCTTTTTGATGTGTCACTGAGTTCAGTTTGCTAGTATTTTGTTGAGGATTTCTGCATATAAATTTATCAGCAATACTGGTCTGTAGCTTCTTCTTTTGTTGTGTTCTTGTCTGGTCTTTGTATCAGGGTAATATTAGCCTGATACAATGCATTAGGGAAAATTCCCTCCTCCTCAATTTTTTGGAACAGCTTCAGAAGGATGAATATTATTTCTTCTTGTGTTTGATAGAATTTGATTCCTTTTTCTTTCTCCATTGTGTGATTTTTTTCTATAAGACCTGAGAGTTCTATACTCTCATGTGTTTTCATGATGAAAAGTATTGTGCTTTTGTTTCCAAGTTTAGAACTTCTTCAAGAATTTCTTGTAGGTCTAGTCTGGTGACAGATTCCTTCATCATTTGCCTGTCTGGGAAGTAATTTATTTCTCCTTCATTTATGAAGCTTGATCTTGTTGTATTTAGAATTCTTGGCTAGCATGTTTTCTTTTTTTCCTTTCAGCATTTTAGTTATGCCATCTCATTCTCTTCTGATCTGTAAGGTTTCTGCTGAAAAATATTGCTGTTAGTCTAATGTGGTTACCTTTTTAAGTGACTACAGGCTTTTCTAGTGCTGATTTTAGAATTCTTTCTTTCATTTTGAGTTTAGACAGCCTGATGATTATATTACATGGTGAGTGTGTGTGTGTGTGTGTGTGTGTGTGTGTATGATGTATTCACTGGAGTTTGTTGGTACTCTGGGATCTGGATGTCTAAATCTCTTGCTAGACTTGGGAAGTTTTCATTTATTATTTTATAAACTGCATTTTGTAAGCCTTTTTATCTTTCTTTTTCCTCAAGAATGCCAATAATTTGTATACTATATTACTTTAAGTAGTCCTAAATGTCTCAAAGGCTTTGTTTGTTCTTTTTATTCTTTTTTTTTTTTTTTTTTTTTTTTAAATTATTTCAAGAGACCTATCCTCATGTTCTAAAATT
>NW_012101621.1:420062-431678 GCF_000951045.1 Mandrillus leucophaeus | reverse complement strand
AAATCTCTTGCTAGACTTGGGAAGTTTTCATTTATTATTTTATAAACTGCATTTTGTAAGCCTTTTTATCTTTCTTTTTCCTCAAGAATGCCAATTATTTGTATGTTAGATTACTTTATGTTGTCCCAAATGTCACAAAGATGTCACTTGTTCCTTTTATTTTTTTTTTTTTTTTTTTGTCTGACTAAATTATTTCAAGAGACCTATCCTCATGTTCTAAAATTGTTTCTTCTGCTTGGTTGGTCTAGTCTATTGTTGAAGCTTTCAAGTGTATTTTGTATGTCCTTCAATAAATTTTTTTGTTTCACAATGTCCTTTTAAAATATGTATCTTTTTAAATTTCTCATTCATTTCCTAAATACATTTTCTGATTTCTTTGTATTGGTTTTCAGATTTATCTTACATCTCACTGAGTTTCTTTAAAATCAATACTTTGAATTCTTGATATGGTATTTCTAGAATTTCTCTTTGGCTAGAATCTATTGCTGGATAATTATTGTGTTCCTTTGAGTGTGTCATATAACCTTGCTTTTTAATGTTTCTTGTAACTTTACATTGATTTTTGCACATCTGGAGTGACAGTAACTTCTTATTTTCAAATTTACGTTCATTGGGGAGGGTCCTTTTTCTTGAAGACATGACTATGATGCTGGTTGGGTAGGGGCATTTGGTTTAGCTTCTTAGCACAGTAATGAATATTCTGTATAACTTCTTTGGCTATAAATAGCATTAGTGGTATGTGTGCTTTCCTTGGCTTATTATGGTATAGTGATTTGTGGGGCTGTGGTGAAGGTGTGCTAGGGACGGGAATGCCACATGGCCCTATCTTCAGATTTCAGTGGTAAAGGTGTTGGGCTAAGTGAGTCTATTCTTGTTATCTCGGACAATGTTTCCTCGTGTCTGCTTGGCAGTGAGTGGCAGGCAGGCTGATTCTTGAGCTTCTGGATGGATTTCTTGACTGTCAGTTGCAGTAGCAGTATATTGGGTGGGTGAGTGAGCTCTTGACTTCCTTGGCAGCCAGTGTGGCCTAGGCAATAGCAGTAGCAGTGGACACAAGATGCTCTTCAAGTTTTTGAGTTCTGTGCTCTTGTGTTAGCAGTGGTCCAGGCAAGTAGGTGACACTTTCAGTTAAGAGTCAGCTGCATGGTATTGGTAGGACTTTTATGTCCTACCTCTGCTCCCCAAGAAAAGTGCTTCAGTTTCCCGGGTGGCATACTGGGATGTGGAACACCCAGGAATCTGAATCCCACACTGTCTCAAGGGTGGGTGGGGCAGTGATGCTGGGATTGGGGTTCCCACTTCCAGTGCCAGCAGCTGGAGCCCACACCATGCTCACTTCTCAGGCTGAGTTGTGGGAGCTCATTCCCTTTTCAAGCCCTGATTCTGCAAGCAATACCTGTTTTCCCTATTGGCTAGGAATGACATCACTGCTTCTAGGATCCTGCACAGTTTGCTAAAAGCTAGAGTCAAGAATGGCATCTTACGGTAGCCACTCAGGTTCCAAAAAGGTCATGTGACACCTCCTAGAGCAGTTTCTTCTTATAATCTCCTGGTTGCTCCCTAAATTAGATTCAGGATTTGGGAGGGTCAAAATGCTCTTCCATGGGCTACATTGCATGATTACCTGGTAAGAAAGTGGACCACAGAAAGGCACTCACTCACTCTTTCACTTACTGGGATTTACTCCAGCATAACCAGCACGTCTTGGCAACGTGGCTGCTGGTTTTCTGTTTCCTAGATTTTAAAGTTTCCTTTCAGTTTCCTGTTGAATTCTCATGTTCCTCCTTGAATAATGTATTAAAAATATGATTGTCTACAACCCATTTTGGTTCATATAAGTGGATGAGGCATGCTGGAAATGCTTCTAGTCAGCGTTTTGGGGGAAAATTTTTAAACACAAGTTGTATGTTTCTTAGAAATTTATCCATTTCTTCTGGACTCTCCAATTGGTTGGAATGTAACTGCTTATAGCAGTCTTTCATGATCCTTTGTATTTCTGCAGTATAAGTAGTAAGTTGCCTCTTTTGACTATAATTATATTCTTCAGAGTCAACTTTTTTTTTTTTTTTTTTTTGGTGGTATAGCCAAAGGTTTCTCAATTTTTTTCCCTTTTTTTTAAAAAAAGACTCAATTTCATTTATTTTTTTCTGTTGTCTTTCTAGTCTCTATTTCATTTAAATTAGCTTTAATTTTTATTATCCCTTTTTTCTACTAGTTTTAGGCACAGTGTGCTCTTTTTCTAGTTCCTTTGGGCATAATGTTAGGTTGTTTATTTGAATTCATATTTTTCCTAATGTAGTCATTTATTACTATACTTCTCTCTGAGCCCAAATTTTATGTTATTGATGTCACAATTTACCTCTTTTTTTAATTGTGCAACCGTTAACATATTGTGTAACTATATTTTTAATTATTTTCTCTCTTAATTTATATACTACAGTTAAAATAGTTGTGTGCATCCACATTACAGTATGAGAGTCATCTGAAGTTGATTACATACCTTTACCAGTGGGTTTCATGCTTTATTTCTAATGTTGCTAATTATCATCCTTTGTTTAACTTTCTTATAAAGAGAATCAAGTAGTGATAAATTTCCTCAGATTACCAAAAAAATGTAATCAAACACTTCAATATACCTCCCTCATTAATTAATAGAAGTGGTAATCAAAAATTTATCAGAGTTGTAGTTGACCTGGAGAACACCATGAACCAATTAGAAGTTAATGACACTATAAAACACTTTCACTAGAAACATTGGAATACTCCTTTTCAAGTGCACACAGAATATTTATCAAGTTAGACCATATTTTATCATAGATAAAACAAGTCTCAATAAATTTAAAAGTATTCAAGTGACATAGAGATTTGTACACAAACATAACAGCTTTTTTTGTAGTAGCCAAAGATTGGAAACCACCCAAATGTCCCTCAAAAGATGAATCAATAACTGAATTGTAGTATATACATATGGAATACTCAGAAATAAAAGGAATGCACCATTCTAACACACAACAGTATGATAAATATCAAAATAAGTATGCTGATTAAAAGAAGCCATAAAAATAAGAGTACATAATACTAGATTTTACATGCCATAAAACTATAAAACATGCAAACAAATAATTAGTAATAGAACACATTTTAGTGTTTGGGAGGAAAGATGTGTGGCGGGATTATTAAAAGGGGTTATCAAGGAACAATAGGATACTTTGGGGACTGAGGCATATGTCTATCTTGATTGCAATGATATTTTAATAGTTATATACATGTCAAAACATATTAAATTGAACATATTAAATATGGATAGTTTATTATATGTCAATTGGACTTCAAGAATGCTGTCTTAAAATCTAAGAGGGCAAAATAAATATATTTTAAACTGACATCTATTTTCTTGTTTAAAGATCTCAACAGCGGTCCCCAACATTTTAGGCAACAGGGACTGATTTCATGAAAGATAACTTTTCCACAGAATGGGAGTGAGGGATGGTTTTGGGATGAAATTGTTTCACCTCAGATCCATCAGGCATTAGATTTTCATAAGGAACACAAAACCTAGATCCCTAGAATGTGCGGTTTACAATAAGTTTCACACTCCTATGAGAATCTAATGCAGAGCTGATCTGACAGGAGGCGGAGCTCAAGCAGTAGTGCTTGCTCTCCCAGTGGTTCACCTCCTGCTGTGTGGCCAGTCACAGACTAGCACTCGCCTCTGGCCCAGGGGTTGGGGACCCCTGGATCTTAATATATCAATAACTTGACATTCAGTGCATAACTCTGAGAAACTCAAGCAATCATAGAACATATGGAAACACATCAGTCATCTGACCATTATCTGCCTATTTAGAAAACATTTACATATATTAGGGCATTCCATCCCTGTAATAATTGTTTGTTGGTGGTCATACATTACACCAGTGGGAATACAAATTCTGTTGCAACTGAAACAAAATCTTAATTGAATCTTATGGCATAGATAGAGTTACATATCAAGATTGTACAAGACATTGCCTCAGTGCTTATAGGTCAAATGAATTTTTTTAAACCTTACTACTTTTTTCTTTTTTAACTATTATGAATACATAACAGTTTTATGTATTTGTGAGATACATGTGATATTTTGATATAACTATACAGTGTGTAATGAAGCATTTATCATTTCTTTGTGTTAGGAGCATTCTAATTCCATTTTTTAGTTATCTGCAACTACATGGATGAAACTAAAAAGACTTTATGTTAAGTGAAGTAAGCCAGGCAAAGACAGATAAACATCACATTATGGCTAACATGTTGAAGCTTACAAAAAAAAAAAAACAAAAAAAAACAAAAACAAACAAACAAACAAACAAAACCTCTTACAGAGGTAGAGTTGAAAAATGAATACCAGAGGCTGGGAAGAGTGGTGGAGATGGGAGGATAAAGAGGAAGATGATGGTTAATGGGTACAAAAATACAATATACAATTAGAAGGAATAAGGTCTAGTCTTCAGTAGCACAATAGGATTACTATAGTTAACAATAATTTATTGTATATTTCAAAACTTTACTAATTTTTAATGCTGGGCTGACTTAAATAATGTTCTACTTGTCTCCCTGTTCTGGTTTCCGGCATATGCAACATTTGGTATAACTTTTAACAAGAAGTCCCCAAGCGATGTCCAAGATAATTATCTCCATGATTCCTATTCTGTCCACAACATAGAATAGGGAAATTTCACCCAAAGGATTCATTCAAATTATGAATACATTTCAGGCAGAGGGAAAGCAGTTCTACACACTGTCTTCAGCCAAGAAGGACGTCATCTCAAGCACACCTAAGAGAAAGCTAATAGAGTATCGTAGAGAAAATTTGTGCTAAGTCATCTCATTGCTCTGACTCTCTTTCTTAAGATAATTCTTAAAATATTTCTATGTTTCTGACATTTTAGATTCAACCCATAAGTGAGATCATGCAGTATTTATCTTTCTGTGGCTAGCTTTTGAACCCAAAGGACATTATATTGCTATATTTAACACCTCTTTAAAGAGTAATTTAACTTGTCTCTGGTTCCTAACATTTCAATTTTACAAATTCCAGAATTATTATTACCCCAGTTTCTGAAAATTCTCTCTGAGTTAAAGTCACAAATTCCAAAGATGCTTTAACAGAATGTCCTACTGCCTCTTGTAGGTCATCTTTGAAACTTAATAACCCCATCTGGGCAAGAGCAAAGTGAATGGTGAAAAAGTCATTATGTTCTTGAGAAGCAAGAGGTATGTCTTATATGTTTTTTGGGTATGTCTTATATGTTTTTTGCCTTTGTACATCCTATAGAGTTGCTGAGTATGTGTATGTTAACTTAGACAAAATGTAAGTAGTGGTTATTTCCAAAACACTTTGGAAACTCTACATCTTTAAGATTTACCTTAAAGAATAGAGAGGGGGAAATAATTAATATTTATTAACATTCACGGAGTACCAGAAATGTTTAAATGCTTTCTGTGAATCTTTGCAAGACATCTATTACAATATGTGTCTTATTTTTACAGAAAAGGAAATGGGAACAGAAAATAGGTTTAGATCAAGATCACAAGGTTAAGAAGTAATAGAATAAGTTTTCAGAATCAGGTTTGGCTGATTAAAAAGTCTATGGCTATGCTACTAATTATTTTAAATATAGGGCTAATATTGAGTAATATACGTACTCCATAAATATGTAATATTCATAATTTTTAAATGACAAAAAAGTTCGATTTCTTCTTGGTAAACTGTTTTTCTAGGAATATACATGTTTATCTTTTAGCAAATTCCTCTCTCAAACACAGTTGAAATTTTACTTTGAAATCAGTATTTTACTTTGAAATTAGCTATATTCTCTGTCACTTATTCCAACAGGTATAGAAATAGTTATTGAAAACTTATCTGGATAACTTTGTCTTGACAGGAAATTAAGTTTCAAAATCAAGGTCAGATTGTTGCAGTTTCTTGGGTACATAACTCTACTGGGTGTAATATGAGAATATTATCTTTAGAAATTAGGTAAATCTCTATTATGGAAGATATGCTTATTTGTAATTTGAGGCTTTTGTGTATCTTCTTTTCCACAACAAATGTATGCTTTACCCAGTTTCCTTATGAGAATTATTTTTATACTTAATCTATGCTTATAAGGGAAGGGGAAAATAATGCTTACGATGTGGTAATGGTTTTCATTGTTTGCTTGCTCACACTGGTACCACCTTGAAGATTTCAAGGATAAAAAATGAAAATTTAAAAAGTGAAAACATGCCAAGGGAGAGAATTAATAAAGGAAGAAGGGAACTAGGCAATTATCTTTCCAATATCCAGTTTGAGTAAGTTTACTTAAGAATAAACAAAAGCAATATCAATATTATATTTGGAGGTAAATAATTGGTGATCAGTGAAATTTTTACTTTATGTACTTTACTTTTTACTTTAAGTACTTTAAAATACATGTTTTCTAAGGAAATGTGTATTTAAAAACACATAAAATATTTATTTTCTAAGGTAATAAATAAGTGAATTTAATAGAAGCATAGAATAGTGGTTACCAAAGGTTGGAGATGATAGGAGGGAGAGGAAGATCAAGAGAGGTTGATATAATATATATAATTATTACCTTAGAAAAGATAAATAATAGATTAGATATAGAAGATAGATAGATAGAGAGAGAGAGAGAGATAGATGATGATAGATAGATAGATAGATAGATAGATAGATAGATAGATAGATAGATAGATGGAAAGATAGATAGATAAAAATAGATAACATTTCCTTTTCCTTTTTTTTGAGATGGAGTCTCACTCTGTTGCCCAGGCTGGAATGCAGAGGCATGATCTCAGTGAGCTGCAACCTCCAGCTCCCAGGTTCAAGTAATTCTCCTGCCTCAGCCTCCCCACCTGCCTCCTACATTCAAGCAATTCTCTTGCCTCAGCCTCCTGAGTAGATGGTATTACAGACACCCACCACCATACCCGGCTTACTTATTTATTTATGTATTTATGTATGTATGTATGTATTTATTTATTTATTTAGGTACAGACAGGTTTTCACCATGTTGGCCGGACTGGTCTCAAACTCCTGGCCTCAAGTGTTCTGCCCACCTAGGCCTCCCAAAGTGCTGGGATAGCAGACGTGAGCCATCGTGCCTGGCTCCAAAATAGATAACTTTTCTAACCTTGATGACCAGAAGATGGTAATATCTTAAAGCCTAGAGATTTTCCAGTATCCATTTATATAATTGAAGTTAATTTTTTTTAAAAGAGAGTTCAATGCTTTTATTTTTTTATTAGTTTTTATTTACACTTGACACAATAATCATGCATATTTATGGAGTGTAGTGTGAGGTTTCAATGCATGTATACATCATATTATGATCAAATTAGGGTAATTACTATATACATCACTTTAAACATTTATCATTTATTTGGGGTATTAACATTCAAAATCTTCACTTCTGGGCCAGGCACGATGGCTCACGTCTACAGTCCCAGCACTTTGGAAGGCCAAGGCAGGTGGATCACCTGAGGTGAGGAGTTCGAGACCAGCCCGGCCAATATGGTGAAACCCTGTCTCTACTAAAAATAAGAAAATTAGCCAGGTGTGGTGGTGGGCACCTGTAATCCCAGCTACTCAAGAGGCTGAGGCAGGAGAATCACTTGAACCTGGGAGGTGGAGTTTGCAGTGAGCTGAGATCACGCCATTGCCCTCCAGCCTGCACAACAAGAGCAAGACTCCGTCTCAAAAAAACCCAAAAAAGTCACTTCTGGCTATCTTGAAATATACACTACCTTTCTATTAACTATAGTCACCCTACTGTGTAATAGAACATGAAAACTTATTCTTTTTTAACTGTAACTTTATATTCATTGACCAACCTCTCTTGATCTTCCCCTCCCTCCTACCATCTCCAGCATTTGGTAACCACTATTCTACACTCTACTTCTATTAAATTCACTTTTTTAGAATCCACATGAGTGAGACCATGTGATGCTGTCTTTCTGTAGCTGGCTTACTTCACTTAATGTAATGTCCTCCTAATTCACTATTGTTGCTGCAAATTACAGAATTTTATTCTGTTTTGTGACTGAACAGTATTCTATTCTATGTATGTACCAAAATGTCTTTATCCATTCATCTGTAGAGGGCATTTAGGTTGATTTCGTACTTTGGCTATTTTGAGTAGTGCCACAATAAACATAAGAATGTGGCTATCTCCTTGACATACTGATTTCATTTCCTTTAAATATATACCCAGTAATGGAATTGTTGAATCATGTGGTAGTTCTATTTTTAATGTTTTGGGAAACCACTATATCGTTTTCCATAATGGCTGCACAGTAATTTACATACCAATAAACAGTGCAAATGAGTCCCTTTTCCTCACATTCACATCAGCATGTGTTATTTTTTGTCTTTTTGATGATAGCCATTCTAACTGGGA
Source organism: Mandrillus leucophaeus (assembly GCF_000951045.1). NCBI lineage: Eukaryota > Metazoa > Chordata > Mammalia > Primates > Cercopithecidae > Mandrillus > Mandrillus leucophaeus. The sequence continues at coordinate 423,234 of NW_012101621.1, read as the reverse complement.
TTAGATGATATCACATTGTGATTTTGATTTGTATTTTCTTCAAAATTAGTAATGCTAAGCATATTTTCATATATCTGTTGGCCATGTGTATATCTTCTTTTGATACATGTTTATTCAGGTCTTTTGTCCATTTTTAAATCAGATTTTTTGTTTTCTATTGAATTGTTTGAGTTCCTTATATATTCTGGTTACTAATCCCTTGTCAAATGCATAGTTGGCAAATACTCTCTCCCATTCTGTAGGTTGTCCCATCACTCTGTTGATTCTTTCCTTTGCTGTGCAGAAGAATTTTAGTTTGATGTAATCCCATTGTCTATTTTTGCTTTTGTAGCCTATGCTTTTGAGGTCTAATTCAAAAGTATTCTTGCCAAGTTCAGTTTCATATTGCATTTCTCCTATGTTTTCTTCTACTAATTTCACAGTTTCAGGTCTTACATTTAATTGTTTTAATCCATTTAGAGTTGAATTTTGTGTATTGTAAGAGATAAGGGTCAAGTTTCATTCTTCTGCATGTAGATATTCAGTTTTCCCAGTACAATTTATTGAAGAGACTGTCCTTTCCCCAATGTATTCTTGGGATCTTTGTCAAAAATCAGTTGACTGTAAAGCATGAGTTTATTTATGGGGTTCTGTATTCTGTTCTGTTGGTCTATATGTCTGTTTTCATGCCAGTACCATGCTGCTTGGGTTACAATATCTTATAGTGTATTATGAAGTCAGGTAGTGTGATGCTTCCAGCTTTGTTCTTTTTGTTCAATATTGCCTTGCCTATTTGGGGTCATGTGCCTTTCCATACAAATTTAGGATTTTTTTTTTCTATTTCTGTGGAGAATGTCATTAGTATTTCAATAGGGATTGCACTGGTTCTGTAGATTTCTTTGTTAAAATTTGGTTGTGGCCTAAAATGTGGTCTATTTTGGAGAATGTTTCATATACTATTGAGGAAAATGTTCAATCTGAACTTCTTTGGTAGAATGTTCTGTAAATATCTGTGAGGTCCATATGGTCTAGAGTGCAGTTGAATTCTAATGTTTCTTTGTTGATTTCCTATCTGATTGATCTGTTTATTGCTGAAAATTGGGTGTTGAAGTCCCCTATTATTATAGTATTGCAGTTGACCTCTCCTTTTAGGTTGTAAATATTTGATTTATATATTAAGGTGCACCAGTGTTAGGTGCATATATATTTACAATTGTTATATCCTCCTGCTATATTGATAAGCAAGGAGTTACTACTGCCAGGTTGTTACTTGTTTTCTAATTGTTTAACTCCTGTCTTTTTTCCTTTCTTACTGTCTTCCTTTGTGATTAAGTAATTTTCTCTAGTTGTATGCTTTGAACTCTTGCTTTTCTATTGTTAGTTTATTATAGGCTTTTCTTTTCTTGTTACCATGAAGTATACAAAAAGTATCTTATAGTTATAAGTAATTATCTTGTAATTACAGTAACTTTAAACTGATAACAACTTAGATCACAAAGAAAATGATAAACAAAAATCTCTACACTTTGGCTCCATGCCCCCACATTTTTACTTGTTGATGTTTCAATTTACATATTTTATTGCTATTATTATACGTTAAGTTCTAGGGTACATGTGCACAATGAGCAGGTTTGTTACATATGTATACATGTGACATGTTGGTTTGCTGCACTAATTAAGTCGTTATTTACATTAGGTATTTCTCCTAATGCTTTCCCTGCTACATCCCTCGACCCCATGACAGGCCCCAGTGTGTGATGTTCCCCTATGTCAAAGCTCATTGTTCAATTCCCACCTATGAGTGAGAACATGTGCTGTTTGGTTTTCTGTCCTTGTGATAGTTTGCTGAAATTGATGGTTTCCAGTTTCATCTATGCCCCTGCAAAGGACATGAACTTTGAGCTTTGTTATTTTTGCTTAGGACTGTCTTGGCAATGTGGGCTCTTTTTTGGTTCCATATGAACGTTAGTTTTATTCCAATTCTGTGAAGAGAGTCATTGGTAGCTTGATGGGGATGACGTTGAATCTATAAATAACCTTGGGGAGTATGGCCATTTTCACAATATTGATTCTTCCTATCCATGAGCATGGGATATTCTTCCATTTGTTTGTGTCCTCTTTTATTTTATTGAGCAGTGGTTTGTAGTTCTCCTTAAAGAGGTCCTTTACATCCCTTGTAAGTTGGATTCCTAGGTATTTTATTCTCTTTGAAGCAGTTGTGAATGGGGGTTCATTCATGATTTGGCTCTCTGTTTGTCTGTTATTGGTGTATAGGAATGCTTGTGATTTTTGCACATTGATTTTGTATCCTGAGACTTTGCTGAAGTTGCTTATCAGCCTAAGGAGATTTGGGGCTGAGACGATGGGGTTTTCTAAATATACAATCATGTCATCTGCAAACAGGGACAATTTGATTTCCTCTTTTCCTAATTGAATACCCTTTATTTCTTTCTCTTGCCTGGTTGCCCTGGTCAGAACTTCCAACACTATGTTGAATAGAAGTGGTGAGAGAGGGCATCCCTGTCTTGTGCCACTTTTCAAAGGGAATGCTTCCAGGTTTTGCCCATTCAGTATGATATTTGGCTGTGGGTTTTCCAAAAATAGCTCTGATTATTTTGAGATACATTCCATCAACACCTAGTTTATTGAGAGTTTTTAGCATGAAGGGCTGTTGAATTTTGTCAAAGGCCTTTTCTGCATCTATTGAAATAATCATGTGGTTTTTGTCTTTGGTTTTGTTTATGTGATAGATTACGTTTATTGATTTGCATATCTTGAACCAGCCTTGCATCACAAGGATGAAGCCAACTTGTTCTTGGTGGATAAGCTTTTTGATGTGCTGCTGGATTCAGTTTGCCAGTATTTTATTGAGGATTTTTGCATAAATGTTCACTAGAGATATTGGTCTAAATACTCTTTTTTTTCTTGTGTCTCTGCCAGGCTTTGGTATCAAGATGATGCTGGCCTCATAAAACGAGTTATGGACGATTCCCTCTTTTTCTATTGATTGAAATAGTTTCAGAAGGAATGGTACCAACTCCTCTTTGTACCTCTGGTAGAATTCAGCTGTGAATCAGTCTGGTCCTGGACTTTTTTTGGTTGGCAGGCTATTAATTATTGCCTCAATTTCAGAGCCTGCTATTGGTCTATTCAGGGATTCAACTTCTTCCTGGTTTAGTCTTGGGAGGGTGTA
>NW_012101621.1:369013-420007 GCF_000951045.1 Mandrillus leucophaeus | reverse complement strand
GTATGTGTCCAGGAATTTATCCATTTCTTCTAGATTTTCTAGTTTATTTGTGTAGAAGTGTTTATAGTATTCTCTGATGGTAGTTTGTATTTCTGTGGGATCAGTGGTGATATCCCGTTACCATTTTTCATTGCGTCTATTTGATTCTTCTCTCTTTTCTTCTTTATTAGTCTTGCTAGCAGACGATCTATTTTGTTGATTTTTTCAAAAAACCAGCTCCTCGATTCATGATTTTTTTGAAGGGTGTTTTATGTCTCCATCTCCTTCAGTTCTGCTCCGATCTTAGTCATTGCTTGCCTTCTGCTAGCTTTTGAATGTGTTTCCTCTTGCTTCTCTAGTTCTTTTAATTGTGATATTAGGGTGTTGATTTTAGATCTTTTCTGCTTTCTCTTGTGGGTATTTAGTGCTATAAATTTCCTTCTACACACTGCTTTAAATGTGTCCCAGAGATTCTGGAATCTTGTCTCTTTGTTCTCATTTATTTCAAAGAACATCTTTATTTCTGCCTTCATTTCGTTATTTACCTAGTAGTCATTCAGGAGCAGGTTGTTCAGTTTCCATGTGGTTGTGTAGTTTTGAGTGAGTTTCTTAGTCCTGACTTCTAATTTGATTAGAAGTGTGCACTGTGGTGTGAGAGACAGTTTATTGTGATTCCTGCTCTTTTATATTTGCTGAGGAGTGCTTTACTTCCAACTATGTGGTCAATTTTGTAATAAGTGTGACATGGTGCTAAGAAGAATGTATATTCTGTTGATTTGGGATGGAGAGTTCTGTAGATGTCTTAGGTCTTCTTGGTGCAGAGCTGAGTTCAAGTCCTGGATACCTTTGTTAACTTTCTGACTCATTGATCTGTCTAATATTGACAGTGGAGTGTTAAAGTCTCCTATTATTATTGTGTGGGAGTCTAAGTCTCTTTGGAGGTCTCGAAGGACTTGCTTTATGAATCTGGGTGCTCCTGTATTGGGTGCATATATATTTAGGATAGTTAGCTCTTCTTGTTGAATTGATCCCTTTACCATTATGTAATGGCCTTCTTTGTCTCTTTTGATCTTTGTTGGTTTAAAGTCTGTTTTATCAGAGACTAGGATTGCAACCCTTGCTGTTTTTTTGTTTGTTTGTTTGTTTGTTTGTTTGTTTGTTTGGTTTTCATTTGCTTGGTAGATCTTTCTCCATCCATTTATTTTGAGCCAATGTGTGTCTCTCCATGATATGGGTCTCCTGAACACAATACACTGATGGGTATTGACTCTATCCAATTTGCCAGTCTGTGTCTTTTAATTGGGGTATTTAGCCCATTTACATTTAAGGTTAATATTGTTAGGTGTGAATTTGATCCTGGCATTATGATGTTAACTGGTTACTTTGCCCGTTAGTTGATGCAGTTTCTTTCTAGCACTGATGGTCTTTACAATTTGGCATGTTCTTGCAGTGGCTGGTACTGGTTGTTCCTTTCCATGTTTAGTGCTTCCTTCAGGAGCTCTTGTAAGGCAGGCCTGGTGCTGACAAAATCTCTCAGCATTTGTTTCTCTATAAAGGATTTTATTTTTCCTTCACTTATGAAGCTTAGTTTGGCTGGATATGAAATTCAGGGTTGAAAACTCTTTTCTTCAAGAATGTTGAATATTGGCCCCAACTCTCTTCTGGCTTGTAGAATTTCTGCCGAGAGATCTGCCATTAGTCTGATGGGTTTCCTTTTGTGGGTAACCCAACCTTTCTCTCTGACTGCCCTTAATATTTTTTCCTTCATTTCAACCTTGGTGAACCTGATAATTATGTGTCTTGGGGTTGCTCTTCTCGAGGAGTATCTTTGTATTGTTCTCTGTATTTCCTGAATTTGAACGCTGGCCTGCCTTGCTACATTGGGGAAGTTCTCCTGGATAATATCCTGAACAGTGTTTTCCAGGTTGGTTCCATTCTCGCCATCACTTTCAGGTACAGCAATCAGACGTTGATTTGGTCTTTTCACATAGTCCCATATTTCTTAGAGCCTTTGTTCCTTTCTGTTTACTCTTCTTTCTCTAAACTTATCTTCTCACTTCATTTCATTAATTTGATCTTCAATCACTGATACCCTTTCTTCAACTTGATCGAATTGGCTACTGAAGTTTCTGCATGCATCATATAGTTCCCATGCCATGGTTTTCAGCTCCATCAGGTAATTTAAGGTCTTCTCTACACTGTTTATTCTAGTTAGCCATTTTTCTAATCTCTTTTCAAGGTTTTTAGCTTTCTTGTGGTGGGTTCAAACGTCCTCCTTTAACTTGGAGATATTTGTTATTACTGACCTTCTGAAGCCTACTTCTGTCAACTCATCAAAGTCATTCTCCATTCAGGTTTGTACTGTTGCTGGTTAGGAGCTGCAATCCTTTGGAAAAGAGTCACTCTGGTTTTTAGAATTTTCAGCTTTCCTGCTGTGGTTTCTCCCCATCTTTGTGGTTTTATCTACCTTTGGTCTTTGATAATGGTGACCTGCAGATGGGGTTTTGGTGTGGATGTCCTTTTTTTTTTATGTTGATGCTATTCCTTTCTGTTTGTTAGTTTTCCTTCTAACAGTCAGGACCCTCAGCTGCAGGTTTGTTGGAGTTTGTTGGAGGTCCACTCCAGACTCTGTTTGCCTAGGTATCACCAGCAGTAGCTGCAGAACAGCAAATATTGCTGCCTGATCCTTCCTCTGGAAGCTTTGTCTCAGAGGGGCACTCAGTTGTCTGAGGTGTCAGTCGGCCCCTACTGGGAGCCGACTGACAAGTTAGACTACACAGGGGTCAGGCACCCACTTGAACAGGCAGTCTGTCTGTTCTCAGAGCTCAAACACTGTGCTGAGAGAACCACTGGTCTCTTCAGAGCTGTTAGACAAGGATGTTTAAGTCTGCAGAAGTTTCTGCTGCCTTTTGTTCAGCTATGCCTTGCTCCCAGTGGTAGAGTCTACAGTGGCAGGCAGGCTTCCTTGAGCTGCGGTGGGTTCCACCCAGTTTGAGCTTTCTGGCCGCATTGTTTACCTACTCAAACCTCAGCAAAGGTGACGCCCCTCTCCCAGCCAGGCTGCTGCCTAGCAGTTCGATCTCAGACTGCTGCCCTAGCAGTGAGCAAGGCTCCATGGGCGTGGGACCCGCTAAGCCAGGTGCGGGATATAATCTCCCAGTGTGCCATTTGCTAAGACCATTGGAAAAGCGCAGTATTAAGGTGAGAGTGTACTGATTTTCCCAGTACAGTCTGTCACGGCTTCCCTTGGCTAGGAAAGGAAAATTCCCTCACCCCTTGCGCTTTCTGGGTGAGGCAATGCCCTGCCCTGCTTTGGCTCATCCTCCGTGGGCACCACCCCCTGTCCAACCAGTCCCAATGAGATGAACCAGGTACTGCAGTTGGAAATGCAGAAATCACCCGTCTTCTGCATCAATCACACTGGGAGCTACAGACTGCAGCTGTTCCTATTTGGCCATCTTGGAAAGGGCCCTCAAGTTACATCTTTTTATGTTACCTATATCTTAACAAATTTTTGTAGTTACTGTTACTTTAATAGTTTTGTCTTTTAGCCTATATGCTAAGGACATCAATGGTTTACACACAATTACAATATCAGAGTACTCTAAATTTATCGTTGTACTTATTTTTATTATTACTTTTATACCTTCAGATTTTTTATGAACTCTAGCATTCTTTTCTTTCATATTGAAGAACTCCCTTTAGAATTTCTTGTAAGACATGTCTGGTGTTGAAAAAAGTTCCTCAACTGTTTTTTGTCTGAGAAATGTCTCTCCATCATGTTTGAAGTATTGCTTTGCTGGGTACAGCACTCTCAGCTGACTGACAGATTTTTTTTTTCTGTCAGCATTATAAATACGTTATCTCACTCCCTCCTGCCTTGTAAGATTTCTGCTAAGAATTCTGCTGCCAGACACATCAAAACTCCTTTATATGCTATTTGCTTCTTTTCTCTTGTTGCTTTTAAAATCCTCTCTTTGTATTGATCTTTGAGAATTTATTATATGCCCTGGGAGTCTTATTCAATTGATCTTCTTGATAATCGTAAACATTCTTGTACTTGGATATTTACATCTTTCTCTGGGTTTGAAAAGTTTTCTGATATTATTTCTTTGCATAATTCTCCTATACCTTTTCTTTCTCTACTCTCCCTTAAAGGCCAATTATTCTTATATTTGCTCTTTTGATGCTATATCATAGATTTTGTAAGTGTTTTTTAATTGTTTTCATTCTTTCTTTTTTCTTTTCTGACTGTGTATTTTCAAATAGCCTGTCTTCAAGCTCATCATTTTTTTTAGTTTGCTTATCAAGTCAGCTAGCACCATGGTAAGTTACACCTGAATCCCACAGTCTTCCAGACTAGAACAGTACTGCAGTTTACCTGAGGTCTGCAGCCATTGCTGCCTGACTGCCCCTGATATTTATTCAGAGCCTGAGGCCACTTTGCAGGCTGGTGGTGAAGCTGGTTGGTACTTAGGTCCATCCCAACCGGGCTGAAGATTTTTTTTTTCTGGCCCAGGGTGGGTCTAAAAGTTCTATCTGAAAGTTCTAGCCTGCCATCAGGAGTCACAGATTTCTTCCCAGTGATATGTTTTACTGTGGTGAAGCTGGTGCTGAGTTCCAAGGCAAAGTCCTCTGCATACTTCCTCTTATTCCCCAAAGTAAAAGAAGTCTTTCCTGACTGCACTGCCTGGATGCAGACAATCCAATGACTACCACAACTGATGTTTCACTGAGTTGCACCTAATGCCCACAGCTTTCCAGGGCAGCATATCATTGCGGTTTGTCCGAGGGTTGCAGTCACAAGGACCTGCCTGCCATTGAAATTTACTCATGGTATGAATCCATGTTAGTCCTTCAGCAGTGAAGCTAGGTTGAAACTTGTGTTCCTTCCACTATGGTGGTGGATTCCTGTCTGGCCTAGGCAGATTTAAGCTGACTTGTGGGCACCAGCCTAGAAGTAGGGGCTGTGGGGTTCTGCCTGCTGTTGTTTTGCTGTGGTGTCACTGGTAATGAGTTCCAAGGCAAAATCCCCTGCAAACTTCAGCTTCTTCTTCTAAATGGACAGATTATCTTTCCATGCTGCACTGCTTGAGGTTGGAGGAGAGGTAATGTAGGCAATGCAAGATTCTTGTTTCTACCTTCTTTAATACATCTTTTCTTGTTAAGAAGCTAAAACTAGAAACTGTGATATCTCACCTGGTTGGTTTATCTCTAGTAAAGATGTTCTCATGTGTGGATATTTGTTCAATTTGATGTTCATACTGGGTGATCATAGAGTTATAAGGAGCTTCCATTCAGAGTTAAGTTCAGAATATGAATCTAGTGGCCTTCCATTATGGTTAGTCTCATTTTTACATGACTCTTCACAGATTTTTCATAATCCATTTTGTTTACTAGGTAAATTTTATTTAATTGTAGGTTTTAATTAATGATAAGTTATGTGCCTGGTTTTGTATTTAAATTATCATGCAATGTTCTCACTCATAAGTGGGAGTTGAACAATGAGAACACACGGACACAGGGAAGGGAACATCACACAACAGAACCTGTCAGGGGGTTAGGCACTAGGGGAGGGATAACATTAGGAGGAATACCTAAGGTAGATGACGAGTTGATGGGTGCAACAAACCACCATGGCACATGTATACCTATGTAACAAACCTGCATGTTCTGCACATGTATCCCAGAGCTTAAAGTATAATAAAAAAATTATCATGCAAGATATGACCTTCTATGTAGCTTCTATCTAAGAGATTGTCTCAACATATATTTTAGAGTGATAAGCTAAAAAATTAGTTTTATGATGCCTTATATAAATGATATAGAGAAACCGTAATGTTGTATTATGTAATTTGTACTGAATTCCAACATCCCTTCACCATCATCTTTCTAAGTGTATAACCCAAGTTTTAGTTACTTAGTATAATGGTTGGCGATGGTGCCCCATTAGATTCTTCTTTCTGAACTAGAGGAATCGCTAGTTTCTGGGGATGCCACAATCTTTTTAGCCTTTCAATTTGCTATCCTGCTTTCTTTATCTTCTTCTTGTGAGAACCACCTTCTCAATAAACTCAATAAATCATTTTCATAACAATCTCATCTCAGACTTTGTCTCTTAGCCAATTGTAGAGAGCTTCTCTTTTGGGGATAATACTATGTATATTAGGCCAGGATTTATCTTCACAATTATACTTTTTGCTATCAGATATAGATCTAAATTTTAATATGAGCACCCAATTCTAAAAACTAAGCACCCTTCATCGCACTGACTGATCATTTGTTCTCTCTAGGTTCACACTGAATAAATTGGATAATAGAAATCAGTCTGTAATTTCAGAATTTGTGCTTCTGGGACTTTGCCATTCATGGAATATTCAGGTTATACTCTTAATAATATTTTTTATGCTTTACCTGATCATTGTATCTGGAAATATTGTCATTATGATCTTAATCATCAGTGATTCCCATCTCCATTCACCAATGTACTTCTTATTGGCCAACCTGTCCTTTGTTGATATGTGGCTTTCCTCCATCACCACTCCTAAGATGATTACAGACTTTCTCAGGGTGGAAAAGACCATTTCCTTTGGAGGCTGCATGTCCCAGATCATTTTTGTGCATTTTGTTGGAGGAGGTGAGATGGCGCTACTGGTGATAATGGCCTATGATCGCTATGTGGCAATCTGCAAACCACTCCACTACTCCACCATTATGAGCCTACAAAGATGTATTGGACTGGTGTTGACTTCCTGGACTATTGGCTTTGTGCATGCCATGAGTCAAATGGTTGTGATTGTTCAGCTGCCATTCTGTGGCCCCAGGGAAATAGACAGCTTCTTCTGTGATATACCACTGGTAATCAAGCTAGCCTGTGTGGATTCCTCTAACTTGGAAATGTTAATGAATGGTGACAGTGGAATTCTGGCCATGACTTGCTTTATTCTCTTGCTGACCTCCTACTCATATATTCTTCTCACTGTCCATCGAGGCTCTAAAACTGGGGCTTCTAAGGCACTCTCTACCTGCACTGCCCACATCACAGTGGTGGTGCTTTTCTTTGGGCCCTGCATCTTCATCTATGTGTGGCCACTCAGCATCACCTGGGTGGACAAATTTCTTGCTGTGTTCTACTCTGTTATTACCCCTCTCCTAAATCCAGCCATTTATACCCTGAGAAATAAAGAGATGAAAAATGCTATGAAGAGGTTTAGAAGCTATTACATAGATTCCAAGGTAAATATTTAATGCCCACAAGCCTCAATGGGAGTACTTCAAATTGACTATATTGTCATTGAAAAATAGGTTGAGAATTCAGAGCATTTAGCTTATCTATATGTTGGTCCTGGCTTCAGACACAGGAATAGAGTTAATAAAATTAGGAGAATTTCAATATTTCCTAATCAACCAGCAAACACCAGGAAATCTTTTTCTAAAACCCAGACACTACAGATCTTTTGTTATGGGGGAATTATCCAATCAATCTTCCTATGCCTTTAACTACATTAAGCAAAATGCTCTAAGTTATTTCACAAAGCCATACATCCATTCTGATGGATTGCATCTTAATGACTTTCTTCTGAATTTTCTCTTAACCCCATTGGGAAAAAATTACAAAAACAAAAGTGTTTCTGTAACATTGATACCTTATTCTAAACTTTACTTACCTTTTGTCAAAAAGCAAAATATTGTTATAATTTTTCTTAATCTAGCTTCATACCCAACTACTAATGGTAAAAAGTAGGAGAAAACCATAGAGATAATAAAATGAAAGTGGTAGAATACATAAGGAATATCAGTGAGGTTACTCTCTGCTTAAGTTTTTATTCACTCAGTAACAGTCTTAAAAGAAAATAAAATAAATTCTATTGATATTTCCCTTAGTTATCTCAGTCCCAAATACTGACATTTGTGCTTTAAATTATTAACCACTTTTGTAAAACTCTTGAAATGTAATCTCCATGAGGCAGGGACCATGCCTTACATTATTTATTGAAACTGTAATTATTGAAACTGTAATAGTATAATGGTTAATATATAATAGGTACTTAAAAATTTTAATAAATCATTAGAAGCCAACTTTAATTAAAGTATCTATGACATTTATTTGTTACAGTAAATATAAATATAAAATTTATATTTTACATATAAAGAACCTTTTTGGTATTTAAAAATTATCCTAAAAGTTTTAAATAATAAATATTGCTTTTGTTTTTCCAGAATTATAAATTAAGTGGATTGAAATTCAGTTGTAAGAATAAACAATAAAAATCTTAAAATAAAAATGATGCATCTGTAGTTTTAATTTATTTTCACATGGAAGTGGAATAAAACAACTAGCAGAACAAAAATAATGCAATTATCCTTGACTGCCTAGTCTATGCCATCACGTTATGGGTATTACCTTAAACGCCTTTAGTATTATCCTCAAATTGTGAATAAGCAAACAAGACTCAGAAATAGGAATTAAATTTTTTCAAGGTAACACAGTCTTGTTTTTCTTAAAGTATTTAGAGATCAAGTTGATTTCCACAAGTGTTTATTTATCATTTGGCACTGCACAATGGAATCGAAAATTTATTTCTTACAAAATAAGTGAAAGAGTAACTCATATCAAGAATTTTAAAAGGAACATTTCTATTGAATTAAAAAACAAAAAAATTAATTATTGTAAATAACATAATTTGCAATCTAGTTGTGATCAAGTAGTGTATATTATAAACAAATGATATACCTTCTAAGTACATGCCTGCACAATGATAGTATTAAAGCACTAGCAGTCAAGTATACCTCTGTTGCAGTTAGAGCCTCAATTCATACCCAAGTAGATATTCACTCAATCATTGCATTTTCATCAGTCTATATTTTAAGCAACTTTTTTCCTACCAAGAGTGCCAAATATCTTTATAACTCCATATTTCCTTACAAGGTACATTTTATAGTTAAGTACTATTCGTACAAATTTTTTGAAAATTCTGAAAGGATATAAGAATGAAAAATACACTTTATATTGTCTTTGTAATATAATTTATAATGACAAAATCCCAGTAGTAAATGCTCTCAGCTCAAATATTTTAGACACTTTTTACTATGCTATCTGAGCAAATTATGTATACATTAATTCCCTCTGCTTTCTTTGGGAATCATCTTTACAAATACTAACTCAAATTGCCAAAGCCAGCCTTAATTTTCAATTTCATGAAAATACTGTTTTCTACTCTGGTGGAAACATATCTTCCTTAGGAACAAATACCTGCAACCCAACAGGGTTTAAAGCTGTGGAAATGGAAAGCAAAACTTTGGAGGGTGAGTAAGTCGGTACAATAGCGAGAGAAGCTACTCCTACTGTCACATCTTCAATTCCAAATCCAGGGAATGAAGACCTTGTCTCCCATAAGAGCCATATAGGAGTCTTCAGTATGTACTATTCCACTATTCTATTACACCTTCTGGTCATGGGTAATCATGTATGTGTTAAGACCAGTGAATCCTATGGTCATGAGCCTATTGCTTCATCTGTGTTGCTGTAAGATAAATTTCTTGAACAGCAGCAATTGTGTACAGAATACCATTATGGTGGATATGGTCTTAAATCCATAGATGGTGATGCAACCTCAAGTATTATGGTTAGGAAGAATATGCATATCCAGAATACATGTTTATTCCAATGAGGCAAAAATTGTACATATTCCATGACAGAAGGATTTAATACTATAAACCTGCCTCTAAGTGGCAAGTAGATCCCCACAGAATATTGTGTAATATCAGTGGCTTAGTATTAAAGAGGCTCTTCAGCACTGACAGCCAGATAATGCTCATGAGGAATTCCCTGTGGTTTTGCAGTATATCGCCTCAGACCCTGATCATGTGTTCCCTATATAGAGGTCCATTGAGTAAACATTGGAGTGGCTGAAAAAATAGGCTAACAAGCAAAGGACTTGTGATTTATATACCTTATTAATAAAGCTTTCTCTCCAGTAGACGGCCCTTGGTAAGCATTCAAATGAGACACGTATTTGACAATCTGTGCTCAGTGTGAGAGGTCTGTCACCGTAATGCTTTCCTTGGCTTCTTTGTCACCAATTTTCCAATTCTATTTGTTCTAAGCCATGACCATCTAAACAAACTATTATCAACTGTCCATGAATCAGTATAGATCCATGCTTACTTTCTAGCCAAACCAGGGTAGCAACCAAATGCACTGCCTTGATTTCTTCCCAGATACAGAATTTCTCCTTACCAATGTCCTATAGGACCACAACCATAATACTAACTATATTAATACTTGAACATAAACACCTAACTGGAAGTGTAAAGCTGCAGATCTTCACTTCTAATTACTGCCAACATATTATATAAAAACCATCTTCAAGCTTCAAGCCAAAGTTTTTATTTTCAATCCCTCGGTTATAAGGAAATCTCCATGTAGCCACAGGTGTGCATGGAGGGAGAGAAGGCAATTCAGTAGGAGCAGTTGTTGAAGGTGTTGAGCCATAAGCTGATGCAACTCATGTATGGCTCTGGACCTGCTAAATGTGATGTCTTATATATCATTTTCACTTGATGACAGAATGCTGTTCTTGTATCTCAATTTCCTGGCTTGAAGAGTATGACCGTATCTAAGTCAAATGGGAAGTATAAGTCACATAATCACTTAATGTCCAAGTGTAGCCATATGTCATCTACCAGGGACTGGTACAATGATGACCTCTGGACCTCCAGAACCTTTACTGAGGTGGTTTATCACCAATCTGATTCATATATGTCTAAGGCCTCCAAAAGAATACTTCCTTCTTCCTCATTATTACATCCTGTAAGAACTACCATATCAATGTAATAAATCAGAATGATATTTTGTGGGATGTAGGGATGAACAACATTATTGCAGAATATATATTTGACAGACAGTATGTAACTTATATTTTAATAAAGATGCTATATATATTTATTTACTCATAAACATATATATAAACCTTTTAATATTTTACATTCATTAACTGTACAAACATGAGATGGGTACCTTCAAGTTTAGAAACACAAGTATGTAAGTACAGTTGACCCTTGAAGAATGTAGGTTTGAACTGTACAGGTTCACTTATACATGGATTTTGTCCTGCCTCTGCCACCCCTGAGACTGTAAGACTATTACCAGCAGCGAGTCTGCAGCAATGTGCACCAATTTGGGTCCTTGCTTTCTCAGAGGAAATAATTCAGCCGAGAAGGCAGAGGTGGGTCTAAGGCAGAGGTAAAGGCTTATTGAAAAAAAGCAAAGTACACTTGGAAAAGGGTCAAGCATGCAGCTGGAGAGATTAAGTGCCCCACTCTGACTTTGGCTTGGAATATTTTTTCCGTAAGTTATTGGGGTACAGGTGGTATCTGGTTACATGAGTAAGTTATTTAGTGGTGATTTGTGAGATTTTGGTGTACCCGTCACCTGAGCACTCTACACTGTACCCTATTTGTAGTCTTTTATCCCTCTCCCCACTCCTCCCATTCCCCCAAGTCCCCAAAGTTCATTGTGTCACTCTTATGCCTTTGTGTCCTCATAGCTTAGCTCCCACACATCAGTGAGAACATACAATGTTTGGTTTTCCATTCCCGAGTTACTCTACTTAGACTAATACTCTCCAGTCTCATCTAGGTCGCTGCAAATGCTGTTTATTCATTCCTTTTTATGGTTGAGTAGTATTCCATTGTACACATATACCATGGTTTCTTCATCCACTCTTTGATTGATGGGCATTTGGGTTGGTTCCACGATTTTGCAATTGCGAATTGTGCTGCTATAAATATGCATGTGCAAGTATCTTTTTCACGTCATGACTTCTTTTCCTCTGGGTTGATACCCAGTACTGGGATTGCTGAATCAAATGGTAGTTCTACTTTTAGTTCTTTAAGGAATCTTCACACTGTTTTCCATAGTAGCTGTACTAGTTTACATTCCCAGTAGCAGTTTAGAAGTGTTCCCTGATCACCACATCCATGCCAACATCTATTGTTTTGTTTTAAATTTTTTGATTATGGCCATTCTTGCAGAAATAAGGTGGTATCACATTGTGATTTTAATTTGCATTTCCCTGATCATTAGTGATGCTGAGCATTTTTTCATGTGTTTGTTGGCCATTCGTATTTCTTCTTTTGAGAATTGTCTACTCGTGTCCTTAGCCCACTTTTTCATGGGATTGTTTGTATTTTTTCTTGCTGATTTGTTTCAGTTCATTGTAGATTCTGGATATTCGTCCTTTGTCAGATGTATAGATTGTGAAGATTTTCTCCCATTCTGTGGGTTTTCTGTTTACTCTGCTGACTACTGGACTCCTAGCCAGAGCAATCAGACAAGAGAAAGAAATAAAGGGCATCCAAATTGGTAAAGAATAAAGTCAAGCTGTCACTGCTGATGATATGATTGTTTACCTTGAAAACCCTAAAGATTCCTCCAGAGAGCTCCTAGAACTAACTGATTAAAAAAATCAGCAAAGTTTATGGACACAAGATTAATATACACAAATCAGTAGCTCTTCTATACACCAACAGCCACCAAGCAGAGAATCATATCAAGAACTGAACCCCTTTTACAATAGTGGCTTGGGATTTTATACATTGGCTTGGTTCCTAGTTTTTTCTTCTCCTTCCTTTGTCCCTCCATTGGAATGAACTGTTGCTTAATCACCACAGGCACAGTAACTTGTCAGTATCTAGGAGGTCATATGCATTCATCCTGGGTTAGCTGAATTTGTGCACGTGCTCACTTGTGACAATTTTCCCTTACCAGTCGATCACCCCAGAGGAAGGTCATATACCAGTTAAACTCTGCCATATTTCCCGTTACTACACATGCTTAAGACCTTATCAGGCAATTGCAGTTTGCTAGCTCAAGATGTTGTCTATCTGTCAGGGAACTTCCCTTCCTCTTAGCACCAGTCATGGCTGCTCATCATTTCCGAGGGATATTTTTATGACCGACCACCTGACCATCTGACCAAGTGCCTGACATTTTAGAGGGCCTTTTCCTGCCCTGCTCATATCTAACTACCTGTTCTAAAAAGACCAACCTCTCCCCTATCTCCTTCTCCTCGGCCTACTCATTGTGAAGATGACAAGAATAAAGACCTTTATGATAATCCACTTCTGCTTACTAAAATGTAAATCTATTTGCTCTTTATTTTTATTTATTTATTTTTTTGAGATGGAGTCTCGCTCTGTTGCTTAGGCTGGAGTGTAGTGGCATGATCTCGGCTCACTGCAAGCTCCGCCTCCCGGGTTCACGCCATTCTCCTGCCTCAGCCTCCCAAGTTGCTGGGACTACAGGCACCCACACCATGCCCGGCTAATTTTTTGTATTTTTAGTAGAGATGGGGTTTCACCGTGTTAGCCAGGATGGTCTCGATCTCCTGACCTCCTGATCTACCTACCTCAGCCTCCCAAAGTGCTGGGATTACAGGTGTGAGCCACTGCGCCTGGCCTATTATGATGTTCTTAACAACATATTTTGTCTAACTTACTTTATTGTAATAATATAGCATATAATACATACATATAACATCATAAAAATATGTATTAATCAACTGTTTATGTTATCAGTAAAACTTTTAATAAACAGTAAGCTATTAGTAGTTGAGTCTCAGGAGAGCCAAAAGCTATACAGGGAATTTTGACTGCACGAAGTGTTGGCATCCCTAAGCCCCATGTTTTTCAACAGTCAACTGTATTGGAATGTCTCCACGAGAAAATCACAGGATATTTTGCTAATTATATTGTTAACCTAAAACAATTACATTAATGAAGTACTTAGATGAAATATTTTGCAAGAGGAAAATATCTATGTACCTCCTATCTGGTTTCATATAAACAGTGGAGAATGTGGCTTGTTTAAGGTTTGTGCAATTACTTTCTAAGTCATGAATACTATGATTACTCAGATAAGAAAATAAAAACCTCTATACTGTTTAATTCTACTACCTATTTTCTTCCATTCTTTCCCATCTTTTATGACTCTGTGCTATTCAGTTGATACTTAGGGCATCACACATAGTGGCTCTTCTCTGAAGTTCACTAAAGGAGAGTGGGAAACTTAGAATGGCATTATATGAGGGATAGTTGAGAGAATTCAGAATTATGTAGCTCAAGAAGAAAAGGAATGTAAAATACACTAGTGGACGTGGGGAAAATTAAGATTCTCTCTCCCAATTCTTATGCAGTGTTACAGAGATTCTGATCAAGGAGAACAACAAGTTTTAAAGACATAAAGCTCTGCATATCTGCCAAAAGAGGCTGACTTCATTTGTATATGGAGAGTTCTATGCCTAAAGACATTGTTAAAAACCGTGGATACCTTGGAGAGTAAGTAAGGGGGTGCTAGAACCTTTACGATATTGATAGCTGCAAATAAAACATGAGAGCCAACAAGTTTAATGGAGTGAACCAGCCAGAAGAAGCCTCCTGAGATTGCAAAGAACCCAGGGGTTCAGGGAGCCTGTTTGCATATGATAGTGTGAGATTGTGACGTAATAAATATTTATCTGGTCTTACTTCAGGTTCCTGACAGTTCCTAAAACCTGGAATCTTCAGATTGATAAGAATCTCTTTTATATGCAAATGAGATTACTGGTGACTGGGGGCCCTAGATAGCTTCAGGATGTGTGCTAGTCACCAGAAGGACCTAGGCAAGTTAAGAGCCTTGGGACTTTTAGCCCTAATCCCCAACCTCCAGGTAGGTCAGAAGAACTGATGGTTAAGTTGATCACCAATGGTTAATGATTTAAACAATAACACCTGTGTAAGGAAGCATTTATAAAAACCCAAAAGGGCTAGGTTTAGAGAGCTTCCAGATAGCTGAACACAAGGAAGTTTCTGGACAGTGACATGCCCAGAGAGAGTATGGAAGCTCTGCATCCCTTCACATATGCTTTGGCCTGTGCATCTCTTCCAGCAGGCTGTTCATCTGTTTCCTTTTTAATGTCCTTTATAATAAATTGGTAAACATAAGTAAAGTAATTCCCTGAGTTCTGTGAGTCACTCTAGAAAACTACTGGGACTTTGGACCAGAAAATATCCATTTGGAGGCATTTACAGCCTTACTATGGGGCATTAATTGAAGCTAGCCCTATGACTGAAGTACATAAAATAATGTCAAAACCTAAAATATCAATGATGTCAATAGGATGTCATACAAAAGCTCTAATAGGAATGGTAGTACCCACAAGATTACCATGATAAAATGGAAACAGTTTATACAAGATCATGCTACCTGAGAAATGCAAGGAGATATTCACAAGCAGGAAGCCTCTTTTCTCCCAGGACTGACTCTGAAACTGTGCGAGGAGCAGCTGGGTTTAAACATAATTGGACAGTTCCCTATAAACAGTCCTCCGCTGACCAATAAACAGATACTTGGCTTGTGGCTGGAAGTTTTGAGGTGAACAGACAATATTCTATTTCAAAAGACGCCACTCTGATTGAATAGGGTAATAACAAATCAGCCTGGTGGGCTGAATTGCATGATGTTTCCCTAGCAGAGATGGAAGAATTGAACAGTGGGAAATCTCCTATGTTTGGGTTTTTACTGACTCATGGACAGCAGCCAACGTCCTAGCCATACAGTAGGCAGGAAGTGAATGGAAACCCGGCCTAATGAAGGGATGTCTGCAACAGGCACAGTCCTGCGACAGTTTGAAGGGGGTATTAAAGTAGTACATGTCGATGTCCATTAGAGCTCCCTTCTGGGTTCAAAAGATGATCGGAATTAATAAGCAGATATCCCCACATGCTTACCTGAGTTGGTCACATGGGTCCATGAAATTAGTGATATTTGGGAGCTGCAGCAATGTAGATATTGGCTGAATCTAGGCATATTCCTCTTGCACCAGGGCACAAAATGCCAAGAACTATCCTGTCTGCCAGCAAAAGAGATAGACTCTGAAGATGGGTATGTGGCACATTTCCCTGTAAAAAGACCCTAAACATAGTTAGCGAGTCAGACTGATGCTGGTAGCTCTGGGAAGCTACTAATTGGTCTTGACAGGAATAGACACTGACTGTGGACTGGGTTTTGCCTGCCTGGTGGAAGACTCAAATTCTCAGAGTGCTGGAGAATAATTGGAACAGAAGATATCGCACTGATTTGGAAGACCATGAAACACACTGTCCAACCCACAAGGTCAGACAACATGCAGAGAGTTATTCTCCTCAGAATAATAGTTCCATAGGAAAGTGGAATGAGCAATTGAAACATTGGTTATCTAAAATAAGGGGATATGTAGACCTGAAGGGCTGGCTTACATGCCATCATCCGTGTGCACTCACACTAGACATGAGTAAGACTAAAGGAATGTCCCTACTAAATATGACTGTTTTTCTGGTGCACCTGGAGAAGAAGGATTGCGAGAGGATGTTGGTCAAACTATTCAAGTCTTCCAAAGGAGGAGTTTTCTGGTAAAATGACTATACTTTTTCTTTACTTTCTTCTTCTTCTTACCTCTATTTTTGCCATACCTAATGCAGTGGTCACAGGACCAGGACCAGAACTACAAGTGTTGGAAGCAGGGATGATTTCTTGGCAAGAAGTTTTAATTATGCTTTTAAAACTTATATCGGAATTTCCAAGGCTCTGGTAAGGGTCAGTTTTACCTACATCCTATTTGGCAAAATTGAGGTTAACAGTAAATGCAGCTATATTTCCTGATGGTAAAAATATTCCATTAGTTCTGCACCTATGCAATTGTGCCCTGTATGAATGGAAGCAAACCAAGGGGGAGATAATTGCTAGATTAGTACTACTGCCCACAATTTAAACCAGCACAATGATCAAACCTAATATTCCTTCCAAAGATGAAAAGGTTTGGGTTTATTGAAGAAAAGGGGGCCTGGTAGCTGAGGTTAAAGAAATGAATGAATGAATTATAAATTGAGAAAAATCCATTATTACATTAACCCCTCCAAAAAGGCTCAAACAAAGAGATGACAGCATCACTTAGCTCGATTATACCAGATGCCTAAAAGGGTGAAGATATGTTTGCCAAGGCCACTCCTGCTTATAGAACCTGAAAAGATTGAGGGAAGCCTACAAACCTGAGTGGCCTTGCGCTGAGAGACATTTTCCTACAATATGATGATGCACTGATGTAATTATTAATGATTGAATGAGATTATAGCAATGTAGCAGTATCTTTTGACTTATATGATCCTTTTGTTGTAATGGGTCGCTGGCCAGAAATCAGGAGGTGGACTGTGAAATAAGAAAGATTTATATTGGTCTATGCCCCCCTGCCTTTGGCAGAAGGCTTCTAAAACCCTTGTAATTTCTTGGACAGTAAGGGAGTCAAGAGAATCTGTTGTTCTAATATTTGATCTTTGACCTGGTTCCTGACATGGACCTCCCAAATCTCTTGAAATTTTCTGGGTGATAGGAGCATCTTTCATTCTAGTGAGCTGAGTCTTGGTGAGCTCCTGGAAAGCCCAAAACAATCTGCAGAGTTAATGGTATTCCTATTAAACTATCAAGGTCATTTTTCAAAGAATTGGAAAAATGATTCTAAAATTAATATGGAGGCAAGAAAAAGCTCAAATAGCTAAAGCAATCCTAGGCAAAGAGAACAAAGCTGCAGACATGACATTACCTGACTTCAAACTATACTACAAGGCTACAGTAACCAAAACAACATGGTATTGGTACGAAATCAGACACATAGACCAATGGAACAGGACAGAGATCCTGGAAATAAATCGTCACACCTAGAGCCACCTGATCTTTGAAAAAGTTGACAATAATAACAAGGGGAAAAAACTCTCTATTAAATAAATGGTGCTGGGATAACTGGCTAGCCATATGAAAGGAACTGGACCTCTCCCTTTCACAATACACAAAAGTTAACTTATTGTGCATAACTCATTATGCATAAAAATTATGCATCTGAAAAAGGTCTAATATCCAGAATCTATGAAAAGCTTAAACAATTCAACAAACAAGAAACAATCCCATTAAAATGGGCAAAGGACAAAAATAGACACTTCTCAAAAGAAGATATATATGAGGCCAACAGATATATGGAAGAATGCTCATCAATAATTATAAGAGAAATGCAAATAAAAGCCACTCTGAAACACCACCTCACATCAGTCAGAATTGTTATTATTAAAAAGTCAAAAACAACAGAAAATGACAATGTTGTAGAGAAAAGGGAACACATACACTGTGAGTGGGAATGCAAAGTAGTTCAACTACTGTGGAAAGCACTTTGGAGAGTTCTCAAGGAACTTAAAACAGAGCTGGCATTCAACCCAGCAATCTCGCTCCTGGGTATATACCTAAAACAAAAGAAATCATTTTACCAAAAAGACAAATGCACTCATATGTTCATCACAGCACTATTCACAATAGGAAAGACATGAAATCAATGAAAAATGTCCATTGATCGTAGACCAGATAAAGAAAATGTGATACATATACATCTGGAGATACTATGCAGTCATAAAAAGGAATGAAATTACATCCTTCACAACAACATGGCTGGAGTTGGAGGCCATTATCCTAAGCAAACTACACAGGAACAGAAAACAAGATACTGCATGCTCCCACTTACAAGTGGGATCTAAACACTAAATACACATGGAAACAGCAATGGGAACAATAGACATTGGGGACTTCTTGAGAGAAGAGACTGAAAGGAGAATGTAGGTTGACAGGCCATTTATCAGGTACTATCCTCACTACCTGGGTGATGGGATCATTTGTACGCCAAGCCTCAGTGACATACAACTTACCCATGAAACAAACTTACATACGTTCCCCTGAACCTAAAATAAAAATAGAAATAAATGCATAACTTTTATTTTCATAACAAAACTCTCAACCTTCTCTTTGTTCTTCAGACATACCTAAGACCAATTGGTCTGTATGTACACCCCAAATTGCAATACTTGCTTCCCAAAATGAAATGATAAATTCAGAGATTTATCTCTATGTTTTATTTTGACCTCAAAATACTTGGTGTCAGAGGTGGGGATCCAAAGTCGATTTACTTCAGAGTGGTTACTGGTCTTTGAAACTATCACTAGAAATACCCATACTCAGGACTCTTGAGGTCCCACTTCTGTAGATGAACTGCTTTCATTCTTTTGAGACTATCTTGTGCCAAACTTCTAATTTTTGTAGAGTTCTGTTTTATTTGGAATTTGGCTAGAAAATGAATGGGTCTTTCCCCCTCCTGAGAGGAATTTATTTTCCCCCTGCTGGTTGGGAGATCTTCTGTTGGAGAGGCTTGTTTGTCTCCTGTTGAACTCAGCTTCAAGGTTTGGACCTCAGCTATAAGGTTTGTAGGCAGGGATTTTCCTCTTCATAAAGAGAATGTTTAACCTTCTTCCTGGTAAGCATGTACTTTATTTTTTATTTGGCACTTACATTTGAACTTAACTTTTGTGTATTCAACACATGCATTTTAATTGGCTTTTGTGTATTCAGCATTAAACAGAATTATCTACATAAGTTTAGTTACCAATGGGCTCTCCATGTTTAAAGGCATGCTAAGATACTTTCTAGCACTCTAGGTAGTAACATGTTCAAACATTATGGGGATCATTCAAACAGTCTGTTCTTAAAACTAACTGACCACAGCCATAATATCATGCACTTCAAATAAGACTGATCTCTCAATTGGTATCTTAACACTCAGTTTTTTAAAAAAAAAATTCATTCAGGATCAAAGATTGCATCACTAAAAAATATTGTTTCCTATCTAGCTGAGTTTCTCTTGTTTCCTACAATTACTCCTTATCCTCCTCTAAGCTAAGCTCTTTGGCATACTTGACACTTAAGCAAAGACACTTGAAAGCCAACAGGTATAAAAGAGAATCACTTTGACTTTCACACTGTTTCTTAAAAACAACAGATAAAATTCCCATGTAAAGACACTCTACCTAGCCTAAGATGAATGGTAATATTCTAACCTTTAAAGACCAATAATTCAGACCAAGAAATAGCATATGGTACAGATCTTTTTAGAATAACTCTTATTTTGAGGGGCCTTCTTACATAGTGCAGTCACATTTTCACAGTTAACTATTCTTTGTCCAATCCAGTTTAGGTAACTAATTCAAACTGCTTTACTCCAGATCTTGCTTATGAGCTTCATAAGATTACCTGTTAAAAAAAACCATTTAGCTTTATTCCATTTTGTCAGAAATAAAATTTGTATACAACTGTCTTTTATAAACTGATGAGTTTATATATTTTACTCTCTCATCTAAATTTCTAAAATAAAAGCTATAAGATTCTTAAATGTGTATGTGTATATATGTATATATTATTTATATTATTATACTATATTATATATAAAATGTTTATATGTGTTTAGCACATGTACAGGTATTATGTTATATGCTGTGTCCACATTTTAAAAAAATCTGCTGTAGTCAGCCAAACATTTCTTAAGAAATTTACTTCCAATTGGTTTAAATAAGCAGTAATATAAAATATGGAGTAGTTGACCCAAATGCTTTTTTAGCTCAGATGACTTAAATAAATTTTTGATAAATTAATTGGTTTGAAAATTGTTGATAAAATAAACTTAGAAATGTTTTCAAAATTGTCCACCTACATTTTTGCCTGTGTTTACCAGTCAGATAGTCTTTAGATGCTTTAAGATCATGAAGATATAAACCCAGCCTAAAACAGAATGACCTTTGTGTAATTATTTAAAAAGTAAAATTAATTTAATATTATTGATTTAATAAAAACATCTATATTTTCTGCCTTATCAGCAAGATGCCCAAGCATTTAACTTTAGGTTTCTTATTTGGGTAAACACTGGTATTAGCAGGCTATAAAATTGGTTAACTTAAAAAATAAAAAAACGCTCTTTAGCCAATTGGTATAAGCAATCCAGGCATAATTATTTTTAATATTAAATAAATTCAGTAACTATAAACATTTATAAACATATATTTAATGTAATTTAAAATCTTAAAGTTATGTTAAATTAAATACTAGATATTTGTTACATGTCTGGGTTATATCCAAATAAAATTTTTAAAACTGAAGCATAATTGCTGAACAAATCCTTATTCTTTGCTTGTTTTAGTTTTCATAAAAATACAATATATTTAGGTCTATTAATCCATGTAAAAATTATATAAAAGACCCAAAATGTGTTCTATTAAAAAAATAATTTTGTATAAGAAAGAGTCTTGGGTGGTAAATATTTTGTCCTAAGGTAAACTGATTGGTTGTTCAAATATATTTTTTAAAATGTGTAGGGCTAAGACTGGGGGTTTAAGAAAACGAGGAAATATCTGAAAAAGTTAAAGAGGATTTATGAAAGGTGGGCCTTACACAAACGTTTTGTGTAAAATTGGCTTGGCTGGGACTGGAAAGAATTTGTTTATAATTTTTTTCTAAACATTGGTGTCAGGGGTGCACTGATACAGGACGAGTCTGGTTCTACAGATTTTAAACATCAGGGTTTTCTCAAAGTATTGAACTTCTCTTCATAAAACTGAAAAAGGCTTGGATTTTGTTTCTTTATCTGCCATCTTTTAAATTAAAGTTTTTATTTGTGCCACATTTTTCTTAGATATATTTAATTTCCCTAGTTTCACATTGAAAATGCTGTGCTCTTTGTTCAAAATGGTACTTCCATTTATTGAGGAAGAGTTTTCCATTGGAAATTTTTCAGATTCATATCTCAGAGGTTCAATTTTTACAATATCTCACTGCATATAATTTGCAGGTCATAGTTATTGCCTTCAGCTTTTTCTCCCCTTAAGGAGGTGTGTGATAATAACTCTCTCCTTCAACTTGTTTATCAGTTTTTGCATCTTTTTTCTCTGGTTTCAAATCAGCAATTGTGGCCTTATTATTGAAATGTTTATCTTGAAGGCCTGGAAAGGCAATGTTTTTCTCCAGTATACCTTAATTCTGTACTCTTGGTTTTTCTCAAGGTGTTTGACTTGCTACCCTTCTAACCTTGGGCATATTCTTCCTGTGACTGATTACATTTAAGCATCTTTTCCATCAAATTTAACTTGCAGGTTAGCTAATGACCTTTCCACAAGGAGAAACAATCAATCACACTTCAAAATATTTTTCTTTTCCTTTCTGGCAGATGGCCTAAAAAAGAAAGATTTTACATTTTATCAGAATGATTTCTTGTGTTGCATTTATTAGATCCTACTTGTTATTTAAAGCTCAGAAACTGAGCTTTAAGAAGGTTAAGGTTTTTTTCATCCATGTACTTCTTGGTATTGATTTTAAAGCATTTTGATTATCACTCTGGTTACATAAGTGATTATTATTTTACAAATGACCTGTGATCCTACTTTGATCAAGTGTTTTAAGCCTTTGAACATTTTTCAGAAACTTCCTCAAAATCAAGTTATAAGACTTTTAACCTAAAATTAACTTTGGAATTTTTCAGTTGGACCTCAGGAACGATTTAAAAGACATGTATGTCTCATCTGGTGCAGCTATTAAATATTAATAGCTGCTAAACTTATTAAATAAGTTTAGGCTTATTTAGTAATTTATATAAGAAATATTGTCAAATGACAAGTGATAGTAGAACTTTCAGTTGCATTTATGGGTATGTTGTTGATATAAAGTTTTCAAAAATAATATAAATTTATAATATTCTAATATGTTATCAGTAACAATTCTGGCAGTCTTAAAATGGTATTATGTTGCTCTATGTGTTGGTCAGTTTCCCAGGCCTAGAAGTCTAAAAGAATAGGTTGCTTACTAGTTGAACATAGAGGGGTGTTCTAGACTAGATTTTCCTCTTAGTAACAAGATCCCTAATTGCACTCAAAGCACTACTAATTGTTTAACTATTTTTTCACCCACTTTATTGTTTTCTGCTTATGTGAATATTGAATATTAATATATTAAAATAATTATATACATGGATATAATTTTTGAAAAATTATAATTGTACACATATGCATTTTTAACATATGTAATAGCATAAAGAAAGGCAAAGAAGGAACAGCAAACCTGAATCAACATACAAGGTAACATTTGTTTTGCTTTCCAAAAAGTAATTGTGATGAGACCCAATTATTCCCTTTAGATGAGAATGCTTTTCAACCCAATGCAAGAGGAAAATATCAGCTTATGCCAATAGCCCTGCAAATACACATTGTGGGTGGGAATTCATTAAAACATTTTAGGATGTTCTATGGACCAGTCAAAATGCAGCTCACACGAAAAGTATATTGTAAAGATTTGAAACTATGCAAAACTGTTCATAGATAAGGAATTAAGTATGTATTTGTATTATCGACTAACTTGGAATAAACTGTCCAAGGTATCTGAGCTCCTGAATTAAGGACAATACATTGTCTCAAGACGGCATAAATTTTAAATATTTGTATTTACACTGGTGCTTACAGAAGGCATGATTTGTGTACTTATAAATTACTTAGATCTTCCTCAGACTCAGGAGCTGACTACTCAGTCTCTTCATTGCTATCTTCATATCTTTGTTTTGCAATGAGTAGATGGCAGGACTGAGGATGAGTGTAATCATAAAGTCTAAAATGGCAAGAAATGTATCCACTGGTACTGTGGGAAATGGCCACACATAAATAACAAAGAACAAAGCCACCACAGTGATGTGAGCTGAAAGAGTAGAGAGGGCCTTGGACAAATCACGTGATGAGTGTTTCCATACAGTGACAAGGTTGAAGATATAAGAGATAATCAATAAGAAGAAAGTGCCTGTGGAAATGAACCCACTATTGGCAGTAACCAGGAACTCTGTGTCCTGTAGCTGTCTATGCAGGCAAGTTTGATAAACCAAGGAAGATCACAGTAAAAGCTGTCTATCTCATTAGGACTGCAAAAAGGCAAATGGACAACAAAAGCCAACTGGGTAACTAAGTGAATGAGACCAATAACCCAAGCATGAGACAGAAGCAAAATGCACATCTGCGGGCTCATGATGGTCAGGTGGTGGAGGGGTTTGCATTTGGCCACATATCTGTCAAAGGTCATAGCTATAAGAAGCGCCATCTCAGATCTACCTAGGACATGAAGGACAAATATCTAGATGACACACCCCTGGAATGATATGGTATTGTGCCCAGAGTATAGGTCAGAAATCATCTTAGTAACTGTTAAGGTAGAAAAACACAAATCCATAAATGAAAGTTGGCTAAAAGGAAGTACATGGGGGAATGAATGTAAATGAGGGTCAAAGGTCACTATAAACACAACAATAATGTTTCCCAGAACAACTGTCACATAAAACACTGTAGAAATGGCAAGCAGGAAGTGCTGCACTGGTCTGTAGGTAGAAAGTCCCAGGAATACAGATTCAGATACCTCAGAGTAATTTGCTTCAGACATTGGGTTTTGTCTGGCGTAACCTGAAAGATCACAAATAAAATAAGAACAAAGGAATTTGTCAGAAATAAATATTGAAAAAAACAGATTTAAATTGTTCTTAAATAGACATTAAAAAGGAAATCTTCCTGAACAGCCATAAGATGTTTTGAAAATTTTATGCATTTATTTATCCATTTAACTATTATTTGTAATGAGCATCTATTATATGCCAGGAACTATGTCAAGTTCTGAGATAAAACACTGATCTCGGCTTCAGGAATATTACAGGCTAATGCTAATTCTAGACATTGAATAGTTTCAAATACAGATAAAACTCTGATAATTAATACAAAGAAAACAAACAGAGCACTATTTTTAAAATGACTGATCACATAGGTGCCTGCTCAGACTCCGCTACAGGGAATTATTACTGAGGAGTAAGAAGAATAGTCAAGACTTTGGAAATACTATGTGCAAAGACCCTGAGACAGTTGTTCGGAGGTTAAGTAAATGAGATCAGGCTGCAGTGACAGGATAGAATGATGGAATTCTGCACCCATAGAAACTTTACTTTTATTCTAAGAGCAACAGAAAACTATCAAGGATTTTAAATGTAGTTTGATCATACTTCCATTTGTGACAAAAGGTCACAAAATGACAAAAGGTCACAAAAGCTTCAATGAAAAGGTTAGATTTTGCTTAAAGTGACCTGTCAGGAGACTACTGAAGAACTGTAACACATCAGCCTGGACAGGATGAATATTCAACCAACAACATTCGCACAAGAGATAAAACTTGGAAAAATGTAGATCTTTGCCTACAGACAGGGACTTAATGAAGTTTCAAATGAATATTTAAAAGTTAAAAAGAGAAATAAAAAAAGTATGGGAACATGTAGCAAACATTAAGTTGGAAAATCTAATCAAAGCATATCTCATATTCACAAATTATGGAGGAAATGACTGAAAAAACATCCAATATATTAAAATACGTCATATTTTATGTATGTGCTCATATATGTAGATATATATCGTGCATATAGATACATATCTATATATCTTTACATGGAGATTTAAGCACTATAAAAATTAAAAACAGACGAAGAAAAATAGTTGTAAAACATCAGATTAACATTTTAAAATAAAATTAGTCTTCCAAATAAATAACAGACAAAAAGTGTGGTATGTCAATTAAAAAATGAATGAAACATATAAAGACAAGTTGCAAGAAAAGACATCCTAAGAATCAGTAGTTATGAAAAGTAAACCTATCACTAGAAATCAAAGAAATGTAAATAAAATAACATTGAGGTGCATTTTCTTTTACCTAACAAATTGTCAAATTTTTTAGAAATTAATGATTTATTGTGGATGTGGATATAAGGAACAAGACGCTGTCATACACTTATAATGGGACTGTAGATTAAACAAGTTCTCTAAAAGGCACATTCAAAATAGATATCAAAACCTCAACTTTGTCTATAGAAACAAAAATTGATAGTAAGCAAAAATGTGAATAACATATACTTGAATACAAAGAGAAGGTCACAAGATAAAATATGTAGGAAGACCTTTTTTAAAAATTGTGCATCTAGGAAGAAACAGACAATTTTCCTTACTGCTTATCAATAAATTGTTAACCTCCAGGCTTATATGCATTTATTAGTTTGAATCACGGATAAAATTGTTCTTTCGCTGTGTCCAAAGATGGTCAAATATCAGTTTATATTATAGAGTCTAATCTAATCTATTAACTTATTTTTCCCCTTAATTTTCTAAATTACTTTATCCTTAAGTATTCAAACAAAATTACTGATGCTTGTTCCACACTTAAATTGAATACTATGGGTTCCACCACTGGCAGAGCCACCACCAAATTTTTCTCTAGGCCCATACTACTGACAACAATTCTTTCTCATGTCTTCACTTCTCTCTGCACTACTCCACACTGAACCCAGTCTCTGGCTTTGAAGAACCCTACACTGCCTCAGCAAGAAAGTAGAATAGACTGGTGGCAGCCACGAGGGACCCATAACAGGCAATAATAAACTAAAAGGCAGCCAAACCAAGCAGACATGGGCATCCTGAGGGTTACAGACATAAAGTAGGTAATGCAGCCAAAAGGAAACGCTACAGGGGTGATACAATGAGGCCCTACCACAAGGGCACCAAATGGAGAACTTTATAGGCAGTAGCTGGGAAAAATTAGGATAGAATTGAGCAAGGGGAAAAAAGGGACAATCACGGAGGTGAATTACAGTGGATATGATGTTTTAGGAGACTTGTAATCAACTCTATCTAAAGGTTTTGATCATACAATATGAGGGTTTTAAAATATATATTGCAAAATACAAAAAAAAGTGTATTTCGGTATATTCCCAACTGAAAAAAAAATGGAAAATAAAAAGTTTAAAGACCAAAAGAAAGGTCAGTAAAAATATACTGATAGATTATTTTCTTGAATGGTAAGAAAATTGAGTGATTTATTTTTGTTTTCTTGTTTTATTTTTCAAATATTAAAAATTACTTTATTAAGGTCTTTATTTGATAATATTCAATAGGAAAGGAAAATTATCATCAAACAGAGTGTTATGGTTGATAGAAAGATCAATATGTTAACACCACAAGGAGGAGGCCTAATTTTAAAAGGTAGGAGACATGCACAGGCAACTCACAACAGGAGCGACAATACATACAAATGGCCAGTAAATATATTTATTGCCATTTAACTTCATCAGTCATTAGGAGTTTCACAAGATTTTTTTGTTTGTTTGTTTAATAATCATCAGGGAAAAAGAAAGAGATAAACAGAGAGAGAAATCAGAAATAAGTAAATTCCAAGTTTTTCTAGGTCTCAAAATGAAAGGTACTCTTATACACTGTTAAAGGATTTACAAATTGACAACAATTACTAGAATCTGAAATGCACAAATCTATTTCTAGACATACTAGCACAAAAGCAAATGTTATATATATGTAGGTAACACACATATATATATTTATACATATATACCTCTATTAGAATGTTGTTTCTATGTCAATCAATAGTGAGTATTAATCCCATTACAGTACGTCTGTACAAGAGAATACTTTGAAGCTGTTAAAACTAACTAAATAGTTTTAAATATATTTGGAAAGATTTCCAATTTAGTGAAAAACAATAAAATACAGAATAAAATTTAAACATGAAACTTTGTGGGTGTGTTTAAACAAAAAAAATTCTCCAGGAATGCACACCAAATATTGCCAATGGTGAATGCTGAAAAGTTGGATTACGTGTGGTTTTCACTTCTTAAGATCTATATTTTGGTATTATTGAAATTGCCTAAAATATTGCTTTGGACTGTAAAATAGATTTTTAAAATACCAAATAAGAGTTTGAAGATGCACAGCCTGCAAATTCAGAATGTAGTAGTGCCAGCATTTAAGTTTGGATTTTAAAAATAAAATAAAGTTTCACAAATGTGAGAAAAATCATTTTCCCCTTAAAAAGCGACGGCTGTAATTTAACAGAAAATATTCTCAGTAAGGGATTCATCACCAAGATAAAACCTCATATTGCTGAGCCATCTATTGCTAGTTTCTTTACAATGTATCTGTCGTTTAGTTGATTGATATTGGTAAGGAAGGAGATGAAAGGCAAAAGAAGGATAAGGGAGGACAGAATAGGGACAGGAACAAGGGGGAAAGAAATAGGAAAGAGTAATAGAAGCAAGCAAGAAGGGATACTGTAAAGGTTAAAAGGGAAGCAGTCAAAAAGAACACCAATGGAGTATTTCCGAGTCTAATCCTGTCTACTCACCACTTAAAATCCCTGTGACTTCTGTCTTCAAAATATGTCATGATGGCAGTAAAGCTTGAGATCTACCCACAGCACATCTCCCAACTTCTCATCTGAACTCTCCAGCTCACAAACCTGATGAACTACAGGAACACTCCTTGTTCTTTTGTGACTCCTCAGGCTCACTCATAATTTTTTTTTTTTTCATATTCAAGGGATCCCTGACCTTTTTCATTTAGCTGATTACTTCTCATTCTAAAATGCCATCTCATGCATCAGTTCATCAAGGATGTCTCTCTCTCTACTTCAGTCTGGAATAGATCTTACCCCTCTATGCAATTACATCATGTTTTCAAACCTCTCACATTATTTCATACTATATTTACAGTTAATAGTCTCTCTGTCTCCTGTGCTAGGTCTATGAGCTTCTTGAGAGCGGTGACTGTATTTTATTCAGAAATCCTGGGCAACAGTAAGTTTGAGAGACAAGTGGTTGGAAGGATGCGGGCAGGCATATGTATATAGACGATGAAAAAATTGATAATAATGATTTCTTGGTAAATAATGTTCACTCTACATGTTAATCCTTTTGAAAATTGATTACAATAAAAATATTGAAAATAATTGTTACTCTAGAAATTATCTCACACATTGCAGGTTTTAGGCATCTTACTGTAAAACTAATTTCCAAGATTGTTGCTAGTTTCTATTGAAATATAATCTAGACCCATAAATTTCCCTGTAAATCCAAATACTATGTAGGCATTGTACTGTGTGCCTGAGGGCCCTGGTGCCTCAAGAGCCTTCATGAAGCTGGACTACCTGGCCACTGTCACTTCTCCTGCCCTTATGTGAGGTTTTATAATTTTTGTCTTCCAAGTAATTGGTCCATTTCATCTAGGATATCAAGTTTGGGGGCTTAAAGTTGTTCGTAATATGTATTTATTATCCTTTTACTATCCCTTGAGATCAGTAGTGGTTCGTCTTTTATTTCTGATATTCATAGATTGTGTCTCCTCCTCTCTTCATTTCTCAGTTCAGAGTTTGTTAATTTTATGGGTCTTTTCAAAGAACCAGCTTTTTTTATGTTGTTGAGTATCTCTATTGACATTCCATTTTTCAACTTCATTGGTTTCTGACCTAATATTCATTTCTTTCCACGTTAGGCTTATTTTGCCTTCTTTTTCAGTTTTCTAAGGTAGAAGCTTAATATTATTGATTTAGATCTATCTTCTCTTCTAATATGTTTAATCAATGACATCAATTTCCCTCTAAACACTACATTCATTGCATTCTACAAATTTTGATTTGTCTTTTCATTTATATTTAGTTCAAAATATTTTTAATATCTTCTGAGATTTCTTTTTTGATCCATTTGTTATTATTAACAAGAGTGTTGTTTAATCTCCAAATATTTTAGAATGTTCCAGCCATCTCTCTGTTATTGACCTTTAGTTTAATTCCTTTGTAATCTAAGAACATGTTTTGTATAATTTCCATTCTTTTAAATTTGTTAAGTGCGTTTTATGGAGTAGAGTATGGTCTATCTTTGTGAATGTTCCACGTGAGCTTGAGAAGAATGTGTGATCTGCTGTTCTTAGATGTAGTTTTCTAAATGTGAATTAGTTCAAGTAGATCAATGGAGTTGTTGAGCCCTATGAAGTCCCTAGGGATTTTCTGCCTGCTGGATCTAACAATTACTGAAAATAAGGTGTTGAAGTCTGCAAATACAGTAGTTGTTTGTCCGTTTCTCCTTGGAGTTCTATCAGTTTTTGCCTTAATATTGTTGTTAAACATTTACACATTCAGAATTGTTATGCCTCTTTTGAAAATGAATGAATTCCCTCAGATTATGTGTGTCTCAGAAAATGTTTTGTCATTCTTCACTTTTGATGGATAATTTTGCTAAACATAGTATTCTTGTTTGTTTTTTTCAATGCTGTAAGTATTTCACTCCTCTCTCTGCTACATGGATTGACCAAAAAAAATATGTAATTTATATTCTTGTTCCTCTGTAGGTAAGGTTATTTCCCTACATCCTCTGGATTCTTTCAAGACTTTGTCTTTTTTTTTTTTCTTTTCTTTTCTATAGTTTAGATGTGACATGCTTAGGTATGGATGGGATTTGTTCTGTTTTGTATTTATCCTGCTTCGTGTTGTCTAAGCTAAGTGGTTTCATGACTGCCATTAATTTGAGAAAATTCTGAGCTATTATTATTTCACACATTTCTCCTGCTCCTTTTTCTTTTTTCTTCTGTTCTTCTGGTATTCCAGTTGCATGTATGTCATACCTTTTATGATTGTACAACAATTCTTGGATATTCTGTGGGGGTGAGTGTCTTCTGTTTTCCTCTGTACATTTCAGTTGGGAAGTTCCTATTCAAAAGTCTTCAAGCTCACTGATTCTTTTCTCAGCTTTGTCCTATCTACTGCTGAGCCCCTGAAAAGCGTTCATTTGTTCATTTGCAGAACAGAGATCAAAGAGGAAATTGTCAGGAACTCTCCTTGCACAATTCCATGTAATTATTTGTGCTAGTACCCCTCTTCAGTTTTTCTTCTTAATCTTTCACTATGTAGTATCTAAGAACACGGATTCTCTGAGCCAGGCAGTCATAGTCTGAGTCTTGTCTCTGTTACTGTGATGGCTAATATTGAGTGTCAATTTGATTGGATTGAAGGATACAAAGTATTGATCCTGGGTGTGTCTGTGAGGGTGTTGCCAAAGGAGATTAAGGTTTGATTCTGTGGGCTGGGAAAGGCAGACAAACCCTTAATCTGGGTAGGCAAAATTTAATCAGCTGACAGCATGGCTAGAATATAAGCAGGCTGAAAAATGTGAAAGGAGGGACTGGCCTAGTCTCCCAGCCTACATCTTTCTCCTGTGAGGGATGCTTCCTGCCCTTGAACATTGGACCCCAAGTTCTTCAGTTTTGGAACTCAAACTGGCCCTCCTTGCTCCTCATCCTGCAGACAGCCTATTGTGGGACCTTGTGAGTGAGTGAGGTAATAATGAACTCATATATATGTCATATAAAATATATATTATAATTATATTTTATATATATATTCCATTAGCTCCATCCCTCTAGAGAACCCTCACTAACACAATTACTTATGAGCTATGGGAAATTAATCAACTTCCAAATGCCGAGCCTCATATGTTTTTGATCTAAAATAGGAGTTCTTGTATTATCTTAATGTTGTTTGTTTACTTATTGTTTTCTTGTACATTTTTGGAAAGTAACTGAAGCAGCTCAGATAAACCAGGTGAATGTATACTCTCTCACATGATAACGTGATAATAGATCTAGTTTATACATATATAATGCCAGTTTATACATCTCCTCAGATTGTGTAGATGCTATATTTAAATATGTTGCTATATTCAAATATGCTGATATCATATTGTTTAGAATATTCACACAATGGAATCTGAATAGTTTATTTACAACTTTTTGTCTATTCTTTTCATTCCTTGTAAATAATCAACTATACTTTTAGGTAAAATATTTTCTAGGTTATGTCTCAAGACCTGAGACCTTCCTTTACCTGATCTTCAGCTTAGTTGACCAGAGGACTCATCACCACTTACCTGATTAATGTCAAGCCCAGTAATCCCACCCTTGTGCCACATTCTCTTCCCAAAACCCAAGCACTAATTCCTAAAGTGTAAGGAGAACACTTTAAAAACATATTTTTACTTTTGAACAAAAAGGAGGTATCTTAAATAATGTTATCTTAATTCCTCATTTCTCTAAAAGCAGTCACTCCATTAAATGAAAGCTATTTCAGCATAAATTGATTTTAATAAATTAAATATTAAAATACCTTTCATATACGGATGATCCCCAATTTATAGTGGTTCTACTTAGAATTTTTCAACTTTGTAATAGTGCAAAATCAGTACATATTCAGAGAAACCATGCTTTAGGTACCCATACAATCATTCTATTTTTCACGAAATTTCAGTTCTGCATTCAGGAAATTACATAAGATAGTCAATATTTTATTGTAAAAGAGACTGTATGTTATATGATTTCATCCAGCTGTAGGCTAATGTTAATGTATTAAGCATGTTTAAGGCAGGCTAGGCTAAGCTATGATGTATTGAATGCATTTCAATTTATAATATTTTCAACTGATCATGGGTTTATTGAGATGTAACCCCATTGTAAGTCAAGGAACGTCTGTACCAAAAAACAAACATAATTCATCAAAATATATATGTTAACATATGCACATGCTATTATGTAATTATATGAAAAGGAAACTGGAACAAAATCCCTAAAAATATGCTCAAAAGTTATTTTTGGCAAAAAAAAGTAATAAAAAAAAGGTGATAGAGGCAGATTATTATATATCTTTCTCAAGCTTTAAAGTGTTGGAACTTTGAACAGTAAACCTGAATTTGCATAATACCTTATCAATGAAAACAAAAGATAAGCTTCTGCTATTGATGTTATTTATAATATTAATAATTTTATTTTTTACATAATATGTTAAACCTAGAACGTTGCTCACAAAAGCACAGAAAGTTTCGAGACCTTAACATGCTTCTCTACTCTTCATTATGTATGCTTCATACAAAAGCAGTGGTTCAGGGCTGGCTGCTCTGTCACAGGCATGGTTGCTGCATCAGTACCTAGCTCATCTCCCACTGCCTATCATTCATGCCCACCAACACAAGTCATCTGGCTTCTGCTGGTTTCTCTTTTAAAAAATTAAACATATAAATATTTTAGAACGGCTTAACTTCTATCATTAGAACCTTTATAACTGTATTCACTAGGTCTCTTTGTCTTTAACAAAAGACTCTCTATTAAGTGATATTCTCAATTCAGAGAAACTCCGAAACTGTAAGGTCCCAAAGGAATATGATATAGGTAGTTTGAAAGCCTTCCACCCCAGAGACTACTCTGCAGTGAATATATGCCTCATACTCTCCCACAAACACTGGTCACTGCAGAAAATGCATTGTTTTGCTGCAACAGGGTTTTATTTCAGACCTTAGTTAAAATATGGGCAATGCTTTATCCATGGGAGAAAAATGTGGTGGAATAATGATGTCGGTCTGGTAAGGTACGATCTGTATTCTAACTTGTCCCTTACTTCCTCTATCACATTTAAGAGAATTTCATGATGTTTTAACACCATTTTTCCATACATACTAAGTAGGATGGTTTGAAAGTGCTGGATAGCTTCCAGAGTTATCAAGAGTTTTCTCCCAGCTACATCTTGGGACTTCTGTACTCCCTACAGCATCAAAGGGAATGATTTCTAGACAATCTCACAGCTCGATAGATGCCCTGGTTGAGGAAGGCCTCTTCTTACATATCCGTAATCATCAGAGTCCACGGTTTTCCTGGATTAAGGGACTGTTCTAAGTACAGATATGTGACTGTCATTAGTGGAAATTTTCAAGCATGGAGAAAATTGTTAATAATTTATGGAGATAAGGAAGAAACTTGGTAGAAAATATGGAAGGAAATCTGTTAAAAGCTATAACTGTCAATGGTGCCATGGAAATAAAATTATGCTCTTGGAACTGAACAGAAAGAGATGCAGGATAATACCACATGAGGAGAAGGACAAATGTCAGAGAACATTGGGTGTGCCTCCCAGTCAGGCTAATTCTGAGCTCTGAAACTTCTAACAAGTTACCTGGAGAGTCAGACTCAGAATAAGACCCATTTCATGGGGTTATTGTGAAGATGAATTTAGACAATATAAGTGAAAGTTTCAGGCACACAGCAGGTATTCAGAGAGATAGGGTGACACAGAGCAGGTTTTAGTTTCACCCTAAAAGCAGCAGCTCCAAAAGAAATGGAAATGGTTTCATTTTCTTTCTATGCTTCTTTTTTTCCCCCTACATTTTCTTCTCTTTGATGAGTTCTGCTTTAAGTCAATCCATTTTATAAATATATATTCTTGCAATTTAGAAAGTAACTTCTCTCTAGGGTATGTCTGAAAATTAATTATACTTGTATTGTTAGTATTGATATTAAATTATAAGTTATTTTATTAGTAATACTTATCTTTTGTAATTTAACTAAAATAATACTAACAACTTTTAAAATAAGTAATAAGGTAAAAAAAGCAGGCGTAGGCTTTTACTCTGTTTGTATAGTACCGATAGTCTATTTCTTTTTTATCTGACATGCCCAGTAGAGATTAATGCACACAATAAGAAAATATTCAATAAATGCTTGTTGACTTGAGTAGAAAAAATAATCCCCTTCTAAATCTGGCACTTTCTAATTCTGTTCTTATTTTTATCCCTGGTATCCAATAATACTGTTGAATCTAAACAACAACATCAACAACTTCAATTATATACAACAGTGGGGATAAGCCCAGACTCAAGCAAAAACCTTGAAGCAATAAGTTCCAAAAGTAATCATAACAGAATTATTATGGATACATAGAATATTTTTCATGCAGCTATTTTCCATTTGTATTTCTTATGTCAGTTACCTTTTTATAGGACACATAGTCTTAGGAAGAGTTTTATTATTTTGTCATGATTCATAAAAATCATATTCCTTTCCAACCAAACTAAACTATTTATAATAACTAAACTATTTATAATAAGCATTCTTTCTAGAAGCTAACTCTACTAGATTCTCTATTATCTGTTTAGATTCAACAGTATTAGATTCAACAGATTCAACAGCATTATTCTAATACTGTTTAGATTCAATAGTATTATTGGATACCAGGGATAAAAATAAGAACAGAATTAGAAAGCACCAGATTTAGAAGGGGATTATTTTTTCTACTCAAGTCAACAAGAATTTATTGAATATTTCCTTATGGACATTTTCCTTTTGTTCACTTTTTTTAAGCTGTAAAAATGAATATAATTGTTATTATGATTATGAAATAGTAATTAGAAGTGTTTAGCACAGCCCTGAGTGCACTCTCCTCTCTCTCAAAGATATGTGCATATACTCTCTATCAATATGTGTGTGTGTATATGTGTGTGTATATATATTAAATTATATACATATATGTGTGTATATATAATTTTATACATATATGTTTATATATGTGTGTTATGTATTTATAAAGGTCTCTCTCCATATATATGTGTGTGTGTGTGTGTATATATACACGTACATATATATGTGTACGTGTATATATATATGCTATCTAAACTAGCAACAATCTAGCTGGCTCCCAACCTTAACAGAGGGCTGTGTAACACCAATCATCAGAAAACTGTCATGGGTATTGGAAATAAGTGATTCATTATAGGGAGCCTTTGAGATCCAGATATCTAAAAAATGAAAAAGAAGGAGAGTAAGAAGGAAAACTAGGAGACAGAACACAAAAGAGGAGAGGGAAAGCAAGAAATAGAAAGAATGTAAATCTATTTTCCAGCTTCACAGAATTACATTTTTAAAGGAATTAATAGCAAAAATGAGTAGGTTAGAGACCAAATTCCTACAACTTGTTGGTAAGGAATCTGTTTAGTTTGTATATGCCATTTATCTTGGCATTGTGAAAGAAACTCTGCCAATGATGATTGGGGAAACATAATGTATTTCAAAAAACATAGCTTCTTCATCTAAGGTAAATGAGACTGATTGGAAATAGTTTCCTCTGGTGATGTTGGAAAATGGAGGGAATTATCAAATTCTGAAAATGTGTAGCCAGAGTCTTGGGTCCCGGGGGCCTTCTCCTTTGTAACACTAAAATCTGTTTTTATAGCAACTTGATGCACAGCCCTCTCCCAGTCTTCACCACAGACTTTGCTTCATTTTAGTCCCTGCAGAGATTTCCAGACTTTAGCTTCTCAAAAATCACCTTCTTTTGAACTAGAAATTTAATGCAAGACAGTGTATTCTACGGTCATAGATTATGTCTGGCAACATGGACTTTTGAACACATTTTAGAGTTCTATATTGAAGATTAGACCTCAGGAGTCACAATAGCTGTGGTATGCCTCAGGTTTTGCGTAATTTCCTACAGGCTACACAAGCTTTGAGTTTCATGATCAGAAAACATTTCTTCCTAATCCCCATTATTTTTCCTTATGCCTAAAACATTTATTCTTTCACAGATGGTTAACCACCTTCTCCTTGACCGGTTTATCTGCTCTTATACTTAATTAGCTATTTTCATTGATGAAAAAGGTTTCGCCATTTTGTCAAGACTAGTAGTAGGATCTCTTTATTTATTCATTAATGAAACTATTATTGACCTTCAAATAATGTCCTAATATTTTCCAGTATTTCAAATGTATATTTAGGCACTATTTTTCTACCATATAGTCCCTAAAAAATAATATGTGCTTTTCAAAAATAATATTGTTGGCCAAGCACAGTGGCTCATGCCTGTAATTCAAGCACGTTGGGAGGCCAAAATGGGTTAATCAGCTGAGGTCAGGAGTTCAAGACCAGCCTGACCAATATGGTGAAACCCCATCTCTACTAAAAAATACAAAAATTAGCTAGGCATAGTGGTGGGCACCTGTAATCCCAGTTACTCAGGAGGCTGAGGCAGGAGAATCACTTGAACCCAGGGGGTGGAGGCTGCAAAGAGCCAAGATCATGCTATTGCACTCCAGCCTGGGCAACAGAGCAAGACTGTGTCAAGAAAAGAAAGAAAAGAAAGAAAGAAAGAAAGAAAGAAAGAAAGAAAGAAAGAAAGAAAGAAAGAAAGAAAGAAAGAAAGAAAGAAAGAAAGAAAAGAAAGAAAGAAAGAAGGAAGAAAGAAAAGAATATTATTTCACCTCAGGTTCACAGTATTGAATGGATCATAATCCTTGATACACATCATAATCTCTTTCATGTCAGTTATGTATGTGTTTATCCATTAATGAAATTACACCTATGAAAACACGATGCAATACAAGAACCGAACAATTTATAAAGCATCCATATGCTTATGTGCTCATCTTCACAACTCCCTTGCCTCCCCTCACCTGAGGTTACTTAGAACATCTTACATTTTCTCTTTTTTATTTCATACACACATTTTCACTTACACAAGTTCTTGCAAAGCACACTGTTGGTGTTTTATTGCTTTTCACCTCGTAAAAACTATGCTGAATTGATCCATTTTGGACTTTTCCTTCATTATATTTTACTAAGATTTTTCTATATGATTTTATATAGTTGTACTTCATTTATTATGGTTCAGAATAATATCCCATTGTTTTGTCAATGGGCATTATAAATTTATCTTTGTATGCATATGCAAGAGTTTATCTTAGGTTGTAAATGTAATTGAAATCACTGGGCCATAGAATGTGTGAATGTTAACTTTTGCAGGATAAGGGCAAAATGTTTTTCCATAATGATTATACTAGTATTCGGTTCCATCAGCGGTGTTTAAGAAATCCTCTTAACTAGGCTCATGTTGTAAGGACCTTCTAAGGCTGTGTCACAAGCACCTCCTTAACCTAGGCAAAATAAACTTTCTAAATTGAGATCTGTTCTCAGATACTTTTGAGTTCATACTAGTTATTACTGGAAACAGTGAAGAAGGCTTTAAAAATAAAACTTATCAAATTTAGATGAGATTAAATGAAAGCTCTAGAATAAAGTTGTGAACCCCAAAAATCTGAGACAGGTCTCAGTTAATTTAGAATGTCACTTTCTGACAGGCCCAGGAGCCCCAAGTTTATCTTGGAACCTCAGAGAGGAATTCACCCAACTCATGGGTATTTGATGGTACAAATCCATGGCTGGGCTTGGCTTTAAAAAAATTGTATCTGAGATTCCTTCTATGCAACAAAGTTCCATCAAAACCAATATAAAAGCCTATGTAAAAACAAATAATTATTCTTGCTGCACTCTATACAAATAATCAGGACAAGTATAGTAAAGCGAATCAGTTCTTTAAAAAAAAGAAATCCTCTAAATTCGCATAATGTTTATTCAGAAAATGTGATGCTCTGTCTTTTTTCAGATGACTTTAGAACAGACTGGACTAAATGGAAGAAGCAAATCAGTCTGTGGTGTTTGAATTCATCATTCTTGGGCTTTGTGATTCATGGGAGCTCCAGGACTTCCTCCTAGTGATATTTTCTTCATTTTATTTGATTACCATTTTAGGCAACATCTTCATTGTGATCATAATTATCACTAACCTCCATCTCCATTCCCCTATGTACTTCCTGTTAGCCAATCTCTCATTCATTGACTTCTGTCTTTCCTCAGTCACTACCCCTAAAATGATCACAGACTTTCTCAAGGAAAATAAGACCATTTCCTTTGGAGGGTGTATGTGTCAAATTTTCTTTGGACATTTCTTTGGAGGGGGCGAGATGGTACTGCTTGTGTCAATGGCCTATGACCGTTATGTGGCGATCTGCAAGCCACTCCATTACTCCAGCATCATGAACAGATATATGTGCATTGGGTTAGTGATGACATCATGGATTATTGGCTTTGTGCATTCAGCAAGTCAACTAGTTATGATTGCAAAGCTGCCCTTTTGTGGACCCAGGGAATTGGATAGCTTTTTCTGTGATATTCCATTGGTAATCAAGCTAGTCTGCATAGACACCTATATTCTAGAAATGTTGATAAATGCTAACAGTGGGGTACTGGCAACCATCTGCTTCATTCTGTTGCTGAGCTCTTACTCTCATATTCTGTTTACTGTCTGCCTTCACTCTAAGGGTGGAACATCCAAGGCTCTCTCTACCTGCACTGCCCACATCACGGTGGTAGTGTTATTCTTTGGGCCTTGCATCTTCATTTATTTGTGGCCAGTCAGTATCCCCTGGGTGGACAAGTTTCTTGCTGTATTTTATGCAGTCATCACACCTCTCCTAAATCCAGCCATTTACACCCTAAGAAACAAAGAGATTAAAAATGCCATAAAGAGACTAGTATGTTAGCATTTAGATTGCAGTGGGTATTTCACTGTCTCACTCTAGAACGTTCACAGTAATGTCCCTAAATTAGTCACATCTGACCTGTTACTTTGAACTGTGAAACATTACCTAGTTCACAGATGTAGTCTCTATCTCCAGATGAAAGATCTGTGTCGATTCTACTCAATTCCACAATCATTTATTAATCATTCAATGCTAAATTATTTCCTGTCTGGGAAATCTGACCGGTCTTTATGACTATAATTTTGACTGTGCTCAGGATGACTTGAAATTAATTAATGACATTTATTACTCTTGGTGCT
The DNA here is from genome assembly GCF_000951045.1 of Mandrillus leucophaeus. Classification (NCBI taxonomy): domain Eukaryota; kingdom Metazoa; phylum Chordata; class Mammalia; order Primates; family Cercopithecidae; genus Mandrillus; species Mandrillus leucophaeus. The sequence goes on along the minus strand of NW_012101621.1, from coordinate 380,775 downwards.
GCTACTTCCAACACCCACTACCATATGCTGAAATTTTCTATTATGCTACGCATTTCTTTGAGCAAAGGATGTCACATAAGTCTTCTCTTAATTTTTTTCAATAAGCCAGTGAATTATTGCTATCTTTATTTTTACAAATGGATAAATTAGTCTTTCAATTAATAATCCCTCTACCTAACTTACCTGAAGAGACACCTAGAAAGGTAATTGTTAAACATTCCCCATCATGCTCGGAATAAGACTGAATTAGTCATAATATAGAGAAAATGTTTTTTCTTCAACTTCATGCCTTGGCCATTTGCAAAACCATGTAATTGTCTTTAGGAGATATGCAATAAAAAGAAAGACGAGGCTGGGTGCGGTGGCTCACGCCCGTAATCCCAGCACTTTGGGAGGCCAAGGCAGATGTATCACGAGGTCAGGAGATCGAGACCATCCTGACTAACACGGTGAAAATACAAAAATTAGCTGGGCATGGTGGCGGACACCTGTAGTCCCAGCTACTTGGGAGGCTGAGGCAGGAGAATGGTGTGAACCCGGGAGGCGGAGATTGACGTAAGCGGAGATCACGCCACTGCACTCCAGCCTGGGTGACAGAGTGAGACTCTATCTCTAAAATATAAATAAATAAATAAAAAGATGAGTGTACTAACAATCTTAGGGTATTACTTCTCTTTCTTTTAATAAATGTGTTGGGGGTTCATTATCTATACCAATGTCCCAGATAAAATAAGGGACATTGTGTTATGTTCTAAAAATGACTAGGGACCCCAAAGACCTTCTGTTTAAGTAGGTTATGTCTGTTGAAATTTATCAGTTTAGAAATCTTAAAAAATTCAATGCTTATGTACTAATGCTTAAAAATAACACTAATAAGGCATTGTTAGTTACCACAAACATCATATTTTAGGAAAAGTAACAATATGTTCAAAAATGTAATAAAGAAGAACAGAATGGTTTTACCTTTTTGCAAATTCTTTTAGTATATGGCTGAATAGAAGCAGTTGAGTTCTCCCATCTACTCTGCATTACATCTGTTGTAACATGTGCTTTCGTTAGAACTATATAAAGGCCATCTGGCCTGACAGAGATATGCAGTTGGATAAGAGAGCAGTGTTTTCATTTTCGTGCAAAAGCAATGGTGAATAAAACTACAGGTGAAATTCAGCACAAAGCAAGACAGTGGCATCCTGTACTAGATATTGTAGCAGTCCTCACTATCACATACTCACAGTAAAAAAGTAACAACTGTAATAACCTTTTAAAATTATGTCTGCAAATATGATAATGCCAGATGATATCATTGTTTGTTGTTGCTATTTTGGTTGTGGTTTAAATAGTCAATATAGTATGCTTCTCCTTTTAGATGATTTTCATTCCATATTTACCGTAATCTGGGAAAGTTTTTTCCAGTCTAGAAAAGCTTCCTAGATTTCTTCTCAGATATTGTTTATCTGAAAGTGTCTTTATTTTTTCTTCATATTTGAAATATTTTTTTCATTGGATCTGGAATTCTAGTGCATTAATTATTTGAAATATTTTTTTCATTGGATCTGGAATTCTAGTGTGTTAATTTTTCTGAACACTTGAACTGGATAAAGAAAATGTGGTATATACACACCATGGAATCCTACTCAGCCATTAAAGGGAATGAAATCATGTCCTTTGCAGTGACTGGATAGAGCTGGAGGCCATTATCCTAAGCAAACTACTCAGGAATAGAAAAACAAATGCTGCATGTTCTCATTTATGAGCGAGAGCTAAACATTGAGTGCACATGGACACAAAGAAGGGAACAACAAACCCCTCAGCTTACTCCAAGGTGGAGGGTGAAAGGAAGGAGCGGATCAAAAAACTACCTATCAGGTAGTATGCATATCACCTCAGTGACCAATTAATCTGTACACAAAATCTCCATGATGGGCAATTTACTTATGTAACAAACCTGCACCCCTGAACCTAAAATAAAAGTTAAAATAATAATAATAAAATGTTATTCCAATGCTTCTGGCTTTCACATTTTCTATTGAATAGTCATCAGTTTTATTGCTGTTCCTTTGAAGATACTAACTTCCTTTTTCTCGCTACCACAAATATGTTCTTTTTGTCTTTGGTTTCAGCAAAGTGACTACAATAAGCCTATGATATGGTTTTCATTGTATTCATCTCTCTTGTTCACTGCATTTCTTGAATCTATGAGTCCTACCTTTTATTTTTTAAATTAAAAGCACATTATGAACACTTTTCCATGGTATTATTTTTCTATATATAAGGCTGAATCCCTCTCCCAACTGGATGTGTAATGAATAATTTCTCTATTTTGGGGGATTTGGGTTATTTCTATTTTTAAAATAAATAATTGTAAAATATTTGCCCAATAGCTAAATATTTAACTCATTTATTGTTATTACCTTAAGAAATTTTTTTGTAATTGTATTTTAGTCATATGGCAATTTTTAAGCATTTGATATATGTTTTGAAATTATAATCTGTAGAAGATTTATAATTTATACTATGAATTGCAAGGTACAATGGTGTCTATTTTCCTAAAGGCTTACCTATGACATACGATTCATTTATTTGAAATTTTTACAGTGTTTCACAAACATACAGCAACTCTATTTTTTATTTACATTTCTTTGATTACAGATGAGTTTTAATGTTCTTCATATATTTATTGACTATTTGGATTTCTTATTTTGTCATAAGTATGAGTGTGTATTTTAAATTTGGTATACATTTACATTTAACAATTATTTCCTATATTTATTTTTATTTAAATAATTTATACAAATGATTTAAATTTTTGAATCTTAAAGTGTCAGAAATTTTTTTTCTGCATTATTTGCACAGGAGATGATATACTTAGATTTTTCTCACTCAAAGACCTATTTGATGTGGTCCTTTGTTAGATTCTTAAGTGGTCTCTCTCCTTTCCCTCTGAATTTACCTGCAATCACCATCTCCTTGACTGGAAGTCAATCTACACAAATCATTGTGAACATCTGTTGACACAAGTGTACAACACTTGGGTAAGAGACAAACTTCTTACAACCTCCACTACCACCATCACCCATGCCACCCCAGCTACCCAGGAGGCAGTGAGCCCACACAGCAGCCCAAAACACCACTAATACAACCAGCATTTAAGAAAGACACCACACTGAGACTGTTTATAACCAAGGAAATCATACAGAGACTTCACTGCTGAACACACCCAGAAGCAAAGCCAAACAATCTTACTCAATATACATCATAGTCATATCCTTAAGAGGATAACTTCACATATCAATATTAAACATGAATGTAAATGAATTAAATGCTCCACTTAAAATATATAGATTGGCAGAATGGATTTTAAAAATCAATCCAACTATACATTGTTTATCAGAAACTCACCTTAGTTGTAAAGACATTTATACACTGAAGGTAAAGGGTTAAATATCTTTTTCCAAAGATACTCCACATGATGGAAGACTTCCCAAAAAAAAAAAAAAAACCTCTTAGATTCAATAAATGAATTCAGTAAAACTGATACAGTTTTTACTGAAATGAATTCAGTAAAACAGGATACAATATCAATGTACAAAGATCATTAGCATTTTTACACCAAAAACAATCAAGGCAAGAACCAAATCAAGAAGGCAATTTCATTTACAATACCTACAAAAAATATTTAATAAAATACCTAGAAATATATTTAACCAATGAGGTTAAAGATCTCTACAAGGAAAACTAAAAACCCTGAGGAAAGAAATTGTAGACAATACAAATAAATGAAAAAAAAAAATCCTATGCTCATGGATTGAAAGAATCAATATCATAAAAATAACCATACTGTCCAAAATAATCTACAAATCCAACACAATTCCCATCAAAATACCAATGTCACTTTTCATATAATTAGAACAAACAATCCTAAAATCCGTATGGAACCAAAAATGAGCTGAAATAGCCAAAGCAATCTTAGCAAAAAGAACAAAGCTGGAGGCATTACATTACTTGACCTGAAATTATACTACCAGGCTATAGTACCTAGAAAAATATGATACTAGTATAAAAATAGACACATAGACCAATGGAACAGAATAGATAACACAGAAATAAAGTCACATATCTACAGTTGGCTGACCTTTGACACAGTCAACAAAAACATACCCTGGGGAAAGGACACTCTCATGATGAAATGGTGCTGGGAAAATTGGACTGCCAGATGCAGAAAAATGAAAACTGCATCCCTATATCTCATTGTACACAAAAATCAACTCAAGATGGATTAAAGACTTAAATGTAAGATCTGAAACCATTAAAATACTAGAATAAATTCTAAGGAAAACTCTTCTGGACATTGGTATAGTCAAAGCATTCATGACCAAGACCTCAAAAGCACAAGCAATAAAACCAAAAATAGAAAAATTTGACTTAAGTACTCAACATAGTACTTAACTAAGATTTACTAAATTCATGTATCAAATCTAAGACTTGTTGATACTACAATAGTAGATACATATCATAACACATTTTTCCAAACCCATAGAATGTACCAAGGTGAACCCTAATGTAAACTATGGACTTGGGGTGATGATAATGTGTCAATGTGGGTTCATCAATTGTAAGAAATATACCACTCTAGTAGGGGATGTTAATGGGGGACGCTATGCCCATGTGAGATATATGGGGTATATATGTACCTTCCTCTCCATTTTGCTGTAAACCTAAAACTGCTGTAAATTCTTTTTTTTTTAAGTATTGTTTTAAAGACTCAAAGATAATAGAGTAAAATGAAATTACCAATTATTTTCTCTGAGTAATAGAAAAATTAGTAATTTTATTTCCTTCTTGTTTTCTTTATTTTCTAGAAATCTGAATTTCTTAGTTTAATGTCAATTGATATTAGTTGATCCAATTTAATGAGAGAAAAAGAAACAATATTTTCATCGGTAGAAATATAAATGATTTATGCAAAAATATACGTTAGTGTGCTAACTACAAATTGGAAAGTTTCAATTAAATAGAAAAAGAAAAGCATAAAAACAAGTAACTCACAATTGTGAAAATACAAGTGACAACCAAACTCATTTAAAAATATTAAACCTCATTAATCCATAAGAAAATGCAATTTTAAAATAACAGCTTTGTTTTGTTTTTACTGATTTTTCCTGATTGGCAAAGACAAAAATGAAGAAAAGAAAGAGAGACACAGATTAATCCTAGTGTGTTTGAAAGTAGAAACTCTTATACTTGATTGGTGGAAGTAGAAAGTAGAAAAAATAGTATGATTCAGTATTGTATATACATAAAACATCTTAAAGAACAAAAATGCCTAACTTTGAAGATTAATCTAGCAAAATGTGATTTTATATGGCTTTAATTTCGTAAAAGCCTTACTTTTGCAGTTTAAATGCCCGTTACAAAGAATTAACATTTGTCAGTGAGAAAATATAGATTTTTCAAAATGCAAGTGGAAATTCAAGATACACAGCCTATTAAATGAAGAAATACCACACAAATATTGAAAAAATGAAATGAAGCATAATAGTAGGTAAACAATTTTTTTCTGATCAAAAACTAAAACTATTAGCAAAAATGATCAGCAATGCATCCAGAATATTCAATATATATTAGTTGCATATATATAATATAAAATTGGTTGACTGATAAACTTGATTAAGGCTGGAGGTGATTTTAAGAAGACGAAAAATAAGGGAAGTGACAGCGATAGAATTTTTAAAAAGGAACTAAAAGTAAGAAACTGAGAGATTAAAGAAAGGAGAGAAGGAATTCTCTCTGAGAATCATCTGGTTAGTTACAATTCTGCTTAAACTCTAAATGACTTTTACCCTTTCACAGAAGTACAGACTGTAGAAGCAATCTGTCTTCTATTTCCCTAGTCTCGTGTCTTGATTCTGCCCTACTCCCACAAATTCCTCTCCAAGTTTAACTACTTGGATAACCATTTTTCATATGTTTGCTTGCTGCCTGGCCGGACAAATGTGTGCATGCTTTTGATTCTTCTGTTAAGTACAACTCATGCAATACCTCTTTGCTCCCTCCTCCCAGTTGTATTAGACCTTTATGCCCTCATATCACTTTGTACAAGCATCCATCATAATGCTTATTGACACTTTATGTTTGACATTTAGCTATCTTGTTTGTCACTCCTAACATGTCTATGAGTTCCCCTTAAGGAGACAGATCATTTCTTATTGACAAATTCTGGCCCATAGTAAGTGTTCCATAAGTGTTCAAAATTACTTGGACAGATGGAAGAATGGAAAGATGATTTGATTTGATAACAGTTTCTGGGTAAGTTATGATTTATCCTATGTTTTGATCCTACCCATAGAATGGTTAATTACAGAGTCAATCAAGAAATGGTTTTAAGCATCTGCAGGATGTAATAATCCTTCACAACCTGCCTGTCACTTTGTCTCAAGCCAAAACAGTGAATTCAACAAGTTTAAGGGAGGTTCATTCAAATGATAATGTGAATATAGAATTGATTTTTTGGAGTACATGTGTTTCTTACTTTCATTTTTATTTAAGAAATAATTGATAAGAGAGTCTTCAGTTGGCAGCATTTCCCATAGAACAAGATGCAGCAGTAACATAGAGCATCCTAACAAGTGTATGGTCTCTTGGAAGCCGCTGTCTGAGTGAGGTGTACTCTATTCTTTTCTGGCTAAATACTAAATACTCATTTTTTTTTTCCTTAGGAAACATACTTCATTATGTTTCAGATCCCTCCACAATCCTCTTAATTCCTGTTTCTCCATGCATTTCTGAATTCAATCAGTTCAGAAAACTTCCCCAATCTCACATTCAAAAGGGTTCCTTCACTGCAGATCAGAGTGATATTATTTGCTTCTAATGATGATTATGATTCTCATTAAATGAAGTAGGATCTGGAAATGGCAGTAGCAGCAGAAGCTATGGCTATTTTTTTGCAATTCACCATCACCTAGTGGTATGTATTTCTCAGACATTATCAACACACTATTTTCCTTCATCTTGTAATGACCTCAAACCTGAACTGTGAGTTTATATTCCATGTTTTTTATTAATACCTGCAATTATTTCAGTGCATATATTTCTCTTGTAGATTTTGTATATAGGTGGATATTTCTACCTGTGAAAATTTCTTTCAAGTAAAACATGAAATAACCAAAATGCAAAGAGAATATTGCTCCCCCTTTGCCTTCTGCCATGACTGTAAGCTTCCTGAGGTTCTCATCAGAAGCAGATCCTGGCACTATGCTTCTTGTATAGTCTGCAGAACCATGGAGTGAGTTTTGGTAATCATATTTTCCTTGAAACTGATTAAATTTATTTTGTATTTCCAGTTCCTTTCTGAAAATAAATAAATATATATTTTAAATTACATCTGTGCCTGTTACATCTGTGCCTGTGATGTTTTTGTTTGTTTGTTTGTTTGTTTTTTGAGACAGAATCTCGGACTGTCACCCAGACTGGAGTGCAGTGGCGCGATCTTGGCTCACTGCAAACTCCGCCTCACGGGTTCACGCCACTCTCCTCCCTCAGCCTCCTGAGTAGCTGGGACTACAGGTGTCCGCCACAACGCCTGGCTAATTTTTTTGTATTTTTAGTAGAGACGGGGTTTCACCATGTTAGCCAAGATGGTCTCGATCTCCTGACCTCGTGATCTGTCCGCCTCGGCCTCCCAAAGTGCTGGGATTACAGGCGTGGGCCGCTGTGCCTGTCCTGTGATTTTTTAAATCAACAATTAAAGTGTTGTGAAATTGTGATTTTTTTTTAGGCAGCTAATATTCCAATTGCCATATTTTTCTTTAAAAATAACCTTTAATTTATTGGTTGATTCCAATATAAATCTGGTTTTTAATGTATTAATACTTATTTTCTATGTATTATTTTCTGACATTTTGTTTAGGTTCCCTGTATTGTTTATTATCTAAATAGCACAGGTGGAAAAACAATTACCATATTGTATTTATCTTTATGTGAGATATGAGAAGTTTGAGCTATTAATATGTCTCTGAGCAATGTTTTAGCCACAATGTAAAGGTTTGATGATATTATCATTATTATTATAACCTAGATTATTTGAACTTTTAAGTTGCATTTTACTTGAACTAAAAGTTGTAAAAGAATATTTTCCTTTTTTTAAAGACTACATTTTTTTAGAGAAGTTTTAGGCTCATAGCAAAATTAAGAGGAAGGTACAGAGATTTTCCGCATATCCCCTGGCCACACATGCACAACCTCCTCCACTATCAACATCCTGCACCACAGTGGGATCTGTCACAACTGATAAACCTACATTGACACATCATTCTCATCCGAAGTCCATAGTTTACATTAGGGTTCACTTTTGATGTTGTATATTTCAGTGGTTTGGACAAATGTATAATTACAGTATTATACTGTATATATCCTTATACAGTAGTATCATACAGAGTATTTTCACTGCCCCAAAAATCCTCTGTGCTCCCACCTATTATTCCTTCTTCCCTCCAACCCCTAGCAACCACTGATTTTTTCACTCTCTTCATAGTTTTGCCTTTTCCAGAATATAATATAGTTAGACTCATATAGTATATAGCCTTTTCATACTGGCTTCTTTCACTTATTAATATGCATTTAAGGTTTCTCTATGTCTTTTTATGGCTTAATAGCTCATTTCTTTTTAGTGCTGAATAATATCCCGTTGTCTGGATATACCACAGCTTATTTATCCATTCACCTACTGAAAGACATCTTAGTTGCTTCCCAGTTTTGGCAGTTACAAACAAAGCTGCTGTAAACATCTGTGCACAGATTTTTGTGTGGACATAAGTTTTCAACTCCTTTGGGTGGATACCAAGGAGCACGATTGCTGGATTATATGGTAAGAGTATGTTAAGTTTTGGTAAGGAACTGCCAAACTGTCTTCCAAAGTGGTTGTACCAATTCCCACCAGCAATGAAAGTTCCTGTTGTTTCACATCCTTGTTAGCATTTTATATTTTCAGTGTTCAGGACTTTGATCATTCAAATAGATGTGTGGTGGTATCTCTGTTGTATTAATTTGCATTCCCCTGATGACATGTGTGGAGCATCTTTTCATATGCTTATTTGCTATCTATATATTTTCCTTGGTGGGTGTCAAAGTCTTTTGTTGATTTTTAATTTGGTCATCTGTTTTCATCTGTTGAGTTTTACGAGTTATTTGTATATATTTGATAACAGTCCTTTATCAGTGTGTCTTTTGCAAATATTTTCTCTTTGTGGATTGTTTTCTCATTCTTTATTTTTATTTCTTTTCATTTTTATTTTAGGCTTGGGGGTACATGTGAAGGTTTGTTACACAAATAAACATGTGTCATGGGAGTTTGTTGTACGTATCATTACACCACCCAGGTATTAAGCTCAGAACCCAATAGTTATCTTTTCTGCTCCTCTCCCTCCTCCCACCCTCCTCCCTCAAATAAATGGACCTCAGTGTCTGTTGTTTCCTTGTGTTCATAAGATCTTATCATTTAGCTCCCACTTTTAAGTGAGAATATGCAGTATTTTGTTTTCTGTTCCTGGGTTAGTTTCTCTGTATTACTGATTCCATTATGTATCCTCTCTTTCCTATTAATTACACTTTTTAAAATATTTTAGTAATTGCCTTATAGTTAACAATACACATTTTAACTAATGTTCATTTTCATGTAACACTATACTGTTTCACATCTAGTATAAGTACCTTATAATATAGTATTCCCAATTTCTCCCTCTTGTGACTTGTAACATAGTTATCATTCATTCACTTATCCATATGTTATAGCCACCCTATATATTAATGCTGCCATTGCTTTAAACAGTTATCTTGTAAACCAATTAAGAAAGGAAAAATTATTTTATTCTACCTTCATTTTTTTCCTTTTCCAATGGTCTTCCTCTATGTAGATCCAAGTTTCTGGCCTATATTATTTTTTTACTTCCTGAATAACTTCTTTTACTATTTATTTCAGGGTAGCTTTGCTGACAATTGATTCCCCAGTTATTGTTTGTCTGTGAAATTTATTTCTCCTTCCCTTTTGAAGGATAATTTCACTGGATGTAGTATTGTAGGTTAATCAAGGGTTTTTGTTCCAATCTATTAAATATTTCACTCTATTCTTTTATTGCTTTCTTTTCTAACAAGAAGTCCACTATAATTCTTATCCTGTTCCTCTGTATATAAAATGTACCTTCTTCCCTGATTTCTTTCAGTATTTTTTTCTGACTGTAGATTTTTGCAGTTTGTATATGTCTACATGTGTTGGGTTTTTGTTGTACTTTTCATTCTTGCTGTTCTCTGGCATCCCTGGATCAGTGGTTTGATTCTTTCATTAATTTTAGACAGTTGTCCATCATTATTACTTCAAATATTTCTCCTGCTCAGTTCTGTTTTTCTTCTTTCTCTTCTCCTTCCCACTTACATCTCTTTTCATTTTCTCACAATTTTTTGACTATTTTCTTCTGCTTTCTTTTTTATTCTATTTTTTCTCTTTGCATTTCAGTTTGGGGATCTTCAAGCTCATGGCTTCTTTCCTTGGCTTAGTAGAGGCTGAATTTCTTTAGTGTCTTTGTTTTATTTTCCTCTCTTGACTTTGGGCTTCCCTACACATCTTTCTTCAGAGAAAGTCTGTTGTCATGTAGCTCTCAATTGTAGGCTGTTACAGAAGCTCTGTTGGTATGTCGGTAAATTGTTGGGGGAGGGTAGTGTTTTACAACCTTCTGATTACATCTCCATCTTTCAATGTGTCTGTGTTTTAGGGCCAGGATTATTACAGCATTTCCCCAGTAGTTTAGCTTGTTAACTCTCCTGCCTCCTACTTCGTTCCAAGGCTGTAGCATTCTCACTCTATTTTCTCGAAAGCCCTGAACCCTGCTGGGTTTTGTTGTCATCGTTGTTTTGTTTGTTTTCTCTTAGTTAGGAAAGGAAGACTGGAGAGGGTTGGAGTAGGAGGAATTTTCTTCCCCAGCTGGAAAAAGTTTTTAAATTGAGCTGTGATAATGTTCTTTCTGCTGTCCTCTGTTATGGAAACAGCTCTGGTATATTTTACAAATATTACTCTTCTTCCTCAGCCCCCTTCTCAGTAGAACCAGGAGAATGTTTCAAATATTTACAATGAGAACCTATTGGGGAGAGTTTTGAAATTTTTTCAGCTTACATATATTGAAGGCATGTAATTAAGGACATAGAAATGTCAAGTGTTATGTCTTTCTGCTATGTTGACACTTTAATTATTGTAAAATGTTTTCTTCCATCTCTATATTGCCTTAAAAGTATACATTACCTTATATAAGTGTACATTATCTAAGTAAGCTTTCTTTTGGTTTTTATGTGTATATTGTATCTCTATCCTTTTATTTTCAACTTTTTTGTAAATTTAAACTTCAGTTGGGTCTCCAACTGAATATAGTTCAAATTTATTTCTTTTTATCCATTCTGGCTCCATGTCTTTTAATTATATTATTGAGTCTATTTCCAGAAATATGATTACCAATATACATGATATTTCACCAATTATCTGTGTATTTTCTACTTGTCACACTTGTTTATGTTGATTTCTCTTCTTTGTTCCTGTGTTTCTGATTGTTATTATTCTATTTTTTCTAAGAGCTACTTAAATACATATTTTTACCTCCATTTAGTTCTTACCATAGAGATTACAACACCCACCCTTAGCTTATTAGAACCAATTTTAAGTTACTATGTGTTATCAATTCATAGACAATTCAATTACCTTAGAACTCATAAGCTTCCCTTAC
>NW_012101621.1:367539-368963 GCF_000951045.1 Mandrillus leucophaeus | reverse complement strand
ATGTCTTTCTGCTATGTTGACACTTTAATTATTGTAAAATGTTTTCTTCCATCTCTATATTGCCTTAAAAGTATACATTACCTTATATAAGTGTACATTATCTAAGTAAGCTTTCTTTTGGTTTTTATGTGTATATTGTATCTCTATCCTTTTATTTTCAACTTTTTTGTAAACTTAAACTTCAGTTGGGTCTCCAACTGAATATAGTTCAAATTTATTTCTTTTTATCCATTCTGGCTCCATGTCTTTTAATTATATTATTGAGTCTATTTCCAGAAATATGATTACCAATATACGTGAGATTTCACCAATTATCTGTGTATTTTCTACTTGTCACACTTGTTTATGTTGATTTCTCTTCTTTGTTCCTGTGTTTCTGATTGTTATTATTCTATTTTTTCTAAGAGCTACTTAAATATATATTTTTACCTCCATTTAGTTCTTACCATAGAGATTACAACACCCACCCTTAGCTTATTAGAACCAATTTTAAGTTACTATGTGTTATCAATTCATAGACAATTCAATTACCTTAGAACTCATAAGCTTCCCTTACTGTTTGTGCTATTACTGTCATTTTCAAAATTCTATATGTAGTTTACATCTAAAAAGTATTTTACAGACCATTAGATTTCCCAACGTAAGAACTTTTACAGTTTTTTTTTTTGTTTTTTTGTTTTTTCTTTCTCCTTATACCTTTGAAATTCCATCTGGGATACGTTTTCTTTTGTACAATGAAAAACCTTAACACTTTTGCAAGTCCTCAAGTGACAGATTTTTTTTCTCATTTTGTTTAACTAAAAATATCTAGACTGAGGAATGAACATTTAAAAAAGAATATAAAATACATGAAAAGATAAAACGTAGAGCATATAGGACATGTTAAAATGGTCTAACATAAGTGTAATTGGAATCCTACAAGGAAGGAGCAAATAAATAGAAAGTGATATTTGAAGATGTAATAGGTGAGAAATTTTCAAAACTAATGAGGGTGTCGGTCAACAAAATATGTTTTCTTGACCCTCCTCCAATTGTTAATTTTTTAATTTATATCTAATCTGTTCTTAAATTCATTCACTGAGTTCTTACTTTTTATTATTGTAATTTTAGTTTCAGAATTTACATTAAATTCATTTTTGGAATTTCCAACTCCCTGACAAAATTTTCCAACCTATAGTTTAATTAATTGACCATATTGATTTTATTTGTTGAGTCCACATCTCTGGAGTTCCTGTGTATCTATTTTTTGGGTCTGGTTTTTCTATTGGTTTTCAACTTTCTTTTATGAATGGTTACCTTTTAGTGCTAGGCATTATAAATGAAAGCTTTTAGATTAAGTCAAAATTATAGTTAAATATCGATCCAATCAAAATTTAATCTTTAATTTAGGTACAAATAATTAAATATAAATTTATTAATTAAAA
>NW_012101621.1:364156-365009 GCF_000951045.1 Mandrillus leucophaeus | reverse complement strand
AGAACCATATCACATCAGGTGAGCAGGACCAATTATTAACCAATAGTGTTAGCAAAACAAATAAAACTGAGAAAAAATAAATCTTTGTCTCTGAATACAAACTCAGACTAAGTTTCAAACTGATATTTAAATAACAGAAATAGGAACAAGGCAAAGGAAGTATTTGAATACGTGGAGAACTATTAGGCTGAAAAATGCATTGTAATCATATTATCTATATTCATAAACATAATGGAGGAAATAATTGATAGTATCCAAAACATTAAAATAGAAATATGTTAGATATCCAGGTAAATATAAAGATAATATACCCAGATACACATATAAATGTTTATATGAGGATATAAGCACTATAAAAATATAAGCATAAATTGTTGAAAATGGTTGTAAAAGATTAGACAGGTGATTGATATATTTAATATAAAATTAGTTCTTCCAAACAGATAAAGAAAAACATATGGTAAATCAGTTTAAAATGAGTAAAAAGAGCATTGACTAAAGGAGAAAGCTGAACAGTCAATAATAATACTAAAAGTAAGAAACTAGTAATCCAAGATGTGTAGATAAGATAGTATGGAGTACTATTTTGTGCTTAACAATTTCAAATTAGCTGGGCATGGTGGCACGCGCCTGCAATCCCAGCTACTTGGAAGGCTGAGGCAGGAGAATCACTTGAACCCAGAAGGCAGAGGTTGCAGTGAGCCAAGATTGTGCCACTACACTTCAGCCTGGGCAACAGAGCAAGACTCCATCTGAGGAAAAAAAAAAGATGATTTTCTATGGATGAGGCTGTGAGGAAATAGACATTCTCAAATACTTAAAGGAATAGTGCAAATTAATACAATGTCTCTAG
>NW_012101621.1:361449-364106 GCF_000951045.1 Mandrillus leucophaeus | reverse complement strand
TTTTAATAGATCAGTCTTATTCTTGTCACAGTTTTACTTGGTTTAGTTTTGTGTTATTAACATGTCTTTCATAATATTGTCTCTACCTGCTCTTTTTAATTTAAAAAATTTATATTTTTGGTATACAGTTTTATAACTTGTTTTTCAACCTGAGCGCCACTTAAAAAATAACACATTGCAGATTCCTCTTTTCTAATAAGGACACTAGTCATATTGGGTTACGGCCCCACCCCTCACAGTTTTGTTTTAACCTAATCTCCACTTCAAAATAAAGGCCTTATCTCCAAATAGAGTTACTTTTTGAAGTACTAGCGTTTGGCACTTCAACATATGAATTTGGGGAAGACAAGATTCAGCTCATAACACAATCCATATAACAATTATGGCCACTTTTAATTTGATTGTTGAGTGCTCCCATATGCTCTTGGCTATTCCAGAATCTTAACCTTTTAACACGAAATAATCTAGTTCCAAAGCAAAATTCCCGGCTACTGTAACACGTGCAGAAGACTGCCATTAATCTGCTTCTTAATGCACATCTGGTATGTAAAGATACATACAAAATGCAAATATCTGAACAAATTATAATGTATTCTATAGTTCTTTCAAAAATTTTCTACAAATTTCCTTCCAGTTAATTAATTTGACCTAATCCATCTGATATATGAAACCACATGACTAAGCTACTTCTGTAATCTATATGCACCCTTCTTGCAACTTCCAAAAAATTTAATGATATATGAAACAATTGCTAGAGAATTTATTAGGATTTGGAAAATAAAGCTGATATTTCAGGTTGCCTCATAGTAATTTTTTAAAATTCTATAGTGAAAATTTCAAGACGGGGAATCTTGTCTGAAAAGATTTAAGATTCAATATGTTTTGCCTCAGAATAAATATTTAACCCTAAAACTGGAAGACATAATAGAATCATAATTTATTTTCCAACATGAAAGGAGGAGGCACCATAAAAATATTTTATTATGCACAAATCCAGATTATAAAATGAGAAATGCAATATGAAAGCCATAGGGAAGCAAATTCCATCTCACTATAAAAATACAATTTCAATTTGAATAGGTAGTTTACAAAAGGTGCTGTGTTGCTGTATGCACTGGTCAGTCTGTCCTACCTGGAAGTTTAAAAGAATAGGTTGCTTAATGGTTGACGATATAGTGGTGTTCATTCCTGCACTGGATCCATTGCTGAGCAAGATTATATCCCTCTCTTTAACATTTTTCAATCCTAGCCTAGTTCTACTTTCTTTGACTGAATATTTGTTCTAAATTCATAACTTTTTTACCACCAGCACACTTTTAAAGGGCATGGTTAAACTCAAGGTTGAGAAAAAGAAGACCATCTTTGACCTCTTAGTGACCAGATCCCAAAAAGGCATTCAAAGCACTACTTTGTCCACTTGACTATTTTATGTGTATGTGACAAAATATCTTTGTCCACTTGACTATTTTATGTGTATGTGACTATTTCACAATATTCTATGAAACAAATTAAATTTCTTACAAAATGTATGGAACTGAGTACATTTATTAACATAGGTAACAGTACAAAGGAAGAAAATGAAAAATCTGCAAACCTGAATCAACACAGAATGTGAAACTGCTCTGCTTGCCAAGTAATAACTGTGATGGGAACCAATCATTCTCTTAGATGAGAATATTTCCCAACCTAGTAACAGAAGAAAATATCAGTATATACCAGTAAATCTGTAAATGTGGCACTGTGGAATAAAGTTGATAAACTTCTCAGAATGTTCTATGGACTAGTTAAAATGTGAGCCACATGAGAGTATGTTTTATATATTTTAAAGTTATGAAACTATGCAAAATAGCCCATAGGTAAGAGACTAAATACATATTCACATTATTGGTTACTAAACTGGAATAAACTTTCTAAGGTGTTTGAGCTCATGATTAAGGACAATAAATTGTCTCAAGATAGCATAAATTTTCAAAAATTGTGTTTACAGTGGTGCTGATAGAAGGCATCATTTGCGCCCTTATAAGTTGTTCAGGAGATCTTCCTCAGACTCAGGAGATGACTACTCAGTCTCTTCATTGTCATCTTTATATCATTGTTTCTCAATGTGTAAAGGACAGGATTCAGGATGGGTGTAATCATAAAGTCCAAAATGGCAAGAAATTTATCCACTGACACTGAGGGAAATGGCCACATATAAACAAAGACGCATGGTCCAAAGAACAAAACCACCACAGTGATATGAGCTGAAAGAGTAGAGACGGCTTTGGACAAACCACCTGAAGAGTGTTTCCATACAGTGACCAGGATTAAGATATAGGAAATCATCAATAAAAAGAAAGTGCCTATGGAAATTAACCCACTATTGGCAGTAACCAAGAACTCCATTCTGTAGCTGTCTATGCAGGCAAGTTTGATAAACCAAGGAAGGTCACAGTAAAAGCTATCTATTTCATTAGGACCACAAAAAGGCAAATGGACAACAAAAGCCAACTGGGTTACTGAGTGAATGAGACCAGAAACCCAAGCGCTAGACAGAAGCAGAATGCACATCCGTGAGTTCATGATGGTCAGGTAGTGAAGGGGCTTACATATGGCCACATATCTGTCAAAGGCCATGGCTATGAGCAGCACCATCTCAGATCCACCCAGGACATGAA
>NW_012101621.1:356629-359239 GCF_000951045.1 Mandrillus leucophaeus | reverse complement strand
TCCTACCTGGAAGTTTAAAAGAATAGGTTGCTTAATGGTTGACGATATAGTGGTGTTCATTCCTGCACTGGATCCATTGCTGAGCAAGATTATATCCCTCTCTTTAACATTTTTCAATCCTAGCCTAGTTCTACTTTCTTTGACTGAATATTTGTTCTAAATTCATAACTTTTTTACCACCAGCACACTTTTAAAGGGCATGGTTAAACTCAAGGTTGAGAAAAAGAAGACCATCTTTGACCTCTTAGTGACCAGATCCCAAAAAGGCATTCAAAGCACTACTTTGTCCACTTGACTATTTTATGTGTATGTGACAAAATATCTTTGTCCACTTGACTATT
This sequence comes from Mandrillus leucophaeus, assembly GCF_000951045.1. NCBI lineage: Eukaryota > Metazoa > Chordata > Mammalia > Primates > Cercopithecidae > Mandrillus > Mandrillus leucophaeus. The sequence continues at coordinate 358,898 of NW_012101621.1, read as the reverse complement.
TTATGTGTATGTGACTATTTCACAATATTCTATGAAACAAATTAAATTTCTTACAAAATGTATGGAACTGAGTACATTTATTAACATAGGTAACAGTACAAAGGAAGAAAATGAAAAATCTGCAAACCTGAATCAACACAGAATGTGAAACTGCTCTGCTTGCCAAGTAATAACTGTGATGGGAACCAATCATTCTCTTAGATGAGAATATTTCCCAACCTAGTAACAGAAGAAAATATCAGTATATACCAGTAAATCTGTAAATGTGGCACTGTGGAATAAAGTTGATAAACTTCTCAGAATGTTCTATGGACTAGTTAAAATGTGAGCCACATGAGAGTATGTTTTATATATTTTAAAGTTATGAAACTATGCAAAATAGCCCATAGGTAAGAGACTAAATACATATTCACATTATTGGTTACTAAACTGGAATAAACTTTCTAAGGTGTTTGAGCTCATGATTAAGGACAATAAATTGTCTCAAGATAGCATAAATTTTCAAAAATTGTGTTTACAGTGGTGCTGATAGAAGGCATCATTTGCGCCCTTATAAGTTGTTCAGGAGATCTTCCTCAGACTCAGGAGATGACTACTCAGTCTCTTCATTGTCATCTTTATATCATTGTTTCTCAATGTGTAAAGGACAGGATTCAGGATGGGTGTAATCATAAAGTCCAAAATGGCAAGAAATTTATCCACTGACACTGAGGGAAATGGCCACATATAAACAAAGACGCATGGTCCAAAGAACAAAACCACCACAGTGATATGAGCTGAAAGAGTAGAGACGGCTTTGGACAAACCACCTGAAGAGTGTTTCCATACAGTGACCAGGATTAAGATATAGGAAATCATCAATAAAAAGAAAGTGCCTACGGAAATTAACCCACTATTGGCAGTAACCAAGAACTCCATTCTGTAGCTGTCTATGCAGGCAAGTTTGATAAACCAAGGAAGGTCACAGTAAAAGCTATCTATTTCATTAGGACCACAAAAAGGCAAATGGACAACAAAAGCCAACTGGGTTACTGAGTGAATGAGACCAGAAACCCAAGCACTAGACAGAAGCAGAATGCACATCCGTGAGTTCATGATGGTCAGGTAGTGAAGGGGCTTACATATGGCCACATATCTGTCAAAGGCCATGGCTATGAGCAGCACCATCTCAGATCCACCCAGGACATGAAGGACAAATATCTGGATGACACACCCCTGGAATGATATGGTATTGTGCCCAGAGTACAGGTCAGAAATCATCTTAGGAACTGTTACGGTAGAAAAGCATAAATCCATAAATGAAAGGTTGGCTAAAAGGAAGTACATGGGGGAATGTAAATGAGGGTCAAAGCTTACTATAAACACAACAAAGAGGTTCCCTAGAAGAATTGTTACATAAAACACTGTAGCGACAGCAAGGAAGAAATGCTGTATTGGTATAGATGTAGAAAGTCCCAGCAACACAAATTGGGATACCTCAGTGCAATTTGCTTCATTCATTGACTTTGTCTTTTACTACCTAAAAGATCAAAAACAAAATAATACTAAAAGGGAGTTTATCAGACTTAAATATTTGTAAAATTTTTAGGTTTTTTTCCTTTCATTTTTAAGTTAAAAGAAATATTCTCATAACCACAAGGCGTTGAAAAATTAATGCATTCATTCACCCACTCAACTAATGTTTCTAATGTGCATGTACTATATGCCAGGAAAGATGTCAAGTTCTGAGGTCAAACACTGATTCTGACTTCAGATGGAGCAAAACATTAAATAGCCCTAACTATAGACATACTCTCATAATTGACCTTAAGAAAAATCACAGAGCGCTGTGAGAACAATGTGATGCATCCCAGAAGTGCCTGCTCAGACTCCCCTCTAGGGAATTACTACTGAAAAGTGAGAAGAGCAGTCCAGATTTTGGAAATGACCCTAAGACAGGAAAGCCAGTGGGGCAAGAGGTTGAACAACTGAGATTAGCATAGAGTGATAGGCCAGTCTTAAAATCTCGTTTCCATTATAATAATTTTGGTTTTTACCCTAATAGCAATAGAAAATCACTGAAAAATTTTAAGTGGTAGCTTGGTTATATTTCTGCTTTCAAATGGTCACAATGTAAAGAATGGAATGAAAGGGTTGGAGAGAGCTTAAAGTAATTTATCAGGAACTACTACTGAAGAACCATATCACATCAGGTGAGCAGGACCAATTATTAACCAATAGTGTTAGCAAAACAAATAAAACTGAGAAAAAATAAATCTTTGTCTCTGAA
>NW_012101621.1:354847-356579 GCF_000951045.1 Mandrillus leucophaeus | reverse complement strand
AAAAAAAAAAGATGATTTTCTATGGATGAGGCTGTGAGGAAATAGACATTCTCAAATACTTAAAGGAATAGTGCAAATTAATACAATGTCTCTAGAAGGCACTAAGTAGATATCAAAGGGTTAATTTTTTCCTTAACTTAATAAGAATCCCACCTCAACAACATTACTTCATATAATAACAATAGACGAGCTAAAAATATAGCTGCAAGGCTACCTATTATACCATTGTTATTATACCATTGTTATATTATAGAGAATTAAAATATGCATGTCACTTCTAACTGGAAAAGGCATTCAATCTCTTGTGGAGAAACAAAAATCAGTACATGGAGAACCATTGCTAAGTCCTAGCCATAGCAATCTGACAAGAGAAAGAAATAAAAGGCATCCAAATTAGAAAAGAAGAAGTAAAACTATTCCACTTTACTTAATGATATGATTCTATATCGAAAAAATCCTAAAGACTCTGCCAAAAGGCTTCCAGAACTATAAATGATTTTAGTAAGGCTTCAGGATACAAAAGCAACATACAAAAACCAGTAGCATTTCCACACACCAACAATGTCTAGGACAAAAGCCAAATAAAAAACACAATCCCACTTATAATTTTATTCTTATAAAGAAAATAAAATACCTGAGAATACAGTTAACTAGGGAGGTGAAAGATCTCTACAAGGAGAACTACAAAACACTGCTAAAGAAATCATAGACAATATAAACAAATGGAAAAACATTCCATGCTCATGGATTAGAAGAATCAATACATTAAAATGGCCACACTACCCAAGGCAATTTACAGATTCAATCCTTTGCTATCATACTACCAATGTCATTCTTCACAGAATTAGAAAAAAAAAAATCTGGATTTCATATGGAATCAAAAAAGAACACAAATAGCCAAAGAAATTCTGAGCAAAAAGAACAAACCCAGAAACATCACATTATTCAACTTCCACTTATACTATAAGGCAATAGTAAACAAAACAGCATAGTACTGGTACAAAAACAGACACATAAACCAACGGAACCGAATAGAAAACTCAGAAATAAAGGGGCACACTTACAACCATCTGATCTTTAACAAGACCAGCAAAAATAAGCAGTGGGTAATGGACTTCCTATTCAATAAATGGTGGTGGGATAACTAGCTAGCCATATGCAGAAGAATGAAACTGGATCCTTTCCTTTCATGATATACAAAAATTAAGTCAGGGGGGATTATTAAAGATTTAAATGTAAAATATGTAAATCCTTTCCTTTCATGATATACAAAAAATAAGTCGGGGGGATTATTAAATATTTAAATGTAAAACCTCAAGCTCTAAAAATTCTGCAAGAAAATCTAGGAAATATCCTTCTCAACATCGGCCTTGGCAAGAACTTTTGGCTACGTTCCCAAAAGCAATTGCAATGAAAACAAAAATTCATGAGACAACAAAACAATTTTTAAAAACAAAAATTGATAAGTAATTTTGTTTAATTGATAAAAAAGCTTCTGCAGAGAAAATGAAATTATTACTAGAATAAACAAGACAACCTACAGGATGGGAGAAAATATTCACAAACTGTCCGTTCGACAAAGGTCTAATAGCCAGAATCCATAAGGAACTTAAATAAATCAACAAGCAAAAAAACAAATAACCCCATCAAAAAATGGGCAAACGACACAAGAACAGATACTTCCTCAAAATAAGGCATACAAGCATCCAACAACCATATGGAAAAAAAAAAA
>NW_012101621.1:333579-354797 GCF_000951045.1 Mandrillus leucophaeus | reverse complement strand
CTACAAAACACTGCTAAAGAAATCATAGACAATATAAACAAATGGAAAAACATTCCATGCTCATGGATTAGAAGAATCAATACATTAAAATGGCCACACTACCCAAGGCAATTTACAGATTCAATCCTTTGCTATCATACTACCAATGTCATTCTTCACAGAATTAGAAAAAAAAAAATCTGGATTTCATATGGAATCAAAAAAGAACACAAATAGCCAAAGAAATTCTGAGCAAAAAGAACAAACCCAGAAACATCACATTATTCAACTTCCACTTATACTATAAGGCAATAGTAAACAAAACAGCATAGTACTGGTACAAAAACAGACACATAAACCAACGGAACCGAATAGAAAACTCAGAAATAAAGGGGCACACTTACAACCATCTGATCTTTAACAAGACCAGCAAAAATAAGCAGTGGGTAATGGACTTCCTATTCAATAAATGGTGGTGGGATAACTAGCTAGCCATATGCAGAAGAATGAAACTGGATCCTTTCCTTTCATGATATACAAAAATTAAGTCAGGGGGGATTATTAAAGATTTAAATGTAAAATATGTAAATCCTTTCCTTTCATGATATACAAAAAATAAGTCGGGGGGATTATTAAATATTTAAATGTAAAACCTCAAGCTCTAAAAATTCTGCAAGAAAATCTAGGAAATATCCTTCTCAACATCGGCCTTGGCAAGAACTTTTGGCTACGTTCCCAAAAGCAATTGCAATGAAAACAAAAATTCATGAGACAACAAAACAATTTTTAAAAACAAAAATTGATAAGTAATTTTGTTTAATTGATAAAAAAGCTTCTGCAGAGAAAATGAAATTATTACTAGAATAAACAAGACAACCTACAGGATGGGAGAAAATATTCACAAACTGTCCGTTCGACAAAGGTCTAATAGCCAGAATCCATAAGGAACTTAAATAAATCAACAAGCAAAAAAACAAATAACCCCATCAAAAAATGGGCAAACGACACAAGAACAGATACTTCCTCAAAATAAGGCATACAAGCATCCAACAACCATATGGAAAAAAAAAAAAATGTTCAGTATCTCTAATCATCAGAGAAATGCAAATCAAAACCACAATGAGATACCATCTCACATCAGTCAGAATGGCTATTACTAAAAAGTCAAAAAACAACAGATGCTGGTGAGACTGCAGAGGAAAGGGAATGCCTACACACTGTTGGTGGGGTAAAGCAAATGAGTTCAGCCACTGTGGAAAGCAGTTTGGCGATTTCTCAAATGACTTGAGACAGAGCTACCATTCGACCCTGCAATCCCATTGCTGAGTATATACTCAAACGAAAATAGATTATTATACCAAAAAGACATACGCATTCATATGTTCATTACTGTGCTATTCACAATAGCAAAGACATGGAATCAACCTAGGTGCCTATCAATGGTGGATTGGATAAAGACAGTGTGGGAACATGTACACCACAGAGTGCTATACAGTCATAAAAAAGAATGAAATAATGTCCTTTGCAGTAACATAGATGGAGCGGGGTGCCATAATTCTAAGCAAACTAATGCAGGAACAGAAATGGACATAGACATGGGAACAATAGACACTGTGGACTATCAGAGGGAAGAGGGAGAGGGGCATGGGTTGAAAAACTACCAACTGGGTACTATGCTCACAACCTGGATGCAATATACTCATGAAACAAACCTGCACGTATCTAAAACAAATCTCCACTATATCTAAAATAAAAGTTGAAATGTAAAAATAAAAAAAGTTAATAAAGTATATTTGGATAGAAAGAAAAAGATAAAATGTGTAGGAAATTCATTTTGAAATTTTGTCTTTAGTGTTTATCAAAAGATTGTTAATCTCTAGGCTTATATGTGCTTATTGATTTGAACCATATAAAATTATTCTCTCAGTAGATCAAAAGATGATCAAATATCAGTTTTATAGCATTCAATCTATATGTTGACTTTTTTCCTTACATAATTTTCAAAACCTCTTTATCTTTAAGCATCAAACATTATTGATGATTACTTCTCAACCTGAATTGAATAGCATGGGATTCCCAGTTGTACAGCCACCAACACACTTTCCCTCAAGCCCACACCACTTGACTTTCTCATGTCCTTGCTCATTCTTGTGCCGCTCCACACCAAGCCGAGGCTCCCATTGTACCACTTCAGCAGGAGAGCAGCATGAGCTGGCGGGAGCACCATGAACATGTGGGAGTCAAGAATGGATCTGAGGGCAGCCAGGTCAAATAGGACTGGGAATCCTAAGTGTTATGGACATGGAACAAGTATTGCAGTGAAAACACTACAGCAGAGATGCCAGGAGGCCCTGCCACAACAGCAATGGAGGGAGAATTTTATAGCCAATAATTGATGAAAATGGAGCAGAATTGGGCATGAGAGAATGGGACGATAACTAAGGTGAATGACAATAGATGTGACTTGAAAGAGAACTATAGTCAAATCTCTATCCAAAGGTTTTCTCTCTCTCTCTCTCTCTCTCTCTCTATATATATATATATATATATATAAAAAAATAAATGCCATTTTGGAATATTAAAAAAACACATTCTTTCAGTATGTTCCCAACAGTGTAAGATGAACAAAAATATTTGAAAGACCAAAGTAAAAGACAGGGAAGTAAAAGTAAAAACAGTTTTTTTTTTTTTCTAAGTGGTAGAAAAATGGGTGATTTATATGTCTGTTTTCCTCTTCTTTATTTTCTAAATGCAAAATTCCTTATTAATAAAACTGTCTTCATTTGATACGATTCAATCAGAAGGTTAGGTATGATAGTGTCATCAATCAGAATATTATGATTAAGAAAAACTCAATACATTAACTCCACGAGAAGGCCTAATTTGAAAAAGTGAGAAGGCATGCACAGGTAACTCACAACAGGAAAAACAGATGTACAAATGGCCAACAAATATATTCATGTGTTCATTTTCAATGGTGCTCGCCAGTCATTAGGAGCTGCACTGTTTTCTGTTTTGCCAACAGCAAAAGAGAGACAGAGAAATATAAAAAGAGAAATGAGTGAGAGAAAGAACAAAAATTTCCAGTATTTTCAAGGTTTTAAAACAAAAGTGATTACTGTATACTTTTTAAGAAATTACAAATTGAAAATATTTAATATAAGTTAAAATGTAGGAATATATTTCTAGACATGCTAGCACAGGAGTAAATATATATAGAATATGTTTATATAACATACATATTTACACATACATCCACATATATACATAAAATAAAATGGTTTTGACACGTCAAACAATAGCAAATATTAATCACAATATATTACATGTATACAATGGAAAATTATGAAGCTATTAAAATCAACTAAATGATTCTACATATACAGATCGAGAAAAATTTCCAATTTAAGTGACAAACTAGAGAATGCATTATAAAATTAATGAGACTTTGCGAGTGTGCTTAAATAAAAAAAATTCTCCAAGAATGCACACCAGATATTACCAATGGTGAATCCTGAAAAGAAGAATTACACGTGGTCTATAGTTCTGTATTGTTTAAATAACCTGGGGAGAAAAATCATCATGGCGGACTGGAGGCAGGACTAGATTGCAGCTTCGAACAGAGCAGTCGGCAGATGCTCGCGTTGTGAATTTTAGCTCCAGATTAACTGCAAGAACAAACCAGCAATCCTGAGAGGACCCACAGACCCTATGAAGGAAGCTGACTGCTCCTGCAGGACCCGGAAGACACTGCAAATACTGTCAGTGCCCCAACTGTGGAAGTGAAAAAGGGATACCCTCCTCCCCCGGACACACACCTCCACTACAAAAGCTGAAGGTCTGTTTGCAATAGAAGTTTCTGACTTTACCTGGAGCTGGGTCAGTTTGGAGAGCCTAATGAAATACAGGTGTAGAGGAAGCAGCAGAAAGGCCCTGGGAGCTCAATGGGTCCCCTAGCAGGCCATTCCTGCCTGGCACCACAGGGATCCATCGGGAGGGTGGCCAGAGGAGCAGGGGATAAAACACCACAGGGAGAAGGAAATCTCCAGCTGAACTTTGTAACAGTTTGAACGAGGCGAGAAGGAGGGAGGAAGGCGGCTTAAACTTGTTACTTCTATACGATTTAGTTCCACTCGAATATTTTATAATGAGACTTTTGTTTTATAAATTAAATGATTGATCACTTAAGTATTAAATATTAAAATACTGAACAAATACATAAATAACCTAAACCAACCTTGCATTGCTTTTGACTTAAAAATAGACTTTTTAAGTATAAAATAAGAGATTCAAGATGCACAACCCTGCAAATTCAATGTAGTAATGTCAATGCCACTCAAATAGGCATTTAAAAATCAAAATACAGTTTTACAAACGTGAGAACAACTGTTTTCTCTTAAAAAATCACAGCTTTCCCTTAACAGAAACTATTCTCAGTAAGGGATTCATTACCAAGATAAAACCTCATGTTGCTGAGCAGTCTATTGCTGGTGTCTTTACAATGTATCTATTGTTTAGTTGGTTCATATTAGTAAGGAAAGAGATGAAAGGCAAAGGAAGACTAAGGGTGGAGAGAAAAGGGACAGGAGCAACAGGAAAGAAATAGGAGAGAAGAACAGAAGCAAGCAAGAAGGGATACCACAAAACTTAAAACGGAAGCAGTCAAAAAGCATACCAATGGAGTATTTCCCCGTCTTCTCTTGCCTACTCACCACTTAAAATCCCTGAGACTTCTGCCTTCAAAACATCTCATGATGTCAGTAAAGCTCTGGAATCTGGATACAGCCCCCATCTCCCCACCTTCTCATGTGGCCGCTCCACCTCACAATCTGATGAATTGTAGGGACACTCCTTGTTTTTTCATGACTGTTGAGGCTCACTCACGAAATCTTTTTGCTCTAAAGCAATCCCTGATGTTTTTCATTTAGCTGATTACTTCTCATTCTAAAATTCCATCTCAGGCATCAATTCATCAAGGATGTCTCCTTCTCTACTCCAGTCTGGGGTAGATATTACTCCTCTATGCTCTCACAACGTGTTTTTAAATCTTTCATATTATCTACTTCATAATATAATTTACAATTACTAGCCTCTTGGCCTCCCTTGCTAGGTCTATGAGTTTCTGTAGAGCAGGGACTGTATTTTATTCATAAATCCTGGCCCACAGTAAGTCTTGTGAATTTGAGAGAGAGGCAGGTGATCAGTAGATGTGGGCGTGAATATGTATATAAACAGATGGATAATTGATAATCATGGTTTCTTGGTAAATAACGTTTATACTATATCTTAATCCTTTTTAAAACCGATGCCAATAGAATTATTTAAAAAATAATTGTTACTCTAGAAATTATCACACGCATGCAACAGGTCTGAGGCAATTCACTGTAAAACCAATTTCCAAGGTCATTGCTAGCTCCTGCTGAAATATAATATAATCTAGACCCAGAAATTTCCTTGTAAAAAAGACATAATCTAAGCATATGGAGCAATTGAAAACTCTAACTTTTCCTTGAAAAGGGTGGCATGAGTGGATGTTCAGTAAATGCTTGTCGAATTGAAAAACAGCAATGGAGATGAGAGAGAGAGAATTTTAGTGCTGTGGCCTAGGTACTATGCATTACCTGTATAAAGAAAATACCTGGTAATTTTAGTAGACTGTTGACTTTAACTGTACCATTCTCCACTTACCTGCCCCCCCCCAAAAAAAAACAAGTGCCAGAATGCAACGTTTCCACCGTTACTGAGTCTTTTAACAAATGTTTTCCTCTTTGATGCTATATGCATAGCGCTTCCCACAATGACTCCAGTTCTAACAACAACCTAGCAACAGCTTTTAGTGACCACTTTATGGCTGTGATCTGACTCCCGAGGTCACTTATCATGGGAATTCTACTTTTGAATTTCCATAACCTTAAAGGAAAAAATATTTAGAAGCTTTGATATGAAAGTAAATGGAAAAAAAGGGAATTATGTCTAGTAATATATAATGCAAAATATCTTCAAGGAAAATCAACATCTGATATTTTAATGTCTATTTATGAATTAAAGACCATCTAATGAAAAAAGAATAGCTATTAACAAACTCATTAAATTAGCATCATTTAAAATTGTTTTGGAAGCATATACATGAAATATCCTCAGAAACACTACTTGCTTTTTATTTAATTTATCCAATTAGCATCCCTATTTTAGAGATGCTAATATTAAGTAACATGCTTATTAAGTATATTGGCAATGATCACTATGCTAAGGTCATCAAATGTTCAAACTCAATTTTTCAAATTTCAAAATCTATGGTTATAAACACTATAACATACTGCTTCCTTTTCATGTCATTGCTCTAATGCACAAACAGAAGTTTACAGACCTATTTAGCTTTTAAGTTTTCTGAATATTTTTACATATATTATCTCATTTATTCTTTCTAATAAGACCATGAGGTAGAAATGCAATAGTCTTCCATAACAATAGAAAAAATGAGGTTGTGACTTACCTACTGTTGAGTGACAGAAAGGCAGCTGAATTCTTGTTCCCTGTCATGAATTTAATCAGCGGTTTTTTTGTTTGTTTGTTTTTGTTTTAATTTGCCGATTAATGCTAGGCATCCTGAATGCCTGAAATGCTGCTCAGAAAGACAATGTATCCAAACAGGACACCAAATGCCACACACCCTTAGTCTCAAGCATTTAACACTATTATAAGAACATCTCTATTTCAACATATCGTTTTAACAAACTTGATTTTTGTTAAATTGCTACTTATTATTCCCATTTTTCTAAATTTTAATCTGAGTTCTATATGATACCTAAACTGGAGGGTTTAAAATAAGAGAAAACTTAGTGTGTTAACTGTATCATACTCTTTTAAATCAAAGGTATATTTTTACCTAGTATAAAGAGAAAGATAAACTTAAGTCACGCATGATTTTGAAAGAAATGTGCTAAGCCAAACTGAATGACTAAAATCTTAATTCATAATGTAAAATATTTATTTAATCTTTTTATGTTAAAATTTTATTTCTTTATTGAGTTACAATTCACATAAACTTAAGATTTATTATTTTAAGAGTACAACTCAGTTGTGTTTAGTATACACACAATATGCATGTTGCAATATGCATGTGCAATCATCAGTTTCATCAAATTGTGACATATTTTCATCATCTTAAAAGAAAATCCCATATCCTTTGAGCAGTCACTGCCCAGTCCCCTCTCTCCTTATCCCCAGGCAACTACTAATCTCCTTTCTGGCTCTATGAATTTATCTATTTTGAATATTTCATTTAAATGGCATCAAAACAGTATGTGACCTTAGTGTCTGACCTCTTTCACTTAGCATATTTTCAAAGTTCGTCCATCTTGAAGTATGTATCAGTACTCATTCCTTTTGCATGGCTGAGTAATATTCCATTGCATGGATATACCACATTTTTTAATCCATTCATTAGCTGACGAACATATGGATTGTCCTATCTTTAGTTATTGTGAATTGCTACTATGAACATTTTTATGTTTAAACTCAAACAGTTTCTGTTTGAGTACCTGTTTTCAATTATTTTGTGTAAATACCTAGGAGTGGAATTAATGGGTCATATGATAATTCTATGTTTAACTTTTTTAGGATCTGCCATACTTTTTTCAACAGTGGCTGCACCATTTTACACTTCCACAATGCACAAAAGTCCCAGTTCCTCCACATTCTTGCCAATATTTATTTATTTATTTATTTTTTTAATATATAATAGACATCTTAATGGGTTTAAGGTAGTGTTAGATTGTGGTTGCGATTAGCATTTCCCTAATGACAAATGTTGCTGAGTAACTTTTAATGTGCTTATTGATCATTTATATATCTTCTTTGGCAAAATGTCTATTAAGGTTTTTTGGCTAATTTTAATTGTGTTATTTGCATTTTTATTATTATTATTTTTGAAATAGAATCTCACTGTCACAGGCTGAAATGCAGGGGTGCAATCACAGTTTACTGTAATCTCAATCTCCCAGGCTCAAGCCATCCTCCCACCTCAGCCTCCCAGGTAGCTGGGACTACAGTGTGTGCTACCACAGTTGGCTAATTTTTTTTTTTTTTTTTTGAGATGGAGTCTTGCTCTGTCACCCAGGCTGGAGTGCAGTGGCACAATCTCGGCTCACTGCGAGCTCCACCTCCCGGGTTCACGCCATTCTCCTGCCTCAGCCTCCTGAGTTGCTGGGACTACAGGCGCCCACCACCATGCCCTGCTAATTTTTTGTATTTTTAGTAAAGGCGGGGCTTCACCATGTTAGCCAGGATGGTCTCAATCTCCTGACCTCGTGATCTGACCGCCTCGGCTTCCCAAAGTGCTGGGATTACAGGCGTGAGCCACACCGCCTGGCTGGCTAATTTTTTTAATGTTTGGATAGATGGGATCTCACTATGTTGCCCAGGCTGGTTTCCATCTCCTGGGCTCAAGTAATCCTCCCTCCTTGGCCACCCAAAGGGCTGGGATTACAGGTGGGAGCCACCACACCCTGTCTGTATTTTTATTATGCAGTTGTAAGAATTCTTTAAATATTCTGAATATGGACCTTATAAGATATATGATTGCATATATTTTCTCCCATTCTGTGGATTGTCTTTTTCACTTTCTTAATGGTATCCATTGATGAACATTATTTTTATTTTAACGTACATTTTAATTATTTACCTATGTTTTTCTTTTTTCCTATGTCTTTATTATCATATCTATAAGAATCCATTACTAAAACCATGGTCATGGATATTTACACTATGTTTTCTTCTAATAGTTTTATATTTCTAGCTCTTACATTGGTATTCAGTCCTTTCAAATTAATTTCTTTTTCTATGTGGTGTAAAGTATGGGTCCAACTTGATCCTTTTGCATGTGGATATCCAGTTGTCTCAGAACCACTAGTTGAAGAGACTGTTCTTTTTCCTATTACTATCTTCGGCACCTTTTTCAAGAATTTTGGCACCCTGTCATGAATCAATTACTGTGCATGCCTAGGTTTATTTCTGAAATCTCATTCTATTTACAGTAGTCTCCCCTTCTCCATGGTTTACTTTCCTCAGTTTCTATTACCTGTTACCTCAGTTAGCCACAGTCAACCTTAGTCTGAAAATATTAAGATATTTTGAAAGAGAGACATACCATATTCACATAACTTTATTATAGTATATTGTTCGATACTGTCTGTGGTTTCAGACATCCACTAGGGGTCTTAAAACATATCCTCTGAAGATAAGGGGAGAATACTGTATCTTTTCATCAGTTAGAGTTATGCCCATAATATGATTTTCATTCATACTGTTAATTTTCAGGGCTTTGCTCAAGAAAGCATGGAGAATGTTGAGACCTAAATATTCCTCTGAGTCACAGGAAGCAGAAGTTCAAGTAGGTTCTTAAATCATGAGCACAGGTGCAACATGCTCACAATGAGCTGGCTGTCACCTGCCCACCTACACAACTCATCTAACTTCTGCTGGGACTGGAAGTGACATCTTAGTTCAATTTTATGACATGGAAGATATACACCAAAAGAAAGAAAGCCATATCTGCCTATAAAACAGAATAGAAACATATGTTAAATTTTATTTTGTCAAAAGTTTAATAAACTTCCTCATTCTATTTTACGGGACTAACTTGATTCTAGCTTTGAAGGAGTGCATTACGCATAAGGACTCAATTTAGGGAAATTAGGAAGCTAAGAGATTCCCCCAGGAGCATGATAAGAAACCCTTTCCAAATTTTTGGTTACATTTAAAAGAGGCTACCACAGTATGCCACAATGAGGATATATCCTCAACAACACTGGTTCCGGCAGAAAATAAACTGGACTTCATTCCAGACTTAAAGTAGAATCTAGAGTAAGTCTTATCAGCCAAGAAGGATCTGGTTTCAGAGGTGATTCCTGTAGGGTAAGTATATCACAAACTTCTGATTTTTGAACTTTCACTTTTGTCCCATCCACTAACTTAACACTAATTTTTCCTGTAGCATTTTTTCCCATATCTACCTGTTAGTCTTAGAGTTCTGAATGTATTATTTAGCTGATATGTTTACAGGAGGGATTATGAGTTTTCCAATGAATCCCTCAGCCTTCTGGACTCCTTGCAGCAGAGTTTCACACACTAACAAAAGGCAATGTCTTTTTACAATCTTAGAACTTCTCAGACACTCAGGTTGGGGAAGAATGGTTTTTACAGGCCATTCAACCTACCATGACAATACTCTAATTCCTTTCTAATTTTGCTTGTTCTACCCTTTGGTCAAAGTAGTAAATGGACAAAACCTCAGTTATTAACATTAATAAAGTACATTCCAATCTGAAGAAAAAGATGATTACATAATTTTAATATAAAAATGAACTTCTTTTCCCATCAGTATTGGCCATGTAAGTTTGTTTGTATTTGTTCTCTTCACAGAACAAAATGCCTTATTTTAGAAATCTTGTCTTTTCCTTATTTTTCTCAAAATCAAGATTCCTATCAGAAGCCATTTTGGAAATTTTGGAATCAGACAGATCTCAATTTGTATTTCAGCTCGGCCATTTTCTAATTTGTGGCTTGAAAAATCAAGCTTTCACATCTGATAAATGGCAATAAATGCCATGATTGTTAGAATATAATGTTTGTAAAGTGCTCAACACTGATATAGTAAATGATGGCCAAAAAATGTATGAATTAGTTATTGGTAATTAATTCCCAGACCTGTTCATTGGTTTTAGTCCCAAATACAAAAACTATTTATAACTATGTGGCTTGGGCAATAACAAAGAATCTAAAAGGCAGTTGATTTATCTGTGTTTCTCCTTCCTTGAAGTTTCTGAGGAAACCTAAGCCTATAGAAGTAGGAAAGATACCCACTCTTTTAATTTTTCTGTATCTGCTTCCATAATTATCTTCCCTCAGTTTTTTTATCCCCACAATCTCTTTCTCTCTGTCTTCCTTTTTCCTTTGTTAACTCTCTTTATTTGATTGATTTGCACTTATACTATCTAATACCTTTTAAAGTCTCATTCTCATAGTTAAAATTATATTAGGATATGAACATAAAATAATATTCAAAGTGCTATTCTCTTTGTTAAAATACTGTATTAAATATCTTCAATTTTCCATCTCCTTTCTCTCTAGATTAGGATCATGAAAACAAAAGTGATGTCTATGTCTCCATTATCCTATGTCTACTGACACATTAGAAAGCATGCTAGCTTTATTTTTCCCAAAGGAATTCAATCACTGTTCTTAATGTGAAAAACTCTAGGTCTGTTTCCTAAATATCATCAACACTTTTATGACAGCATTTATTTAGCACTTACTCTATACCAGAGCATTTTCTGATGCTTTTCTTGCTTCAACTCATTCACATTTCAAAACAAATGCGGCAGTGACTTTCAGGTATCTGTCTTTACAGAGAAGAAACTGGGGCACCAAGCAGTTTAGTAACTCACTCCAGAAAGTGCAGCTAGTAAATAGAAGATCTGAGGGTGCAAACAGTTGCCCCCCTCCCCCGTGTCTTTTCTTTTTTTCTTTTTCTTTTTCAGACGGAGTTTCGCTCTTGTTGCCCAGGATGGAGTGCAATAGCACAATCTCAGCTCACCGTAACCTCCACCTACCAGGTTCAAGTGATTCTCCTACCTCAGCCTTCCAAGTAGCTGGGATCACAGGCATATGCCACCACGCCTGGCTAATTTTTTGTATTTTTAGTAGAGACGGCGTTTCTCCATGTTGGTCAGGCTGGTCTCGATCTCCCGAACTCCCTACCTCAGGTGATCTACCCACCTCTGGATTACAGGCACCACTCACCGTGTCTGGCCGTATCTGTGCCCTTAAACACTGCATTATCTTACATATTAGACATTGCTCCTGTATGAATGTTCCTTTCCTCTTTATCAAATGGGATATGTCTTGCTTTTAAATTGTGAAAACAAAAAATGATACTTCTAAAAATATAGCAAGTT
The DNA here is from genome assembly GCF_000951045.1 of Mandrillus leucophaeus. Taxonomy (NCBI): domain Eukaryota; kingdom Metazoa; phylum Chordata; class Mammalia; order Primates; family Cercopithecidae; genus Mandrillus; species Mandrillus leucophaeus. The sequence goes on along the minus strand of NW_012101621.1, from coordinate 342,861 downwards.
AGGTTGGAAATAAAGAAACCAGCACACAATTAGTTAAAATCTTTCCAACGGTACAGATTTGGGGTAAATATTAAATATTTACTCATGGAAAGTTTATTTGTAACCCTCAAATAAAAAGATTTATGTTCTATGACTGTTTCTCTGTTGATAACCTTCCATTCTAGCTTCTACAGACTTAATCTCATTTCAAAACCAATGTCAGATAAATGTATCCACTTAATCTGTCCCTTTTAATTGAACAGTTAACCCATTTATGCCAGAGGTTGCCATTTTTTGAATTGCAGACGTGTGAAAAATCAGACCTTGGCAATGACCTTGAGCAGTAGGATATAAATAACTCCCATGCATTTAGTGTTCCAATAATGGAACACTAGGGATACGTGGGTTTAATATGGTTACAATCAGTTCATATTCTCAGACACACTGATAAGTAAAATAATGTTACAAATACATTTTGCCATTTGTCTAGTTACTTCCTTACAAATTAATTCCATGAAATAAAATTGCTATGTCAGAGTTAAAAGAGTTTTTACTTCCATTACTCCATTGACCTCTAGAAGGATTGCACACTTCACATTCCCATCAGCTGAGACCGAGAAGCACTGCTTCCTCAATTCCAAAGCAACAGCAGGATTAATAATTTTGTTCAGCAATGAGAACACATGGACACAGGGAGGGGAATATCACACACTAGGGTCTGTCAGGGGTTGGGGGCTGGAGGAGGGATAGCATTAGGAGAAATACCTAATGTAGATAATGGGTTGATGGGGCAACAAACCACCATGGCACATGTATACCTATGTAACAAACCTGCACGTTCTGCACATGTATCCCAGAACTTAAAGTATAATAAAATCAATAATAATAATGTTGTCCAGGAAATGATAAAAAATAAAATCTACTTTTTGAATTTGAAGAAAGGCTTTCTTAACCTCAATTTTTTTTTTTCTTGAGATGGAGTCTCACTGTGTCGCCCAGGAGTGCAGTGGCGCGATCTTGGCTTACTACAACCTCCACCTCCCAGGTTCAAGCGATTCTCCTGCCTTAGCCTCCTGAGTAGCTGGCCTCAATTTTTAAAAATTAATATATATATATTTCATTAAAGTTTTACAATTTTAGTTTTACATTTAAGACATATTGCCTAAAACTTGTCATAAATGATACTTAAAATTATATGATTCTAATGTTGACTTACACATTTACCAATCATTGACTATTATCATACTGTGGGAGAAATACTTTATTTTCCCACATAAATGTAATGCCTTCCTTATTATATACTAAATTCCCTAATATGTATCTAATTCTTCCTGTGTTTTTGTTCTATTTATCTGTTCAATTTTAGTGAACATAATGATTGTTTCATTCTTATAGGTTTATGGTATATTCTGATCTTTTACAGAAAGCCTCTCCCAATTCCCGTTACATTTTCTTTTCACAGTTTACCTGAGTTTTGAAGAAAAATTGTGGACCCCTTTGTATCATTCCAATATGTCTCCTAAGCACTGTAGCTGTTGCACAGATTAGCTCAATGAGAATTCTTTATAACTTTGATTTTTTTTTTTCTATTAGCATGGCCAGATCTCCCACTTATTTAGGGTTTATATCAGGAAAGTTTGCAGTTTTTTCAACAGAATGCATACATTGCACATTACTTCATTTATAAATATGTATTTTAATTATATCTTAAAATTGTATTTTACGTATTTATTTAAATGATCTTATTAGAGTTTATATTATCCATGTAATTGACTACAGTTTTTAAGGCAGACAATTGGCGATTTGTGAAGATTATAGTTGTGCTACTTCTTAAGAGGGTTGCTTGATCTAATCTTCTTGTCTAGATTACATTATGTCGCTGAGCCATAGCATTAGCAGGCTTTCTTCTTTGTATTCTTCATTTTATGTTTCATATGTAATCAGGTGCTGACTGTTGGTTTTCAAATTGTATTTAAAACATCCTGTGTAAAATATTTATTAATTCGCCATTTTATTACAATTTTTTCTCAGTAATAAATTTTGAAATTTGTTCAGTAACTTCTTAGTATACTTATTCCCTAAAATTTTTGGGGAAATACTCTCTGAAATCAAATTATACTGATTCCTCTCAGAGTCTTATGTGATATGCTGTGGGATTCCAAGAATATTCTTATGATAGATCCACTAAAGACTTTGAGTAGGAGAGCCAAGTGATGATATTTGACATTAGAGAGATCTAAAAACAGATTATTAAAATAGATGAGTTTGGGGAAAATTGAGGCAGATAGTACATTCAGTAGTCTTTTAGTCTTTTCAGTTGTCAAGATGGGAGAATACATAAACTGAAATTTTAAAAAAATGACAGAGGAGGCAACAGAATTGAGAAATGTTTGAAAGTAAAAATTGTGTACCTGGAGACGGAACGTGAAGGACAGACAAGAGTGCCACACAGGTGTATACACCAGGCATCTGGGAGAATGGTAGTGATATGTACTGAAACATTGAAGCATATTATAACATAATGAGTTCAGTTTTCACATGGTAACTTGAGGTGAAGTTGGGATTGCATTTGTATATACCACATCACAACCTGGAATTCAGGGATAATGCTACAGATTTATAATTCAATTTGTAGATACTATTTAAAATAAGCAACCTGATATTGAATTAAAAACCAATAGGTCAGAACTTCTGAGTCACACCAAAAATTAAGGCTGAGCTGAGGGGAAACCACCATTGTGTGTTAAAGATACGGAGAAGAAATCAGAAAGGTAGGAGAATAATTAGGGAAGATGTTTCATAGAAATACTCAGATTGCAGTCAACCGCAATTAACGGAAAACTTGATTTACAGTGAATGAAACAAACTAGGGTTTACTTTTCTCAGATTACAAGGAGAAATCTGGAAATAAATTATTGCTGTCTTTTGTGAAGTAGTTCAACATGACTTTTGGGGTCTAAGTGTTTTTGAAATTTTTACTGTGTTATTTGTTCTATATGGATCATAGAACTTCATGGTTACTGCACCTTTAGGAATAACAATAGCATTAAGTGCATAAAAAAAGGACCAGGAAAATGCCATCTCCGTATGATGGCTGTCCTTTAACTTGAGAAGGAAAGTCCTCCAGAGAAGACATTGGTTTACATCTCATTGAACGGTTCTGGGTTATATGCCCCACCTTAGACAAATCCATGGCCAAGGAGAATGGGATAATAGCAACTGGTTTAGAAAAATCATATATTATGCTCTTGATCTTGAATAAGGCTACTCTCTTCTAAAATTGAAAGATTTCAATCCACAGTGTGAACAAATGGATTTCTGCTTGTAAGAGATGGGAAAGGAAATGACTTTGGAGAATACAAGAAGCCAAGGGAGAGGTAATTACAGAAATAAGACCATGATAAATAGGATCAGATTCTACAGGGAGATCAAGGAAAATGATGATTGAAAAGAGATTATTGCATAAAGTATTCAGAATCCAGAGTTTCTTTCTATAGAAAATTAAACAAGCCATCAGTAGAAACTGAATTATTTTGACACGGAATGAACAAACTGTAAGAATTGCCAATGAAGGGATTAGGAGCATGAAGTATGGTGTCCTACACCTCCAGGTACAAATCTTGGCTCAGACACTTGATTCCTCTGACACTCAGTTCATTTATATGATGGGACTAACAAAACAGTATCTGTATATGGAATTTTATGAGGGTTAAAAAAGATAGGGTGCTTAGAACAAAGTTCTTCACAAAGAAAGGATATACAACATGTTATCTCTTAATATGATCATTGTTTAATAACATTTTTTACTTACTAACAGGTATTCAATTTTGTATCCATAATTTATGGTTATCAAGGACCATCCATGCACTAAGATAATAATGTGTTATGAGCTAAACATGATGAATAATCTCAATCTGTGCATTTGACCTCTATAGTTAATTGTACAAACAAAAACAAAACACACAGGTGAAATGAGATTAAACATTAAATGATTGGCCTAAAAAAATCTCCATTTCAGCAGTGGAATAAGAAATTAAGCTAAAGAGAAGTTGCAAGGTAGTGAAAGAACATTAACATGTGAATAATTTCTGTTACCTGAGATTATTAGGATGGAACAACATCTAGCTATGTAGGTTGGGGGAAAGATCTAAACATCCTTGAGGAAAAAAGAAAGGAAAAGTTTATTAATGAAATAAAAAGGAAGTAACTCCGTTTTCCCCCACCCAATACATTCATAATTATCTTTCTCTTTCTATGTAGTCACTCTCTGATCACTATAATTATATTTCCTTTATTTGTGTCTTTCCCAATTCAATGATTTCTGACTTTAATAGATGTAACCCATAAAGCAAACAAACTAGAGAATACACTTTAGCACCACTGATTCTAACTTTTCATCATTTTCTCTCCTCAGGTTGTATGAAAATCAGTTCCTATACTCAAGTCAATTGATGGAATAAATAACTCTTTGGTTTCTGAGTTTGTGCTGCGGGGACTCTCCAGTTCTTGGGAAACTAAAATTTTTCTCATGTTGATATTCTCCTTGCTCTATTTAGGAATCATTCTGGAAATCTCTTCATTGTATTTTTAGTAATCGCCGATTCTCAGTTACGTTCTCCTATGTACTTCCTGCTTTCCAATCTCTCCCTCATTGATGTGGGCCTTTCCACCACCACAATCCCCAAGATAATCTCAGACCTTTCAAATGAATACAAAGTAAATTCTTTCCAAGGTTTTATGACAAGATATGCTGCATCCACATCATGGTAGGGGCAGAGATGGTGTTACTCACAGCCATGGCATCTGAAGTGTGTTTCATTCATAGTCACTGGCTGGGTTACTGGGCTTATCCATGCCATCTCCCAGTTTGCTTTTGTTATAAACTTGCCTTTTTGTGGTCCTAATATAGTAGACAGCTTTTATAGTGACTTTCCCAGGATCATAAAACTCGCATGCACAGATGGAGCCAAGTTTGAGTTACTTCTTGCTGCCAACAGTGGCTTCATGAGCATGGGCACCTTCTTCCTGCTAATCCTTTCCTATATCTTCATCTTGGTCACTCTCTGAAAGCATTCTTCAGGAGACTTATCCAAGGCACTTGTTACGTTGTCAGCTGACATCACTGTGGTTGTTTGTTTGTATGTTTGTTTTTTAACTCCATGTACGTTTCTCTATGTGTAGCCTTTCCCCACATCTTCAACTGACAAATACCTGTTCATTGCTGACTTTGCTGTAACCCTGCCTTGAATCCTATCATCTATACATTAAGAAACAAAAATATGAAGATAGCCATATAAAGGCTGAACAAACAGGCATTATGACAGATATTGCTGTACCTCTAAAAAAGTACATTTGCCTGCCTGTTGGATATCTTCATTTAGGTATCTGCCATTTAAACTGGCCAACTAGACACGTCATTTACTTACTGAACATGTTTCTACTGCTCCTACAGAGCATTTAATCATTGCTTTTACCACTATGAGTATGCACTGGAATGTGAATCTACCATGATATGTGTTACTTTAGCAGATAGCAGCAGTATCTATAAACGGTTTTTTATGATTTAACTTTTGTTTATTTGAACATAAGAAAAGATAGACGACATGCCTTCTTCTTCCTAAAAGGTTTATAAATAACTGCAAACTTGCTCTGGGGAATGTCAGGAATCATCATACGGAATGGTTATATACATAGGACTAGTAGCTCTACTTGTTTACTTAGGTTTGGTTCCCTCAGAAGAAGACCCAAAGACAAACTTTGAGTGCAGGTAGTTTATTTGGAAGTTAATTTTTGGAAGCATCAGTGGAGAGGTGACGCCAAGAAATGAGGGATGCTTATGCTGATTAACATAACTGGGATGCAAGTCTATCACTACCCTTTAGGAGACTACATAGACTCCTGATTTAGAATTGTCTCATTTGAAGGGCAAAATGTTTGGAGTATTTTTTCATTTTTAAAGAATGCATTAATCCTTGGTATACACAGTCTGTCTCATGTAAAATATTCTGTGTCCTTTTTAGGAAACCAGGGACAAGCTACCAGGGAGACTTTCTGGTGCTAATAGTAATGAACCATCACCAGGTAAAACAAAGGACAGTCTCCTAATCTCACTGTATTTCCTAGACAAGTGCAAATTAAATATTTTCCTCTTAATTTAAATAATATTAACTGGTAGGTGAACATAGATAATTCTGTTATCTGAAATATTTCTGTTTCTCTATTTTCAACAATTTTTACAAAAACCAGAAGTCCAAGGTGTTTATTCGACCATTGAGATGGTTCAGCAAGTGAGTGACCAACCCATAGTTTCAGCTAGCACAGTTGGCCATCACCTGCCACCAACAAAAGTCGTATGACTTCTGCTGCAGCAGAAATCTTAGTTCAATACAAAATTATAGCTACAGGGGTATCTGGCAAGATGGTTGAATAGGAACGGCTCTGGCCTGCAGCTCCCAGAGAGACCAAAGCAGAAGTCGTGTGATTTCTGCATTTCCAACTGAAGTACCCAATTCATCTAATTGTGACTGGTTAGGCAGTGGGTGCAGCCCACAGAGGGCAAGCAAAAGCAGTGTGGGGTGTCACTTCACCCAGGAAGTGCAAGGGGCTGGAGACCTCCCTCCCCTAACCAAGGGAAGCCATGAGGGACTGTGCTATCCAGCCCAGATACCATACTTTTTCCACGGTTTTTACAACCCACAGACCAGGGATTCCCTCTTGTGCCTAAACCACCAGGGCACTGGGTTTCAAGCACAAAACTGGGCAGCTGTTTGGGCAGACACTGAGCTAGCTGCAGGAGTTTTTTGGATAAAGAGTGAACACTCATCAGTGTGCTGTTTTCAGGAGACGCATCTCACATGCAAAGACACATATAGGCTCAAAATAAAGGGATGAAGGAATATTTACCAAGCAAATAGAAAGCAAAAAAAGTAGGGGTTGCAATCCTAGACTCTGATAAAACAGACTTTAAACCAACAAAGATCAAAAAAGACAAAGAAAGGCGTTACATAATGGTAAAGGAATCAATGCAACAAGAAGAGCTAACTATTCTAAATATATATGCACCCAATACACGAATACCCAGATTCATAAAGCAAGTTCACAGAGACCTAGAAAGACACTTGGACTCACACACAATAATAGTGGGAGACTTTAACACCCCACTGTCAATATTAGACCAATCAACGAGACAGAAAATTAACAAGGATATTCAGGACTTGAACCCACCTCTGGAACAAGCAGACCTAATAGACATCGACAGAACTCTCCGCCACAAATCAACAGAATATAAATTCTTCTCAGCGCCACATAACACTTATTCTAAAATCAGCCAAATAATTGGAAGTAACACACTCCTCAACAAATGCAAAAGAATGTAAATCATAACAAACTGTCTCTCAGACCATAGTGCAATCAAATTAGAACTCAGGATTAAGAAACTCACTCAAAACTGCACAGGTACATGGCAACTGAACAACCAGCTCCTGAATAACTACTGGGTAAATAATGAAATTAAGGCAGAAATAAATAAGTTATTTGAAACCAATGAGAACAAAGAAACAACATACCAGAATCTCTGGAACACAGCTAAAGCAGTGTTTAGAGGGAAATTTATAGCACTAAATGCCCACAGGAGAAAGTGGGAAAGATCTAAAATCAACACCCTAACATCACAATCAAAAGAACTAGAGAAGCAAAAGCAAACAAATTCAAAAGCTAGCAGTAGACAAGAAATAACTAAGATCAGAGCAAAACTGAAGGAGACAGAGACACAAAAAAATCCTTTTAAAAATCAAAGAATCGAGGAGGTGGTTTTTAGAAAAAGTTAACAAAATAGACCACTAGCTAGATTAATGAAGAAGAAGAGAGAGAAGAATCAAATGGACACAATAAAAAATGATAAAGGGGATATCGCCACTTATCCTACAGAAACACAAACTACCATCGGAGAATACTATAAACACCTCTACACAAATAAACTAGAAAATATAGAAGAAATGGATAAATTCCTGGATATATACACCCTCCCAACTAAACCAGGAAGAAGTCAAATCCCTAAATAGACCAATAACAAGTTCTGAAATGGATGCAGTAATTAACAGCCTACCAACCAATAAAAGTCCAGGGACAGATGGAATCACAGCTGAATTCTACCAGAGGTGCAAAGAGGAGCTGGTACCATTCCTTCTGAAACTATTTCAAACAATAGAAAAAGAGGGAATCCTCCCTAACTCATTTTATGAGGCCAGCGCCATCCTGATACCAAAACCTGGCAGAGACACAACAAAAAAAGAAAATGTTAGGCCAATACCCCTGATGAACATCAATGCAAAAATCCTCAATAAACTACTGGCAAACTGAATCCAGCAGCACATCACAAAGCTTATCCACCACGATCAAGTCGGCTTCATCCCTGGGATGTGAGGCTGGTTCAACATACGCAAATCAATAAATGTAATCCATCACATAAACAGAACCAATGACAAAAACTACATGATTATCTCAGTAGATGCAGAAAAGGCCTTCAATAAAATTCAACAACCCTTCATGCTAAAATCACTAAATAAACTAGGCATTGATGGAACATATCACAAAATAATAAGAGCTATTTATGACAAACCCACAGCCAATATCATACTGAATGGACAAAAGCTGGAAGAATTACCTTTGAAAACTGGCACAAGACAGGGATGCCCTCTCTCACCACTCCTATTCAATATAGTACTGGAAGTTCTGGCCAGGCAATCAGGCAAGAGAAAGAAATACAGCATATTCAAATAAAAAGAGAGGAAGTCAAATTGTCTGTTTGCAGATGACATGATTGTATATTTAGAAAATCCCATCATCTCAGCCCAAAAACTCCTTAAGCTGATAAGCAAGTAAAGTCTCAGGATACAAAATCAATGTGCGAAAATCTCAAGCATTCCCCTACCCCAATAATAGGCAAACAGAGAGCCAACTCATGAGTGAACTCCCATTCACAATTGCTATAAAGAGAATAAAATATCTAGGAATACAACTTACAAGGAATGTGAAGGACCTCTTCAAGGAGAACTACAAACCACTACTCAAACAAATAAGAGAAGATGGCCGGGCGTGGTGGCTCACACCTGTAATCCCAGCACTTTGGGAGGCCGAGGCAGGCAGATAATGAGGTCAAGAGATCAAGACCATCCTGGCCAACATCGTGAAAATCCATCTCTACTAAAAATACAAAATGTATCTGGGTGTGGTGGCATGTGCCTGTTGTCCCAAATACTCGAGAGTCTGACGCAGGATTATCACTTGAACCTGGGAGGCATAGGT
>NW_012101621.1:329842-332219 GCF_000951045.1 Mandrillus leucophaeus | reverse complement strand
AAATGCCCATTAATGACAGACTGGATAAAGAAAATGTGGCACATATACACCATGGAATACTATGCCGCCATAAAAAAGAATGAGGTCATGTCCTTTGCAGGGACATGGATGAAGCTGGAAACCACAATTCTCAGCAAACTAACACAGAAACAGAAAACCAAACACCGCATGTTCTAACTTATAAGTGGGAGTTGAACAATGAGAACATGTGAACACAGGGAGGGGAACATCACACACTGAGGCCTATCACAGGGTGGGGGGCAAGGGGAAGGAGAGCATTAGGACAAATACCTAATGCCTACAGGGCTTAAAACCTAGATGACAGGTTGATAAGTGCAGCAAACCACCATGGCACATGTATACCTATGTAACAAACCTGCACGTTCTGCACATGTATCCCAGAACTTAAAGTATAATAATAAAAAAATCTATAGCTATTGATCAAAATTAAGTAGGATTTTCTTCACCACTACACAAACAAATCAAATGTACCAAAGGATACTTTAAAATTCGAGTATACATCCATTACTAGAATAGTTGTAGTTGATTCACCTTGTATCTTTGCTTCTTATTTGAGAAAAGTCTATCAGATGATGCTCCTAATCTAGGAAAACTCAGATAAGAAGTCCCCAGAAACAAGGCATGAGTGGTCTGTCCCTAAGCCATGCTTACCAACAACGCAGAGCTCTACAGTTGCCCACCTCAGAAGCCACTCTCCACAGTAAGCATATTCTACACTATATTAACACTGTTCAGAGACTGTATTATTTGTTTCACTGGGTTCTGACTATATTTCAGGCCCTAGTTAGATATTGGAATCTGCTTTAGTTATAAAAAAGAATCTGATGACAGATGATGATGATTCCAAACTGAGATATATCTTACACTCTATAATAATTTCTTAATGTCTCCCTTACTTATCTTACTCCTTCACATTCAAACCAAATTTAAGAAGGGTTTAATATCAACTTTTTGTATATACTCACTGGGATATTCCGGAAGTTTTGTAAAATTTCCGGAAACATTGAAGGTTTCTTCTCAGCGAATTCCTGGGAATTCTGGACTCTCCAGAGCAAAGGACCTTTCAGCACCAAATGGGATGCCTTCTACACAATCCCAAAGCTCCCAAGGATTACGACTCAGGAAGACCCATTCTCATATCATAATCCATCATTCTCTAAACAGGAATTTGGTTGCTAATGGTATTGTTTGCTAACCCTGTATGTTAGGAAAATCCTGAATGAACCACATAGAGGAAGCCTCCAAAATACTCTGGAAATTATTTGTCATGAAAATGAAACTAAGCCTTTAAAACGTAACAGGGTCAGAATGGCACAACAGGAGTCAGAGGACCTTGGATGTGGATCCAGTCCTGCTGCTTCCCAGCTCTGTGACTCCCACGAAGCTACACTCACAGAGATACAACTTCTCAACAAGATTCGTTTTATGGGTTTATTGTGAAAATTAGATCAGACACTGTGAGTGAAAGCTCCTGACATGTGAGGTATATTCAGATTTTCTGATTTTTCTTTTTGACCTCCACATATTTTTACTTTCTCTTTAGGAAATGTTCCGTCTTGAAGTATTTGATGGTAAAAATCAACACCTGGAACCTGAAGATTTATCTTTCCCACACTGAACACCTCATTCTCATTAAGTTAATTACCACAGCATTCTTTCTCTGGCTATTAATATTAATTCAACTGTATAGTATTACTAATACTATGTCATTTGTAAATCAACATAAAACATTAGTGACACATTTCAAGGAAAATAGTGAGGGTGAGAAAGCTAGCATGGGCTTTTGTACAATCTGCAGCACCCTGATCAATATGCTTATAAGCATATTTTCATATGGACATTGACTATCCCATCTTTTTGTATATAATTCTTAAGAAGACTTACATCATTCAATATATACAAACTGTTCGACCCAGCAAGCCTATTCTTAGGTATTTAACTAGATAAGATGAAAACTTGAGTACCATTAAGTATATGAATGCTCATAGAGTTTTATTCCTAATCCCTAAAAATTTGATATAACCTGAATATCCTAAAGTGGTGAGTACATAATAAATATTTACGTCATATGAATGTAATGAAATACTACCACTCACTCATATTTGTGGCTTAAAAATTTGATCTCCTAGAGGTAGTGAATAGAATGGTGGTTACCCAGAGACTGGGAGGGGTAGCAGCAGGAAGAAGATGAAGAGAAATCAGTTAATGGGGCACAAAAATACAGTTAGATAACAGGAATGTATTCTAGTGTTCAATGGCAGAGTAGGGTGACAATAGTTAACAATAATTTATAGTATATTCGCAAATAGCTAGAGGAGAAGAGTTGGAATGTTCCCAGCACAAACAAATCATAAAT
>NW_012101621.1:327925-328447 GCF_000951045.1 Mandrillus leucophaeus | reverse complement strand
CAGATCTAATTAATTAAAAATATCAACCAAAAAAAGGATAAAGAAAAATCACCACTGATATATGTTAGTATGTATACTTCTCACTACTGATACAAGCAGTAATAGAAGGATGCACTCCAAGCTTAGTAGTTGTTAGATCCAAGAGTGGATAAGGGTGAGGCAAGACAAAGAGGCCTTCAATATTTTCTCCAAACGTATTTAATGAATTGTTTAAATCATTAAATTAGAATATATGAATATCTTATTTCCTTTTTTTCTTTTTTTTTTAATTTTTTTTTACAAATTGAAACAACTCTAAATATTTTAGATGCAAAGGTTAGTATTTCTGAATAATTTGTAGTATAACCTTTGCTGTACATATACCAGCTTTCTTTTTTCTTTTTTTTTTAAATTATACTTTAAGTTCTAGGGTACATGTGGATAACGTGCAGGTTTGTTACATATGTATACCTCTGCCATGTTGGCATGCTGCACCCAATATCTTATTCCTTTAATAAAGTTGTGAATTATCACTTACAAAAT
>NW_012101621.1:311453-321054 GCF_000951045.1 Mandrillus leucophaeus | reverse complement strand
GATGAAGAGAAATCAGTTAATGGGGCACAAAAATACAGTTAGATAACAGGAATGTATTCTAGTGTTCAATGGCAGAGTAGGGTGACAATAGTTAACAATAATTTATAGTATATTCGCAAATAGCTAGAGGAGAAGAGTTGGAATGTTCCCAGCACAAACAAATCATAAATATTTGAGGTGATGGATCCCAATTGCCCTGATTTGATCATTACACACTGTATGCGTGTATTAAAATACCACATGTATTCCACAAATATATATAGTTATTATGCATAATTTTTTAAAAGACAGAAAGTCACTACTAATACATGCAACAACATTTATAAATCTCAAGTGCAGAATGAGGAAACCCAGACTCTAAAGGAACATACTGTATCATTCTGGAAATGCAAATCAAAAGTACGCAATGAATATTATTTCATTTCAAAAAGAAAAATATACTGTCATTTTTGACAACATGGATGAAACTTGAGGACATTATGTCAAATGAAACAAGCCAGACACAAAAAGAAAATTACTGTATGATCTCACTTATATGTGAAATGTAAAAAAAAAAAAAACTGAATAAATAGGAAGAGAGCAGAACTGTAGTTATTGGAAGGAAGGAGAGGAAGGAAATAGGTAGAAGTAGGTCAAAGGTTATAAATTTGTAGAGCAGTAGGATGAATAAATCTAGAGATGTACCACATGAGGACTATAGTTAATAACATAGTATTACATACTGAAAATTTCTTAAGAGAAAATTATAGGTGCTTTTACCATAAAAAGGTATCTTCGTAAGGTGACAGATATGTTAATTTGTTTGACTATAGCAATCATTTCACTATACATATACAAACATCATATTGTACACCTTAAATATATACAATCAAAATAAAATTTCAAAAGAGGAAAGGCAAACTTACAGAAATATAAAACAGATCATTGGTTGCCTAAGTCAGGGATATGGTGGTGATTGACTACAAGGAAAATTGGGGATGTAATAAGACTATCGCATACTCGCATACTCTGATGATATGATGTTTACCTAAGCATCTATGTGTAACTGCAGAACTATATACTGAAAGGCTTTAGTTTTATTACATGTAAATTATACTTTAATAAAAATGAGCAAATATTAAGTTATAAATTACAGAACACAAAATGAAAGGAATTAATTTATTGCATTAAAAAGTTTTATTGTGTTAAGATTCATACAAATCATGTACTCCCTCCAGCTCTCGTGGAAACCAACATTCTTCCCCAGGCCCCTCACTTAGTAGCAGTGTGCCATGGACAAGTCACCTAGCCTCTTTTATCCTGTTTTCTCATCTGTAAATGAGTCTACATGTTATCATGATTAAATGAGATAGTACTGGAAAGTGTTTTGGAGTATCCCAGCAAGTGAATAAGCATTGAATCTTTATGTCTCTGACTAGGATAATTATGGTCTCTAGACCTCAGATCATGTAATGGCTGGTAGAGCAAATAAATTCATTTAAATGATTTGAGACCTGGAAATGGAAGGGATAAACAAAAGACTGGGAGGGAGAGAGAGAGATAAAGTAAAGGAGGGTGGGTGGATAGGAATAGCAAGGGAAGGATAAAGGAAACAAATGAGGACTTAATCAGCATAGCTTTTCAGATCTAATTAATTAAAAATATCAACCACAAAAAGGATAAAGAAAAATCACCACTGATATATGTTAGTATGTATACTTCTCACTACTGATACAAACAGTAATAGAAGGATGCACTCCAAGCTTAGTAGTTGTTATATCCAAGAGTGGATAAGGGTGAGGCAAGACAAAGAGGCCTTCAATATTTTCTCCAAACGTATCTAATGAATTGTTTAAATCATTAAATTAGAATATATGAATATCTTATTTCCTTTTTTTCTTTTTTTTTTAATTTTTTTTTACAAATTGAAACAACTCTAAATATTTTAGATGCAAAGGTTAGTATTTCTGAATAATTTGTAGTATAAACTTTGCTGTACATATACCAGCTTTCTTTTTTCTTTTTTTTTTTTTAATTATACTTTAAGTTCTAGGGTACATGTGGATAACGTGCAGGTTTGTTACATATGTATACCTGTGCCATGTTGGCGTGCTGCACCCAATATCTTATTTCTTTAATAAAGTTGTGAATTATCACTTACAAAATGTTCATAATCTGGTTTTATACTCAAATTGCTAATTTTCAGAACTCTGCTCAAAGAAACCCTGAAAATAATGAGACCTAAATTATTTAAATCTCATCATTAAAAAAGAAGCAGAAGTTCATGTAGGCCCTTAAGTCATGAGCTCAGTGGTGAAGTGCCATTGTTGAGCTAGCTGTCACCTTCCCATCCACATAACTCATCTAACTTCTGTTGGCACTGGAATTTACTATCTTATTTCAATTTTATGACATGGTAGATTCAGGCCAAACAGAAGAGCTTTATATCCTTCTAATGAACAGAATAATAGAACCATTTTACTTTAACAGATTTATTCAGTTTTAATCGATGTACAAGAGCTGCATATATTTAAATTTTGATGAGTTTGGACATATGCAAACACCTATGATATCATCACCACAATCAAAACAATAGATGTATCCTGTGCCTCCGAAGTTTCCTTGTGTCTTGTCTTTGCTTGTGTGTGGTTTCTTGTGTTTGGGGTGTTTATTTTTATTCTTTTGAGTTTTGTTTCTTGGTTTCGTAGAAACACTTAACATGAGAACTACCCTCTGAACAGATTTTGAAGTGTGCAATACCATGTGGTTAACTATAGGCACTTTGTCATACAGCATATCTCTGGACCTTATTCAATTGAGTCTTTATACCCATCAGATACTTCCCTATTCTCCCACTTCCCCAACCCCTGGAAACCACTATTGTATTCTCTGCTTCTATGAGTTTTACTATTTTAGATATCGGATACAGGTAGAATCATGTAGTATTTGTCTTACTATGACTGGCTCATTTCACACTGTATAATGGCCTTAAGGTTCATCATGTTGTTGCAAATGACAGCATTTCCTTTCTTCTTAAAGTGGAAAAATACCCCATTATATGTATATAGCATATTTCTAATTGATTCATCTGTCCATGGACACTTGGGTAGTTTTCATATCTTGGCTATCGTGAATAATTCTGTAATGAACATGGGACTGTAGATATGTCTTTGACATATTGATTTCATCTCCTTTGGCTATATATCCAGCAGTGGGATTACTATATCATAGAGTAGTTCTATATTTAGTTTTCTGAGGAAATTCCATGCTGTTTTCTCTAGTTCCCATACCACTCTACAGTGCCACCATCAATGCACAAGGGATCTGATGTCTTCACCTCATGGCCAACACTTTTATCTTTAGATTAAACTTTCTAATCTTAAATTTTTAGTTGTATTTAACTGTTCTAACTTGAACCTAGCATTGAAAAGCATTCAGTATTACACATGTCTTCAATTCAGGGAAAGTTGGAAGCTAAGGATCCCTGAGGAAAGCAAAAGTCTTCCCAAACACTTGGCTCTGTCTAAAACACAGAGTTGGAAAGTTTCCAACCTAGAGACTACTCTTTACAGTGTATATATGCCACACTGAGGTGGATACACTGTCACCAACACTGGTCACTGCAGAAAATAAGTTGGACTTCATTTCAAACTTAGGATAGAATCTTGAGTAAGCCTTATCAGTCAAGAAGGATCTTGTTTCAGATGTGATTCTTAGAGGGTAAGTATATTATAAGCTACCCGATTTTTGAACTTTTACTTCATCTCATCCACTAATTTAAAACTATTTTTCTGTTTTCTATAGCATTTTTCCATACCACCATACAGATCTTAGTATTCTGTTATTTAGTTGATGTGCTTACTGAAAATATTATAGGCTTTTTTTCTCCCAACTAATGCCTGGGACTCTTCCAACAGAGTTTCAAACACTAAAAGTAGAGTCTTTTTACAGTCTCAGAAATTCCCAAACACCCAGGTTTGGGAAGAATGGTTTGCACAGGCTATTCAACTTGCCCTGACATTTTTTTAATTTGGGGGAGATTTTGGCTGTTCTCTCATTTGACAAAAATAACAAATACAGAAAAACTCAGTCACTCACATGAACAGGGTGAAGTACAGTCCAATTTGAAGACAAACAATGACATTGAAATGGTTTAAATAAAAACAAACTTGTTTCCTATTTTTATTGACCATTCACATTTATTTGTCTGGATTACCTCTTCATAAAGCAAAATGTCTTATTTCACAAATCTGATTTTCTTAATCTTCTCAAAATTAGGAATCCTGTCAGAAAGCCATTTCTAGTAGGAAAGTTATATTGGATGCTTTAGAGTCAAAGAGACCTCAGTCTGTATTTGAGATTTGCTACATTCTAGCTTCATGACTTGGAGAAATCAAGTTTTCACATCTGGAAAATTACAATAAAAGCTACGAGTATTGAAATATAATGTTTATAAAGTGCTTAACACAGACATAATATGTGTGTACATATCATGTGATACATAATATGTGCTTATCAGTCAATTTTAATTATCCAGTTTACAGTCTGGAAAAGGTAATGGAAAAAGTAGAGAGGAGGAGACAAAAAATGACAAAGGAAGAAAGAAAGGGAGAAAAGAAGAAAGGAAGAAAGGATAAAAGAAGGAAAGGAGAGAGGGTCCAAGAAAAGAGAGAGGAAAGAAGGGAGGGATAGAGGAATTAATTGGAAAAAAGGACTTTGATTTCTGCCTTGTGGAAAATGTGAATATCTCCACAGATGTCAATTTAAATCATAGATAGATACTTTAAATACACATGAACTTGTATTTTATATTTTCTGTCATGAAGGACAGTCAAGACTAAAAGTAGCTTTCATATATCCCTCATTTAAGCTAATCTTAAAAAATTAATATCTCTTATCAGTGAGAGTCAAGTGCCAGTCAATGCATGGCAATAAGTGGCATTACTCATATATAATTTTGCAGAAATAACTTCTCATCGGGAAATTCAAAATGCAAGGAAGTATATAATGTTATAACTGTATAGTCAACATCTGCGGTGTTTTTTGGAACATAAATATCATTTCTCAAGTTATCTGTTAGACAGTTTTTCCTATGGTTTGTAACAGACTGGTTCAATTCAGTGTGCACATACATGTGCACTTAGCAATACATTTATTTCTGAGAAGTGTGTGTGTTTTTACCGTAAATGTAGCTTTAGTTTATTGCCCTGGTTTCACTCTAGTAAAATAAAGAACCTCCAAGTGGCTTTATTTTAGAGCTATGCACTGAAGACAAGTCTCTCTGATTCCCTGAAGGAGAGGTATACTCAAAGCTTAAAGAAATTGTTTATTAAGAACATTTACTACTGATATTTTTAGTCAGATAATTCATTTTTGATACCTATAAGAGCTGTACTTCTAATGTGTAAAGTTTTTGGCCTACCCTTCTACACCTAGTTAGTTTCCCTTCTTAGTCACAAGGCTGTGCACACATCTAAATTCAAGAAACATTTGTTTTCAATTTTGACTTTAGCACAATGCTAAGATTTCAGTTTTGTACATGAGACATATTGATCTGCTCACTAGTACCTGACATTAATGTCTTTTTAAGTTCTTTGTATTCTAGAAGTGCTTAGTTCGTCTCTTTTTCTTTAGGTCCATTAGAACATACTGCACTAAATGGAAGAAGCAAACCAGTCTGCCATGTCTGAGTTTACGTTTCAGGGACTTTGTGAGTCAAGGGAGTTGCAGACACTCCTTTTTCTGCCATTTTCTGTACTCTACCTGATGACTCTTGTGGGTAACCTCTTTGTTGTGCTGCTCATCATCACTGATCTCCGTCTCCATTCCCCCATGTACTTTCTCTTAGCCAACCTCTCATTTGTTGACTGTTGCCTTTCCTCAGTAACCACCCCTAAATTAACCACGGACTTCTTAAAGGAAAATAAGACCATTTCCTTTGCGGGCTGCATGAGTCAGATTCTCTGTGTGCATTTCTTTGGAGGGGGTGAGATGGTGCTTCTCGTGACAATGGCCTACGACCGTTATGTGGCCATCTGCAAGCCACTCCATTACTCCAGCACCATGGACAGAAAAAAGTGCATCTGGCTAGTTTTGATATCATGGATCATTGGCTTTGTGCATGCCATGAGCCAACTGGCAATGATTTTGGATCTGCCCTTCTGTGGACCCAGAGTAGTAGATAGCTTTTTCTGTGATATACCTTTGGTGATCAAACTAGCCTGCATGGATACTCGTACTTTGGGAACAGTGATAAATGCCGACAGTGGGACTTTGGCAACAAGTTGCTTCATTCTCTTGCTGATTTCCTATACCTATATCTTATTAAGTCTGCGCCTTCACTCTAAAGATGGGGCATCCAAGGCACTCTCTACCTGTACTTCCCACATCACAGTGGTGGTGCTGTTTTTTGGACCCTGCATCTTTATCTATCTGTGGCCACTCAGTATCACTTGGGTGGACAAGTTTCTTGCAGTGTTTTACACAGTAATCACACCTCTCCTGAATCCAGCCATTTACACACTGAGAAATAAAGGGATTAAGAATGCCATAAAGAGACTGTTAAATCAGCATTTGCACTGAATTTTAGATATGTAATCAGAAATTTTTAGATATGTAATCAGAAAATTCACTGTGTGCACCCCAGTTTGACTGCATTTTGAACTGTAAACTGAACTTTGGATATTACTTATTCATATCTGTAAGCTATTAGTAGTCCAGATGTTTGGTTTTTCCATTATAAAAATATGTTTATGAACCTAACATTTAGATTCTTACCAGCTGGACAAAATAATAATTCTGCTTCAATATTTCTTTGTATATGTTAAAAAATTATCAGATGATAGCAATAACAATTATAAAAATAATTGCCATAATTTATTAAACGGTACCTATGTTTTTAATACTGTGTAAAGCTTTTTACCTAGATTATGCATTACTTATGAAACCACTTTGAGCTAGTTATCATTATTCCTATTTTTAAAAATACATGATATATCCATCCTAATTCTAACTTAGCTAGAGAGGGTGCTAATGATATCTGAGTGGTCTCATCTACTTAGAAAACAAAATGATAAATGAATCAAACCATAGTCTTATTGCCCCTTCATGACATAATCCCTTTAATTTAAGTTTTCATGTCTTTTCTTTTAACTTTTATTTTAAGTTCAAGGGTACCTGTGTAGGTTTGTTCCATAGGTAAACTTGTGTCATGGGGTCTGTTGCATAGATTATTTTATCACCTGGGTATTTAACCTAGTATCCATTAGTTATTTTCCTGTTTCTCTATCTCCTCCTATCCTCCACCCTTCAGTAGGCCCCAGTGTCTGTTGTTCACCTCTATGTGTCTATGTGTTCTCATCATTTACTTCCCACTTGTGAGAACTTGTAGTATTTGGTTTTCTGTACCTACATTAGTCTGCTAAGGATAATAGCCTCCAGCTCCACCCATGTTCCTGAAAAGAATATGATCTCATTCTTTTTTATGACTGCAAAGGATTCCACAGTGTAAACGTGCCACATTTTTTTACCCTATCTATCATAGATGGGCATTTAGGTTGATTCCATGTCTTTGCTATTGTGAATGGTGCTTCAATGAACATGCACATGCCTATATATTTATAATAGAATAATTTATATTCCTTTGGGTATATACCTAGTAATGGGATTGCTGGGTCAAATGGTAGCTTTGTCTTTATGTTTTTGAAAAATCATCACACTGTCTTTCACAATGGTTGAACTAATTTACACTCCCACCAACAGTATACAAGTGTTCCTTTTACTCCACAACCTTGCCAGCATCTATTGTTTCTTAACCGTTAAATAATAGCCATTCTGACTGGTGTGAGGTTGTGTCTGATTCCGGTTTTGATTTGCATTTTTCTAATGATCAGTGATGTCTACCTTGTTTTCATATGATTGTTGGCCACATGTATGTCTTCTTTTGAAAAGTCATGTTCGTGTCCTAGGCAATACCATTCAGGACATAGGCACGGACAAAGGTTTCATGATGAAGACACCAAAACCAACCGCAACAAAAGCAAAACTTGACAAATGGGATCTAATTAAACTAAAGAGCTTCTGCACAGCAAAAGAAACTATCAACAGAGTAAACAGACAACCTACAGAAGTGGAGAAAATTTTTGCAAACTGTGCATCCAACAAAGGTCTAATATCCAGCCTCTATAAGGAACTTAAACATATTTACAAGGAAAAAATGTTTTCAAATCTTAATTGTTACTGTAAATACAGTTTCCCTTGAATTTTTTTTCCTTAAACACACCAAAGGAAGGGTTGCAATCCTTTGAAACATCATTATCTCAGCTAAGAAATGACTTTTATAATTGTAGTCTTACTTTACCATAAGAAATAAGATAAGATAGTGTGGAGTGTGGAGAAGAAGAGTGTGGAGAAGAAGAAGGATGTACTGTTTCAAAAATAAAGAAATTTGTACTGATGAGAAGAAAGCCAAGGAAAAACCATCAATAAAAGCAACACAATACAATTATCCATTCATTCACTGCAAAGTTCTGATAAGTTATGTGGTTCTGGGCTATATACCTAATAAATAGTCTGCTTTCTAAGGATACCTCACCTGACATCCCCCTCCTAAAAATGCACACATATGTGTATTTTTATATACACACACATATATAAAACACATTTAATACATATAAATAGTAAAATATAGACAGAAGAAACATGCATATAGTTTGTTTCATTTTAGGGTTAGAATGGGCAAGGACAATTATGTCAGCATAATATGATATTTTAAAATAGCTTGTATAATAATGCATATCATATACCTTTAGATGACATATATCCTTTGCTGGATAAAATTATATCTACACATATTTATAATATCTTAATTTCTAATCTATTCCAGGCACCGTGGAACATCATAACTTTTTCATTCTCATCTCTATACAAATACCTAACAAGTGAATAATGACAAACTATCTCCGTGCCAATAAATTAAAGGGCTCATGATGACAACATAACTGATCTAACAAAGATATTTTAGAAATAGATTATTTCACCTTCCAAATACTCAGCTTCGTACTCAATAGTTATGTGTGCAGCCTTATTTCTGGGCTCTCTATTCTGTTCCATTGGTCTGTGTGCCTGTTTTTGTACAAATACCATGCTGTGTTGGGTGCTGTAGCCCTGTAGTACAGTTTGAAGTTGGGTAACGTGATGCCTCCAGCTTTGTTCTTTTCGCCTAGGATTGCCTTGGCTATTTGGGTGCTTTTTTGGTTCCATGTGAATTTTAAAATTGTTTTTTCTAATTCTGTGAAGAATGTCATCAGTAGTTTGATAGGAGTAGCATTAAATCTGTAAATTTCTTTGGCGAGTATGGCCATTTTAATAATATTGATTCTTCTTATCCATAAGCATGAAATGTTTTTCCATTTGTTTGTGTTATCTCTGATTTCTTTGAGCAGTGTTTTGTAACTCTCATGGTAAAGCTATTTTGCCTTACTGATTAGCTGTATTCTTAGGTATTTTATTATTTTTGCAACAAGTGTGAATGAAATTGCATTTCTGATTTTGCTTTTGGCTTGGCTGTTTTTGAACACAATTTATTTCTAAGTAATTCATTTTTCAAAAAGAATCATAATGG
>NW_012101621.1:307480-310648 GCF_000951045.1 Mandrillus leucophaeus | reverse complement strand
TGTCTTCAAATTTCAGGGTCACAGACTTATGGTGCTTCTTTGAGTTCAGAGAAACAACTAGTAGCCAAGATCCACTCTTTCCAAGAGGACTGAGTTTCAGCTCCATAGGATCCGCTTACTAAATAGAGAAATTTCAATAATCCCAATGTCTTCCCTTTGTTCCCTCAGCCCTAGGGCTGGTAGCTTCTTCCTTCCTAGTTGCTGCTTCCCTGATAATTTAGAGTTCTCTTTTTACACTTTCAGACACTCACTTAACACCTATATGCCAAGTTAATTCTTATACTAAATTCTGTCTGTTCAAATAACATGTGTTTCCTCTTTGCTGATACCTGACCAATAATACGTTCCATGAAAAACAAAAAACAACAAACAAACAACAACAACAACAAAAATCCCTACAGGTCTAAATGGTTTCACTTGTGAATACTTTGAAATATTTAAGAAAGAAACAAATTATTTTACAGTAACTAATTTTGAGAAAAGAAGAGAAACTGCTTTTTCAGGGGGCTGAAGTAACAACAGAATTGTCAGAAATATCATCCAATATCCAAACTTGATTAATAATTCAAAGATGGCTGGACACAGTGGCTCATACCTGTAATCCCAGCATTTTGGGAGGCCAAGGCAGGCGGATCACCTGAGGTCAGGAGTTCGAGACCAGACAGCCAACATGGTGAAACCACGTCTCTACAAAAATACAAAAATTAGCCAGGCGTGGTAGTGGGCACCCGTAATCCCAGCTACTCAGGAGGCTGAGGCAGGAGAATTGCTTGAACCCAGCAGGCAGAGGTTGGGGTGAGCTGAGATCACGCCACTGCACTCCAGCCTGGGTAAGACACCATCTCAAAAAAACAAAAAAGCAAACAAACAAATATTCAAAGACTACAGGCAGCTGCAAGACACAGATGAAGCAGGGAGAATTCCAAGACCATCAACATGAATTCCCAGGTTTGTTCACACTATTTTAGGATGCACCCTGAGCCAGATACAACAAATGAGGACTGGACTACAATGATGCATAATGACATTACTTTCAGAAAAGGAACTTAACTTGATCATGACACATCTTCAACTTTTACTCTGATATGTAGGTAACACTGATACTTTCCAGCTGCCTCTACCCAATAAAGTCAAAATGTCCAGGCTGATTTAGCATTAGCAAACTAGGTAGTTTCTTGCTAAACGAGACAGTTTCTTGCTAAAAGAATTCCACAGATGAAGATGCTTCACCTATTTTTAATAGTAAATGCCATCAGGAAGCCCAATTAGCATGTTTGCTAGGGGTTTGACTAGGTCATTTCTATCTATTCTTCTATATTTTTCTTTCTGGTAGGATATCCATGAAGTAGGGAGAATGGGTTTTAAACCAGCTGCTAACTCTTTTTGCCTTTTCACTTATAAAGCTAGCATAAATTCAACATGGAAACCAGACAAAGATAAAGTATGGGCCATTCACTCTCGTGAACGTAGATACAAAAATAATAAACTAAACAGTAACAAAACTGAAACAATATATAATAACATATTATGAAAAATTAAGTGTGAGTTTGAATTAATAATTGGAAATCAATCACCAGATTAAGTAAAAGGAGAAATCATATAAACATCTCAATATATACAGAAAAAGCATGTGATAAAATGGAATACACTTTCATGACAAAATTCTTAGAAATATAAGCATAGAAAAAAATTAGTCTGATAAAGAAATTTACCAAATATCACCAGCACAAGTTATAGTTAATGCTACAATACTGGAAGCTTTCCCCTACGAAGATTGGAACATGCTTCCTTACAACACTCATATTTTCTTTTATTAGAAGGCCTGGCCAGTTAAGTAAAGAAGGAGCAGTGTCCACAATATAATAGGAAGGGAATAGCTAACACTGTACTTGGCCATAGTAGTGCCCCCACCCACATCTCCTTTCAAGGCATAACTTGCTTTGAGGAGTGTAGTTGGCTGACAGCTACTTTTTGCTGTTTTAATTTCCACAGCAGTATTTACTTAAGCCACATTGTCCCCAGACTCTTCCAACTCAATGATTGACAACAGTGGTTGTGCAAGAGCCTAGAAATTCCTACCCAATGTGAAATTCCTCGAAGGGGAAGTTTTTGCCCTGGAATTCCCATCAACCTTGTAGAGACTTTACCTGCCCTCCACCCAACCGTTCTTCTTTTCCCCTCTTCTTTCACCAAGCTACACTGGCATTTTGTTTTGAAGGCTTTCTCTGCCTACTACTGATCTCTTTCCCCGTCCTCATATTCCCTTTAGCCCTTTTCCTCCACAGATATTTCCCGTAAGAAAGATCTTAAAATTCTGCCATGGTTGCTGATTCACAGAATACCTGAACTGACACTGATGCATGGTTTGAACACAATAGTATTTGTGATCAAAATACTAAAAGTGGTACCAGATGTTTAGAGGTTATGAAGCATTGAATAAAGTGTAACATGTATGCAAAGGAAAATGAGGATAAAATTTATGCTTAGTAGTTGTTGGAAGGATGGGGAGAACTGAAGTTGTAATAATATGCTTATGAAGAAGAAAATATTCATTAAGCTTGCAACAAAGACTGTGGGGGTAAAAAATATTTCTTTGAGAAAAAAGTAATCAAACTTTTAATTTAATATTTATGCAATATTAATATATAAATCCAAACTTTCAGATTTCTAAACTATCAGTCAAACAAAACAGATCACCGTTAGGGAAAGAGGAGCACAGAGGATTAGGGTGACACCATTTTAAAACCAACTCCATCTTAAAATTAGCAAGGCACGTTTCTTGCCAGTCGTGACCCATGGTCATAAGATGTTTATGGCTAAGGGAACAATTTAGTGATGCCTGTGAGGACAAATTCCTATGATAGCAGAACGTTCAGATGTCTCAATATCGCATAACAATATATGCTTTGAAGATAAATTCATGCTTTCATGTATTTATGCCTTAAAATGCCAAAAATAACTTGCTTTAAATCAACAAAATACTAACTTTTGTCACACTGTCAGTCCACCAGCATGTAGATATAACTTATTTTTTACATAGATAAGACCCCAATTTAAGAAGAGTTTAAAACAAAGAAGAGCCATTCCTCCTCTTGCTTTCTGAGGACACCCTGCTGTACATCTGAGTAGGTTTCAATAAACTGTCTTTTCCCACTGGACTCTGCAACT
>NW_012101621.1:300563-307430 GCF_000951045.1 Mandrillus leucophaeus | reverse complement strand
AAATTCTTAGAAATATAAGCATAGAAAAAAATTAGTCTGATAAAGAAATTTACCAAATATCACCAGCACAAGTTATAGTTAATGCTACAATACTGGAAGCTTTCCCCTACGAAGATTGGAACATGCTTCCTTACAACACTCATATTTTCTTTTATTAGAAGGCCTGGCCAGTTAAGTAAAGAAGGAGCAGTGTCTACAATATAATAGGAAGGGAATAGCTAACACTGTACTTGGCCATAGTAGTGCCCCCACCCACATCTCCTTTCAAGGCATAACTTGCTTTGAGGAGTGTAGTTGGCTGACAGCTACTTTTTGCTGTTTTAATTTCCACAGCAGTATTTACTTAAGCCACATTGTCCCCAGACTCTTCCAACTCAATGATTGACAACAGTGGTTGTGCAAGAGCCTAGAAATTCCTACCCAATGTGGAATTCCTCGAAGGGGAAGTTTTTGCCCTGGAATTCCCATCAACCTTGTAGAGACTTTACCTGCCCTCCACCCAACCGTTCTTCTTTTCCCCTCTTCTTTCACCAAGCTACACTGGCATTTTGTTTTGAAGGCTTTCTCTGCCTACTACTGATCTCTTTCCCCGTCCTCATATTCCCTTTAGCCCTTTTCCTCCACAGATATTTCCCGTAAGAAAGATCTTAAAATTCTGCCATGGTTGCTGATTCACAGAATACCTGAACTGACACTGATGCATGGTTTGAACACAATAGTATTTGTGATCAAAATACTAAAAGTGGTACCAGATGTTTAGAGGTTATGAAGCATTGAATAAAGTGTAACATGTATGCAAAGGAAAATGAGGATAAAATTTATGCTTAGTAGTTGTTGGAAGGATGGGGAGAACTGAAGTTGTAATAATATGCTTATGAAGAAGAAAATATTCATTAAGCTTGCAACAAAGACTGTGGGGGTAAAAAATATTTCTTTGAGAAAAAAGTAATCAAACTTTTAATTTAATATTTATGCAATATTAATATATAAATCCAAACTTTCAGATTTCTAAACTATCAGTCAAACAAAACAGATCACCGTTAGGGAAAGAGGAGCACAGAGGATTAGGGTGACACCATTTTAAAACCAACTCCATCTTAAAACTAGCAAGGCACGTTTCTTGCCAGTCGTGACCCATGGTCATAAGATGTTTATGGCTAAGGGAACAATTTAGTGATGCCTGTGAGGACAAATTCCTATGATAGCAGAACGTTCAGATGTCTCAATATCGCATAACAATATATGCTTTGAAGATAAATTCATGCTTTCATGTATTTATGCCTTAAAATGCCAAAAATAACTTGCTTTAAATCAACAAAATACTAACTTTTGTCACACTGTCAGTCCACCAGCATGTAGATATAACTTATTTTTTACATAGATAAGACCCCAATTTAAGAAGAGTTTAAAACAAAGAAGAGCCATTCCTCCTCTTGCTTTCTGAGGACACCCTGCTGTACATCTGAGTAGGTTTCAATAAACTGTCTTTTCCCACTGGACTCTGCAACTCGTTTTGAATTCCTTCCTGCAGAAGATCCAAGAACCCTCTCGTGGAGTCTGGATTGGGACCCCTTTTTCCAGCAACATCACTACTGCTGACTTTGGTCAAGTCAGTAGAGATAATAATAAATCACAGAATTATGTATTCACATTGCCTCTTTCTTGTAATTTGGATTACTATGACAAGGAAGAGAAATACGTAGTCAATAGAGGCAGCATCTTTAATTCCTAAATCTGAACTTTTTCCACTCCTACCCTATGTTTAGTTCTGGCTAAACAATAAATATATGTGGTCTCAATTTCGCAAATTAAAAAAAAAATACTCTAGCTCTCATATGTTGTTTCTCCCTATTTTTTGTCCTGATTTTTTTCCTCTTCTACATAATTCACACTTTATGCACTGTACAGTAAGTCTTTCATGTAATTAGAAGTTTCTTGGAAACTGCAACTTTAAGTGAAATGACCCATAATGAAATCAATTTTACCATAGATAAATGGATATAAACAAGAGTTAATTCTAATAACTTCTAAATAAAGACCATCCAAACTCCACACACACAGTGGCTGTGTCCAGGAATCTTTTTTTTTTTTTTTTCTCAACAACGTTATAATGAAACAGTGTTGAATGAAATGATGTTAGTCATGGACCCACTATACTATATTCTTATTTTTCTCAGAGTCATTATACTCTCCTCATTTTGTAATCTGCTATTTTCCTACCTTATGAATATAGGGTTGACCAATATATTTGCCATAAAAAGCTTTGTCATTATGGCCAAAAAGGACTGATACCCTGGAAGCTGATGTCACCAGAAAACAAATCCATGTTAATTAAATAGCTTCTCTTTCCTTTAGACAGAATGTGAATCATTTCTTCACCAAAAAGTTCCAAAGCAATACCTGCACGGATGAAAGTAAAAGAAATCTTGCAATGAAGCCCAAGGTAAGTTACCCTCAAGTTTACTAAGCAGTTTTGGAAGACTGTGAAAAACACCATTTAAGTATACTTAACTCATGAACATACACTGCCTTGTTTCCATAAAACAAAAACTCTTTGGCTCTAGAATTTCATATGAAATAATTTTGGTAATTAAATTCCAAGTGAAATTTTTGAGTTTATATGCATTCTATTGTCAGCATGCCCATATTTTTCAAATGCCAATTCATTATTTCTCAAAATTCTAAATGGAAGGAGCAGTTAAGGGTACATAAGGTGGCAGTTGATCTTTAACCTGATATTGATACCAAACAGATAGAATGAGTGATGTTAACAACTTTCAATAATTCAATGTTAACTATTATTCCCAAATTAAAAAAAATGTATTGTCAGAGTCACATAATTACTGCTCATCACACAGAATGGTTCAATTTTTCTATGACTCTGTTCTGCATCTCATGGTGCTTAACCCTTGAGAAAAACAATGTGCGTGAAAGACCTAATTTCTGTACAAAACCAATAACAGAATGAACACTGTTCATTATTCCCAGTCCTTCTCATTCGTCTCATTCCTAAAGATAAGAGCTATTTGTAACTATGTGTCTTGAGATGTAACGATAAATCTAAAAAGAAGTAAATCTCTCTGTGTTTCTTATCCCGTGAAGCTGCTGAGGATGAAACCATCTCCTGTACAGGTAGGTAGGATGCCCATTCTTTAATTCTCCATCATCAGCATCAGGTTGCATAATTATCCCCCAACCCACTTTTTTTTAAGATGGTGTTTCACTCTTGTCATTCAGACTGGAGTGAAATGGTGCAATTTCAGCTCACTGCCACCTCCAGACCTGGGTTCAAGCGATTCTCCTGCCTCAGCCTCCTAAGTAGCTGGGATTACAGGCACCTGCCACCACGCCCAGCTAATTTTTGTATTTTTAGTAGAGATGGGTTTTCGCCATATTGGCCAGGCTGGTCTCGAACTCCTGACCTCAGGTGATCCACCTGCCTTGCCCTCCCAAGTGCTGTTATCCCCCCTTTTTTGCTCCCCACAACCTCTTTTTTTCTGTCTCTATTATACTTTGTTAGCTCACTTAATTGAATAATTTTCACCCAATTTTTTTATATTCTGCTGATCTTATTCTTATAGTTAAAATTATGTTACAAGATGACCACAAAATATTCTTCAAAACTACTTGTATTTTTGTGAAAGTGGTATGTGCAGTAATTTGAATCTTCTATCTCCTTTCTCTCTGAAGATTAGGATCATTAAAAAAAAATAATGTCTGTATACTGGTTATTCCTTTCCTACTTACACAAGAAGAAGCATACTGGCTTTATTTTTGCCAGAGGAATTCAATCACTGCTCCCAACTTGAAAAACTCTAGGTCTCTTTCCTGAATATTGTCAAAGTTATAATAATAGATAACACATATTATGCCAGAGCATTTTCCGACGGTTCTTCTTGTTTCACCTCATTTAATCCTCAAAACAGCTTTTCTGAGGCAGTAACTCTTAGTATCTATCTGTCTTTTACAGATGAAAAAAAAAAAAACAGAGGCACCAACCAGTTCAGCAACTCACCCTAGAACACAGCTAGTAAATGGAGGATCCAGGGATGCAAACACAAACAGTTGGCCCCAGTGCTCTCACACATTACATTATACTGTGTATTGGACATTGCATCTATATAAATTTTCTTTTTCCCTCCATCAAGTTTGATATACCTTGTTTTTGAATTCGAAATACAATAAATGATACCTCTAAAGTAGATTAAATCAAGTTGGAAAAAAAGCCATCATAAAATTATTTAAAATCCCACTACCTACAGAAATTTAGAGTAAATCTTGAATATCTGCTCATACAAAATGCTATTTAGTCACCCTAAAATAAAAAAAAATATATACTGCACAACTGTTTCCTTGATGTTCTTTCCATCCTAATTAAAATGGACTTAATAATCATTTATAAAGCCTACATTGTATGAATTTATCCATTTGCTTACCTCATCAGTCCCTTATTTTTGAATAATCTGTTCCCACTTACAATGATAGGGAATACTCATAATCAAAGTAAAATGACTTTACAAATACATTTTTTCTATTTGCTTATTTTCTTACAATTAATTCCATGAGATTAGATTGCTATGTCACAGTTAAAAGATTGTTTACTTCTATTACTCCTTTGCCTTCTGGAAAGATTGCACATTTCACATTCCCATCAGCTGAGACTGAGGAGCACTGCTTCTCCAATCCCACAGCAGCGGGCAGGTTTAATTGTTCTGTTCATGAAGTACTATAAAAATGGAACCCTAGTTTCTACATTTGGACTAAACTTAAAAGGCCTTCTTAATCTCCAATTTTAAAAGTTAATTTACAAGTATTTTATTAAACTTTTATAATCATACTTTTATATTTAAGCTTTCTAAACATCTAGAACTTATTTTGCTGTAGGATTATGCTAATACACTAACAATTCTGTTTTCAATATTGAGTAACATGTTGAACAATTACTGAATCCTATGACCTTTAAAAAACCCTTTATTTTCCTACATAATTATAATGCTTTCTTTTTCATACACTACATTTTCTATTATGCATCTAATTCTTGACTGTGCTTTTTGCTCCATTTTCTGTCAACTTAGTCAAATTATTCATTGTTTAATTATCCATAAGTTTATGATGTGTTCCAATTTCTTTTCTAGAAAGCATTGACTTCTCTTCCACAGTTCTGTTTCCTTTTAAAATTCGAAAATGGACTTTTGAGACACCTTGTATTGTTCCAACAGATTTTCACCAGACTTTTAATAAGTACTGCACTTATTAGGTCAGTGAGACTTGATATTTTTATAAATTGTAGCCTTTTTGTTCTATTAGCATGGTTGGAGCTCTCATTTTATTCAAGGAAATATGTTCATAAAATTCATATTTTAATAGAATGCATACATAGCATATTTGTTTTCTTTGCAAATGGCATCTCTTTTATTATATTTTAATAGCTAGTTGACTATATTTATTTAATCTTAATAGAATTAATATTTTCTATTTATCTTAAGTCTTTCGGTCAGACAATTGTTTTATTTGCCAATGATTGCAGTTTTGCTACTTCTTTTTCAATAGTATTATTTGGTTTAATCTTCTTGTCTACTTTATAGTACATTGTTGAACCATAGTCCTAGCAAGTTTCCTTATGTTCTCAATTTTAATAATTCATTTATAATCAGAAGCTTATAGTTAGCTTAAAAATTCTATTAAAAGTGTCATGAATAAAATATTTCTTTTTTTGAGATTTAATTGTTTTCCATTCTTTTAATATGCATGGACAGAAAAAGCTACTTTTCCATTACCTCATCTTCAGTAGTTTTTTTTTTTTTTAATATATACTGTAAGTTCTAGGGTACGTGTGCACAACGTGCAGGTTTGTTACATATGTACACCTGTGCCATGTTGGTGTGCTACACCCATTAACTCATCATTTACATTAGGTATATCTCCTAATGTTATCCCTCCTCCCTCCCACCTCCCCACAATATGATCTGGTGTGTGATGTTCCCCTTCCTGTGTCCAAGTGATCTCATTGTTCAACTCCCACCTAGGCGTGAGAACATGCAGTATTTGGTTTTCTGTTCTTGCAGTAGTTTGCTGAGAATGATGGTTTCCAGTTGCGTCCCTGTCCCTACAAAGGACACAAACTCATCCTTTTTTATGGCTGCATAGTATTCCATGTGTATACATGTCACATTTTCTTAATCCTGTCTGTCACTGATGGACATTTGGGTTGACTCCAAATCTTTTCTATTGTGAATACTGCTGCAACAAACACACGTGTGCATGTGTCTTTATAGCAACATGACTTATAATCCTTTGTGTATATACCCAGTAATGGGATGGCTGGGTCAAATGGTATTTCTACTTGTAGATCCTTGAGGAATCGCCACACTGTTTTCCACAATGGTTGAACTAGTTTACAGTCCCACCAACAGTGTAAAAGTGCTCCTATTTCTCCATATCCTCTCCAGCACCTGTTGTTTCCTGATTTTTTAATGATTGCCATTCTAACTGGTGTGAGATGGTATCTCATTGTGGTTTTGATATGCATTTCTCTGACAGCGAGTGATGATGAGCATTTTTTCATGTGTCTGTTGGCTGTATGAATGTCTTCTTTTGAGAAGTGTCTGTTCACATCCTTTGCACACTTTTTGGTGGGGTTGTTTTTTTTCTTGTAAATTTGATTGAGTTCTTGATAGGTTCTGGATATTAGCCCTTTGTCAGATGAGTAGATTGCAAAAATTTTCTCCCATTCTGTAGGTTGCCTGTTCACTCTGACGGTAGTTTCTTTTGTTGTGCAGAAGCTCTTTAGTTTGATTAGATCCCATTTGTCAATTTTGGCTTTTGTTGCCGTTGCTTTTGGTGTTTTAGACATGAAGTCCTTGCCCA
>NW_012101621.1:274679-298847 GCF_000951045.1 Mandrillus leucophaeus | reverse complement strand
TTCTGCTAGCTTTTGAATGTGTTTGCTCTTGCTTCTCTAGTTCTTTTAATTGTGATGTTAGGGTGTCAATTTCAGATCTTTCCAGCTTTCTCTTGTGGGCATTTAGTGCTATAAATTTCCCTCTACCCACTACTTTAAATGTGTACCAGAGATTCTTATAGTTCCTATTTTGCTATGATTTTTATCAAGACGCCATTTAGAAATGCATCCAGTAACTATACAACACATTCATTTTCTAAATTTTTATGAATGTGCCCTCTGAAATCAAATGATGTTGTTTTCACTCCGAGTCTTATGTGATATACGATGTGGGGCTTAAAGAATTTTCTCTGGAAGACCCTCCTAAGGATTTTAGGTAGAAAGTCACATGATTGTGTCTGATCTCTAGACAGCTCTGGAAGCAGAGTATAGAATTGTCTTGACTCAGGGAAGAATGGAGGCAGAGATATCATTCAGTAGCATTGTTAACCATCCAGATGACAAAATATGTAAAATGGAAGGCAAAAAATATGACAATGGAAATATAGAGGAAGGAACTGAATTAGGAAATGTTTGAGAGTAAAAATTGTGCAAATAGAGAAGGAAAGTGAAAGCCAGAAGTTCCACACAGGTGTCTACACTGGGCATCTGAGAGAATGGTAATTATATTTTTTAAGGCATTGGAATAGATTGAAGTAAATTATATAGTAGATAAGATCATGAGTTCAGTTTTGACCAGTTAACTTGAAGGTGGAAGCATAACCCTCATTTTAATATACCAGTCACAGTTTTGGATACTCTGGGGTTCTTGGATATATAACGTTAGGGATAAAATTACAGACTGGGAAGTCCATATGTAGATACTGACTTAGATGAGTAAACTCCCATTGAATTAAAAACATCCTTAGGTGAGAACTCTGTTGAATTAAAAACATTCTTAGGTGAGAATCCTGAGTTACACCAAATATTAAGGGTGAATAGAGAAGAAACAATTATTGTGTCAGTGAAAGATACAGAAACTAAATCAGGAATATAGAACAATTAGGGGAGTGCTATCATAGAACTATTAAGATTGTCGTCATCTGCAATTAACAGAAAACCTCATTTGTAGTGGATCAAACAAGCTAGAGGTTATTTTTCTCAAATTACAAGAAATCTGAAGGGAGACAATTGCTGGCTTTGATTAAGTGGCCAGTATGTGTGTTAGGTCCTAGTTCCTTCCTATGATGGTTAATATTGAGTGTCAACTTGAATGGATTGAGGGAAGCAAAGTATTCTTTCTGGGTGTGCCTATGAGGGTGTTGCCAAAGGAGATTAACATTTGAGTAAGTGGGCTGCTAAGGGAAGACACATCCTTAATCTGGGTGGACACAATCTAATCAGCTACCAGCATGGCTAGAATATAAAGCAGGCAGAAAAACATGAAAATACCAGACCAGCCTAGCCTCCCATCCTATATCTTTCTCTCATGCTGGATGCTTCCTGTCCTCAAACATCAGACTCCAAGTTCTTCTGTTTTGGGACTCAGACTGGTTCTCCTTGCTCCTCAACTTGCAGAGAGCCTATTGTGGGACCTTGTGATTATGTGAGTTAATACTTAATAAACTTCCCTATGTAATGCAAATATGTAATAGGATATGTGTGTGTGGGTGTGTGTGTGTGTGTATGTGTCTATATATATATATATAAAAAACCTATTAGTTCTGTCCCTCTAGAGAACCCTGACGAATACACTTCCTAACTTTTCACTGACTTTTTTTCTAATTTTACATATGTTAGGATTTCATAGTTGCTTCACCTAAGGCATAACAATAACATTAAATACAGGAATCATGGAACAGAAAAAAAACAAAAACAAAAAAAATCCTTTCCCAATAAAGGTTTGTCCTTTTACTTGAGAAGAAAATCCCTTCAAAAAAGATACTGGTACAGGTGTATATCTCATTAAACAGTTCTGGGTCACATGCTCCACCTTAGACAAATCTATATCCAGGAATAATGGGATTATAGCAACTGGTTTAGAAAAATAATGCATTATGTTCTCTATCTGGAACAGTGCTACTTTCTCTAAAATTGAGAGATTTCAGCTCATTGCCTAAACAAATGGAATTTCTGATGAAAAAGTAGGAAGGGGAATGGCATTATAGAAGGCAAGAAGCCAAGGGTAAAGGGAATTGCAGAATCAAGGTCTTGATAAAAAGTATCAAATTCTGCAGAGAGGTCAAGCAAAATAAGATTAAAAAGTGATTATCATATGGCATATTGAAAATCAGAATTATTTTCTCTGACAAGGAAACCTGTGAACACCAGATCGTTAGCTTACTGAGTGAAGGAAAAGTGGAGATAATCTTGCCAATGAAAGGTTGGCAAAAGAACAGAGCAATCAGAAAACAGGGGATTCAAGAGTTTGATCTTTTAAAAAAAATAGAAGAAGTTCACTATGTCAGGAGTTCAAAGAAATTAAAAGTTGAAGGAAGTGTAACTGATGGATGTTCATGGAAGATATATGGGATATTTGAAGAGGCTGGACTTGAAGAGCAGAGCATCATAGTTAGGAGCATGAATTACTGTGTCCTATAACTCTGGATACAAGTCCCAGCTCTGATACTTGATCTCACCAGACTAAGTTTCTTCATCTTCTTCTACAAAATGGGTCTAATAAAAACATATAAGAAATTTTGTGAAGTTTAATGCAATGACATACTGAATGCAGTGCCTGGCGTAGAAAAAATTACTTAATAAATGTTAACTATTAGTATTATCATTATTTAGTTATACTATTTTACTTCCTAATAAATATTTTTTCTATTCAACAATGAATTGAATATAAATATCCATGTATATTAGGATAATGAATCGTGAGTTAAACATTATAATCTCAATATGTATACCTAACTTCCATAGTAAATTCTTCAAATAAAAATAAATACAAAATGTATTATACAGTTTTGGCCTGAAAATCCTAATTTGAATAGTTTAGTAAGACATAACAACTGAGAAAAATTTCCACATTTAGTGCAGAAGCATTAATGTGTGAAAAATTTTGATCGCCTGAGATTATTAGGATGGGACAACATCTAGGTAAGTAGTCAGGGGAAATGTCTAAAAATCCTTGAGAAGAAAAACAAAACAAAAAGTCTGATAATGGAATAAGAAAAACAGTACCCCTATTTGATTCTATCAACATATTCATAATTTTCTTTCTCTCTTTTGTAATCACTCTCCTGATTACTATAGTTCTATTTTCTTTATGTTTTTGTATAAGATTCAATGATTTTTGACTCTAATATATGTAACCCATAGAAAAAATAGCAGGATAAATAGGCAGTACACTTAAGTACCACTGCCTCTGACTTTTCCTCATTTTCTATCCTCAGGTGGTTTGAAAATCAGCTTTTTTGCCCAAGTCAATGGATGGAAAAAATGATTCCTTGGCTTCTGAGTTTGTGCTGCTGGGACCCTCCAGTTCGTGGCAAACCAAAATTTTTCTAATATTGATATTCTCCTTTCTCTATTTAGGAATCATCCTGGGAAATCTCTTCATTGTGTTTTTAGTAATTGCTGATTCTCACTTACATTCTCCTATGTAGTCCCTGCTTTCCAATCTGTCCCTCATTGATGTGGGCTTTTCCACCACCACAATCCCCAAGATGATCTCAGACCTTTCAAATGAATACAAAGTAATTTCTTTCCAAGGCTGTATGACACAGATATGCTACATCCACATCATGGGACGGGCAGAGATGGTGTTACTCACAGCCATGGCAGTTGACAGGCACACAGCAATCTGTAAGCCCCTTCATTCCTTGAACATCATGAGCCCTAAGAGGTGTGTTTTATTCGTAGTCACTGGCTGGGTTACTGGGCTTATCCATGCCATGTCCCAAATTGCTTTTGTTATAAACTTGCCTTTTTGTGGCCTTAATAAAGTAGACAGCTCTTATTGTGACTCTCCCCAGATCATAAAACTCGCATGCACGGATGGAGCCATGTTTGAGTTTCTTGTTGCTGCCAACAGTGGCTTCATGAGTATGGGCACCTTCTTCCTGCTAATCCTTTCTTATATCTTCATCTTCATCACTTTCTGGAAGCATTTTTCCTTAGCCTTCTTATCCAAGGCATTTGTCACATTGTCAGCTCACATCACCGTGGTTGTTCTTTTCTTCATTCTACGCACGTTTCTCTATGTGTGGCCTTTCCCCACATCATCAATTGACAAATATCTGTTTATTGCTGACTTTGCTATCACTCCTGCCTTGAATCCTGTCATCTATACACATTAAGGAACAAAGATGAAGATAGCCATACAAAGATTGTTCAAATGGAGCTATTATGTCAGATTTTGCTGACCAGATCTGTCTTTGAGCTACTAACACTATACATTCACCTGCCTGTTGGACGCATTTGCCATATAACATGATGTCCAGACCAACCTGGAAATGACATCCACCTCACTGAGCAGATTTCTACTACTTTTGCAGAGCATTTACTTAATTGCTTTTATTACCGTAAAAAATGTGAACCTACTATGATGTGGCATATTTTACTAGACAGCAAAACTATTCATAAATAATATTGTACAATTTAAATTGCAATTATTTTGAGTAGAGGAAATGACATAATGACATCACCTCTCCTGTTTCCTATGAAGTTCTCAAACTGCAAACTTGTTTTGGTAAATGTCAGCAATCATCACATAGAATGGTTATAGATGTAGGACTAGTAGCTCCACTTAGTCACTTAGTTGAATTGTCAGATGAAGACCCAAAAACAAACTTTGTTTGCAAGTGCTTTATTTGGAAGCTGATTTTTGGAAGCTCTGTGAGGGAGTAGGGAAGTGATACTGAGAAGTGAAAAATGTTTATGTTGATAAACATAATTGAGATTCAAGCCTACTGACACCCCAGCAAGTGACTCTGTTGATCCCGTGACTTATAATTATCTCATTGCAACAGAACAAGGTGAATTGTTTTCTTCATTTTTAGAGGGTGCATTAATTTCTTGGCATGTCCAGAATGTCCTGTACATAATACTGAGCATGTTAGGAAGCCAGAGACAAGCCCGCAGGTAGACTTTTATGGAACCATCTCCTTCTTTGGAAACCACAAGTAACAAAGTATATTGATCTCCCATTCTCTCTCTCTTTTTTTTTTTTTTTTTTTTTTCCTGACAGGGTCTTTTTCTGTCACCCAGGCTGAAGTGCAGTGACGCAATCATAGTTCACTGTGACTTCAAGCTCCCGGGGTTAAACAATCCTCTCGCCTCATCCTCCTGCGTAACTGGGACTACAGGCATGCACCACCATGCCTAGCTATTTTATTTTTATTTTTTATAGACAGGGTATCTCTATGTTCACCAGACTGGCTGGTCTCAAACACATGGCCTCAAGTGATCCTCCCACCTCAGCCTACCAAAGTGCTGGCATTACAGGGATGAGCGATGGCTCTATTCATTTTTTAAAGACACTTAGGCCCCATTTAATTTCACTTCATCCTATCACAGATTCATTAAAGTGCTGTCTGTTCAAAATCTCTCTCTTTCTCTCTCTCTCACACACATACACAGACACACACACACAGACACACACACACACACACATTATAAAAAGGAGGTAGTGGGATAGGCTACAATAGCATTTTAATTCCTAATTGATCATCACCATCTCTTCCTCTGTTACTCATTCTCAATTCCCCTCATCCTTAGACAGCACTTCTACTGATCTAGGTTGCTTGCCAAGTGAAGTGACCCAGTTCATTTATGAGCAGTGTGAGTGCCTGGTGAGAATATTCTTGCCAGTCTGTTGTTGCTACAATTATTCTTCTACCATTTTGACTAATCATGGAACCACCACCTGGTGGTGCCTAGGTTGACCCCTAGTTTTAGGCAAACTCTGCATGCCATCATCCTGTCTTTATCTAATAATGGGATAAAGACAAGGTAACACATTCCTCTGCCTACTGGTTCATCAACATGAGGAATCCTAAATGACAGAAAAGCAACTACAAATTTTAGATTTATTGGAATCCCTAGTATGTCTCCAAAAACATTCTTTCCACTCTAATAAATTCTAAGGTTTCGGGAATAGAAAACAGAGACTACCCAAGGTCATTGAGACTTATGGTAATAAATACTACTGTTTTCTGTATCCTTTGGTTTACGCAACTGCATATTTTATCCACAGGGGACATAGGTCCATTGGTTCAAAACATACATCTTGAAGCACAGAGCTCAATTTTGCAGTTTGTTATCTTTAAACTGGTGCCTCAGTTGCAACTTTAAAAGGCTATCCCAATGTTCTATCAAATTGACAACTCTCAGTTGTTACAATATATGATAGGATCAGTGACAGTGAGTTCCCTAACTTTGTGTGTTTTTGTGCACTTCCTTTACAATAAAGCGAGTACCCTGGGCCTAAGGAAATAAGCTATTCAACAATACCAGAGCTTTCCTCAAGAATCTATTCCTCAAAGTCTTGGTGAAGAGAGTGTTCCCTGGACCTTCTAGCATGGCTGAACAGGTCTTACATGGTAAATGGTAAATGTCTTACATGCTTAATCAATTCCAGCATTCCTGTCTTTATAAGTGTTTGAATACTTTTCTTAACAGTATAAAAAAGAAAATTCTAAAGCTTCAACTTCATTTGTTTAGTCCACTTTTGGGTGCCAGTTTCAGTAAATTAACCAAGCAGACCATTACAAGTGATGCCAGCCCTTTGAACTAACACATTGAATCTAGAATCTCTGGTTAGTGAATCAATATAGCATTTTTGGCTTGATATAACTTTTTATTCTTTCCACTCTCATCCCACATCCTTATAATTCATTCTCACTCATGTCCCCAGGCTTTTGTTGATATTAATTAGCATAAGAAATTTAAAAATGTAACTCCTTATGGATCACACTCCATACTTTCACCCTTTGTGATACTTCCGTACTTCAATCTGGTCTAGAAGTCATGAGAGACAATGAACGTAGGTCCTTAGGAAAATCAACAATCCTTTGCAAGGAAATTGTCTCATGACAGTCCACTATATGTTCTTCAGGCAGGAGAATACTGATCTCATCAGTCAGGGGTAAAAGAGCTGTTTCTACTTGCAGAAAGGCTTATACCTGACAGACAGTAGTGCTCAATAAATATTCGTTGAATGAATGAATAAGATTTGTCCAATATTCTATTTCCACCCATGATTAGATGTGCTGGGTACACTATATATTTATAGATTTGGTTTTGCAAAGAGAAGACATTGAATCTTTACATAGTTTTCCCTACACTGTTTGGGTAAATTTTTCCTTCCTGTATAATGCATACATTATGCACTGAATTTTATTTCAGCCTTTTTTCTCCTATTCATATTATAGATAATTGGCCAAACTATTTCCCATTTAAAGCCCAGAACTTAAAGCTGGAAACTAACAATTATGCTAATATTTAATAAGATAGTTTATCTTTCTCTTAAAGAGAAATCAAGTGGTTTCTTTACAATAAAGAATCAATAAGCAGCAGCTTCACAGATGGTACTAAATACAAGCATATACTGAAAGCCTACATTGTTCACTCTATTTATTCACCAGTTTGTGGTGGCTGAAAAATACCACCTTTGTATTTTATCCAATGAACAGACTCTGATTTTGAAAAAAAATACTTTGTCTATATTAATTAAATATGGAACAATTTTTGGTATTAAAATCCCGAGTAAGTCAGAATAGTGAGTAAGGAACTCCACAAATCTCCCTTAAAAGCAGTAATAAAAACTGGGCAATTGTGTAAAACAGCCAGTTTGGGACTCTAAATATTAACTAAATGCATACAACAAATTAAGTTTATATTCAAGAAAAACTGCTGCACCTCAGATGAAAACAGTAGTAGTCTGTGGCGTTTTAATCCAAGGCTTCTCCCACTGCCCCCAGCTCCATCAGCATGGTAATTCTACCAGATCAGGACAGGTCTTGACAACTAGAAGCTTCACTGTCACTGCCAGAGGTAGCTGACTTGACTTGGGGCATGGGGGAAAAAAAAACCAAAAAACAAAAAACATCTATCTGAGTGTTATCGGAAACGGTCATAATTTCTGTGGCAAACAAATATAGAAAGCTAACATCATAGCTATCCTGAGACTTTGATCCTGGTGGAGGCAAAAAAAAAATGACTAGCAAACTAGCCAGAAATTTAACAGGAAGATTCAGGGAGTAAACACTAATAAACTCTAGCATATACCTAGGATATTAGTTTCCTACTGCTGCTGAAACAAATTGCCACAAATTTAGTGGCATAAGCCAAAACAAATTTATCATCTTACCATTTGGAAGTCAGAAGTCCTAAATGGGTCAGTAAGGCTGTGGTCCTTCTGGAGGCTCTAAGAGAGAATCAATTTGCTTGCCTTTCCCGCTACTAGAGGCTCCCATATTCCTTGTCTCTTGGTCCAACACTACCCTGACCTCTGCTTCCATGGCAACGTTTCCTTTCCTTACTTTGATCTTCCTGCTTCTTTGTTGTAAGGACCCTTGTGATTACACTGGGTTCACCCTGATAACTCAGGATAAGCTCTTAACTTTAAGGTCCATAAATTAGTTACATTGGCTAAGTCCTTTTTACTAGGTAACATAAGATATTATCAGGTTTTAGAGATAAGAACATGGACATCATTGAAGGCTATTATTCTGTTTACCACACGTAGTGATCTAAAAAGGTGTGTTTGAGTAAGTCTGTTCAGTTATGAGAGACAAGAAAAACCACTAGCAATTTATGCATCCCTGGTTGAACATGAAGCCTTGTGTAAATGAAAGAATAAAAGTGGGAATTCTGCAAAAAGTAAAAGGCAAAGACCATTTGTAAACTGCCTGAACTTTGAATGCATTTTCCAAGGGCATGCAGATCCACTGACAAAGAGTGGAAGCCCTACTGGCTCAAGGTGTTTGAGCATAACCTCTGGCCAGTAATTGGCTGAATACTAAGCTATGGAGAAAAAGGAGTGGAGTCTAAGATGTCAAGCTAAAAAGACGTAATTTTTATAAATAGTAGGAGAGAAAACAAAGTGGTAAGTAAATACTGACTCTTCAAGTGAATTGTCTGAGAAGTCACATCAGGATCCATCAAGGGAGCAAAAACACACACAGAGAACAGAAAAATGGAAAGCTGGGCAGCCACCCACCTAAGATCAAAGCAGAGCCAGGGGAAGCCTCCAATACAGGGAAAGGGTGAGTGTAAGAGTCCCTGGGGGATCCACACTTCCCACAGGGACCCTTGCCATCCTGGGAACAGGAGAACCCCCGCGGAATCCCCAGGCTTCTAGACTGATACAAAGAACCACTTGGAGTTTTTGCAGAGATTATCATTCAAGACTATGGGGAATCACTGCAGGCCTTATATTCCTGAGCAGCCCAGCACCAGCTGCCATAACATTGATAGAGGCCACGGTCACTTCTGGCCAGAAAAGTCTCTGCTCTTGCTTCCAACACAGCAGCCTCATCCCTGCCTGAACTCTGTGGGTGGGCAGAGCTCAGCTCTGTGTACCAACAGGAAAGATCTAGAAGGCAGAACATGCAGCTCCCCTACCCCCACTGCTGCCAGCCAGGCAAGACTGGCAGGTTTGGTGGTACCCAAGCCGGGAAGGAGCCCCCACTATCAGAACATTGAGATGGTTGAGATGCCATGTTTTGTGGGCCATCGGGGTAGCAGGGCATGCTTCCCTCTGCAGGACAGGTTCAGGAAAGGTGTGGTCTGCCTGCAAGCCACTGCCGATGTCTGAGGCAGCCCTGCAGCCCAGAACATACACACCACAGCCTGTTATGGGTGGAGGGCAAGGGGAGGGATAGCATTAGGAGAAACACCTAATGTAGATGATGGGTCAATAGGTACAGCAAACCACCATAGCACATGTATACTTATGTAACAAACCTGCACATTCTGCACATGTATCCCAGAACTTAAAATATAACAAAAAAAGAGAAATAAAGTTCAAACACTTTGAAAAGTTTTTATGTTCAAAATAATGTGCGAAAGTGTTCAAAATTGGATAAAAATAATCTATAAATATAAAATTCAAGAAGCTTAATGAATTCCAAGTAGGATGAACACAAATATGAATTTAGATCCTTACCACACACTACCCACAAAAATTGTCACAAAATGGATTTAATAGCTACCGGCCTAAAATCTAAAATTTTCAATAGAAAACATAGCATGAAAACTTTTGGCCACGAGTTTGGCATAGAATGCTTAGATAAGACACCAAAAGAATAAAGCATTAAAAATTTTAAAACATGGACTACATCAAAAGTAGAAACATTTGTGATTCAAAAGTTTCTATCACATCAATAAAGTGAGAGGAAAAGTCAGAGTTAGAGAAAATATTTTCAAACTTTATATTTGAAAAAACATATATTGAGAACATATAAAGAACTGTGACAACTCAGAAGACAACAATCTAATTTTTAAATGAGAAGAAGATTTTAATATACATTCCTCCAAAGGAGATATGAGAATGACCAGTAAGCACAAGAAAAAAAATGTTTGCGTCATGTTATTAGACAACTGCAAATCACAATCAAAATGAGATTATCACTTCACAACAGCCAGAATGCTTATAATCAAAAGATAAGCAATAACAAGTGTTGATGGGGTTCAAGAAATTGGAAATCTCACACAATGCTGGCTGGAATGTGAAATGGTACAGCCACTTGGAAAACAGGTTAGCAGTTTCTCAAAAAGCTAAACATAAATTTACCATATGATCCAGCAATTCTATGACTAGGTATACCTAAGAAAAATCAAAACATTTATTTACACAAAATCTTGAACAGGAATGGTCCCAGCAGAATTATTCATAATCAGCCCAAACTGTTAATAATCCAAATGTCCATCACCAGGTAAATGGATAAATGAAATGTGACATATGAGGGGATACTCTGCAGCAATTAAAAGTAATAAACAGATGATACATGTTACCACATAGAAGAATGGCAAAAATGATAAGTGAAACAAGCCCAGTCACAAAAGACTACATACTGTATAATTCCCTTTATCTGATGTATCCTGAAAAGGCAAATATATAGAGACAAGAAATCAATTGCTTATTGTCTGAGTCTGGGATTGGGAGTGAAGATTAACTATAAACAGGCACAAAGGATCACTTTAGGGTGATAGAAATGTTCTAAAATTGAATTGCAATGTTAAACAACTCCATATATTTGCTAAAAATCATTGAATTAACTGTACACTTAAAATGGGTGAAATTTACAATACATACATTAAACTTGCATAAAGCTGTGAAAAAATACCAAGTGAAATTTTCCCAATCTGATTTTGCACTACTTTTTGGACTCCCATGATTTGTTCAAATATCCATTCATTATTTCTCTACAATGTAAATTAACAGAGCACAAAATCACTTATCATCCCACTAAGCTGCTCAACTTCCCTATAATTCTTTCTACAAAATGTGATAATGTACCCTTGGGAAAAATAATGTACACAGAAGACTTGGTTTCCATTAGAAGCAATTATGGACTACATCCAGTCTTACTACCAAGCCCTGCTAATTGATTTCCTCACGGTCAAAACTATTTATAATTTTTTGTCTTAGGGAAAGGTGATGATTCAAAACTGGTGTTAACCTTTCTGTGTGTCTCAATATCCTGAAGCTGCTGCTGAGTGAACACTGAGCCTGAGCAGGTATTTAGGAAACCCGCTCTTGAACTCCCCAGCAACTGGGCACATTACTACTCCTCCTTATTATTCTTTGTGCTCCCAGATCACTGTTACTCTTTTTATGCACAGTTATTTTTGTTTGTTTGTTTTATGGTAGTGGTGTTCTTTATTTGAATGACTGTCACTCACGCTGTTTTGTATCCTTCTGGTCTCATTTTCATAATTTCAGCAGTATCATGGGATAACTTTCTCTTCAGAGAGCCTTTATCTTTATTAAATCGATATGTAAAGAGTCCTCATTTTCTGCCGGGTGCAGTGCTCACACCTGTAATTTCAGTACTTTGAGAGGCCTAGATGGGAGGATCACTTGAGCCAGGAGTTTGAGATCAACCTAGGCAAGATAGTGAGATCCCATCTCTGCTAATATATATATGGCAGGTGTGGTGCCGAGTGCCTGTGGTCCCAGCTACTCCAAAGGCTGAGGCGGGAGGATCACTGGAGCCCAGGAGGTGGATGATGCAGCTAGCTGTGTTGGTACCACTGTACTCCAGACTGGGCAAGAAACTGAGACGCCATCTTTGAAAAAAACAAAGTCATCATTTTCCTATTTCTTTTATTTCTAAAACTAGAATCGTGGAAATAAAAGGTTATGTCTAAGTCTTGGCTATTTCAACTGAGCACAATCCGGCTGACCAAACTATCTCTGTGTTTGGACAGAACTGAATGACCATGTCTCTAAAAATCATAATTATTATAAAAAACACTTACTGAATACCTATGTGCCAGGCATGCTCAAATATTTGCCAGATATTAACTCATTTAATATCTCTATGAGGTAAGTACTGTTATTATTCCTATTTTACAGATGAAGAAATTGAGGGACAGAGAAGTGAAGCAACTCACCCAAGGACACATAGCTCATAAATCCGGGAGATGGAGATTCAAAACCAGGTAGTCTGGCCCCAGAATCTGTGATGTTAGCCAGTACATTATACAGTAGTACAATGAAATTATACTTTCATTATATATATATTTATGAAATTACTCATATCATTTTTCTTATTTCCTCCACTAACTTGAAAATTTCTTT
This sequence comes from Mandrillus leucophaeus, assembly GCF_000951045.1. Lineage (NCBI taxonomy): Eukaryota > Metazoa > Chordata > Mammalia > Primates > Cercopithecidae > Mandrillus > Mandrillus leucophaeus. Next base: position 286,132 of record NW_012101621.1, on the reverse strand, counting down.
AAAAATTAAAACATCAGGAGACCACAGGGACACACGTAGGGGGAACTACACACACTGGGGCCTGTCAGAGGGCAATGGGTGAGGAGGGAGATGATCAGGAAGAATAGCTAGTGGATGCTGGACTTAATACACGAGTGACAGGATGATCTGTGCAGCAAAGCACCATGGCACATGTTGACCTATGTGACAAACCTGCACATCCTGCACATGTACCCCTGAACTTAAAATAAAAGTTGGAAATTTTTAAAAAACCTTTAATCCATAAATATTATTTGTAAAACTATAGAAAATGAGTTAATATTTATCAAAAATAAAAAATCTAAAAATTCCCCAAACATATTGTTATGTAACATCTAAATATTTCCACATACATATTTACATTCACAGTGTTTTATAATTTTTTGAAACTTAATTGAGTATTGTATATATTTTTCATGTTAATTTACCTTAATTTTGTGCTTATTTAATCATGTCCATCAAAAAATCTTGGGTTGTAAATTCAAGTATATTAAAAATTCTCTTCCTTATTAATGTAACAAACAGCTTTTGTAGGGGCTTTCGTTATGAACACTATGGTGTTCTTTTGAATTACTGAGCCTTTTCAAATGTCTGGTGATATTCTCCTGTTCTGCAATATTTTTATAAAATGCTTTACGTTAGTACTCAACTGTAATTTGAGAAACTCACCGGATATTTTGCAGTACCTCTACACATGTAGTTCAAGGCAAAAATATTTTTAAAAGCCTTTTCTTCTAGTTTTATTTCATTAGATTTAAGATTTAGTTGAAAATGTGGGATGCCAAGATCACGCTGAGCAGACAGTCATAAAACAGGAGAGCCACTGACTTCCAGACTGCTTTCTGTTTCCTTACCACCATGCAGGTATTAGTAAGTTCAATCCCCAAAGTCACTTGGCAGAGATCCCCATCGGGGCATCTAGGACACTTATTTTGCGTAACATATCTTTTTGAACTTTCTATTATGAACGTTACTGAAGACTATGTATTAGTGCATACACTATTTTAGAAATTGTAAGTATTGGAGTACACAAAGTTCACCAGAAGCTCCTTTTCTTAAAGAGATCATAGTAGAAAATGAAGCAGCAGCATACAAAAAGTATAATATACTTTAATTGTTAAAATATGCATGTTAGAACAATAGTTCATAGAAAGAAAGTATTTGCTTGTGGTCTTCAATGAATACATCAGGTGGAGGAGATATTTGATCCATGTCTTGAAGGATAAAAGGAAAGGGAAGTAACACTTGTAAAAATAGTTCTGCCTATGCTATCTCAAATACAGTATCAAAAGAAGTGCATTCCACTTCTCTCATTTTCTAGACAAAGAAACATTATCAACATCATTTAGTACCTTGCCCAAGTTTATATAGCTCTGAAGTAGCTGGCAGACTGGGAAGGCAACTGAAGTCTATCTGGCCTTAAAGCCAGTGATGGTTCCACTTTCTAGTGACCGGGAATAGCACAGGAAGAGCATATGCAGAGGCAGAAGACATGAAAAAATGTAGTAACTATAGTGTCTAGTTCATGAAGAGTCTTGGGTGATATACATTGAATTTCAAATATTCTTTATGATAAAATTAAAAGTTAAAATGAGAGTAATATGATCATATTTTATCTTTAGATAGGTAGATCTGAAATCAGAGTACAGAATAAATTGAAATTAGGTAAGATTGGAGACAGGGTTCATTCAGAAGTTTTTTCAGTTGTCAACATGAGAACGTACATAAACCTGAAGTAAGAACTCACAGCGGAAATGAGTAGAAGGAAACAAATCTGAGAAATATTCAGGAGGCACGATTGTCCATTTGGGATACAACATGAAAGAGAAGACAAGGGTGCCACATAGGTTCCTGAATTGGGCGTCTGGGGTAATAGTCATAATGTTTGCTAAGGGATTTAAATAGATGATAAAATAATAAGATCGCTCTTGGACATTTTAACTTTGAACTACTTGTGGTTGTCCATTTATGGGCTCCACTATAGTTTTGGATATATTAAGCTAAAGTCCAAGACTATAGATATAGATAGTTAAAACAATGAAACATATTTGGGTGAAAAAAGAAAGATATAAAATAAACTCCTGAGTTACATCAACAATTGGAGGGTAAGCAGGACAAAAGAACACATTTATTAGTAAAAGACACAAAAAGTCTGAAATATAGGAGAAAAGTTAAGAGTGCTATTATACAAATATCAGGAATGCAGCTGCAACCCCCAATGCCTTATTTACAATCTCTTAGACAAACTGGGTTGATTTTTCTCAAATTACAAATTTCAGAAGGTAGAACTTTGCTGGCATCAGTTAAAGACCTTTGAGACCCAGGGTTCTTTTTGTATCTTTTCACATTATCATTTTAATATATAGGTAAGCTCTTAAAGAGCTTATGGTTGTTGTACATGTAGGCATCACATTAACATTTAATGCAGGAATAAAGGGACCAGGAAAAGAGCCTTCTCCAAATGAAGTTTTGTATGTTAATCTGGGAAAGAAAATCTTTCACAGAAGACATTGTTCTACAACTCATTACTCCTATCTATATTACATGCTCTTCTTAAACCAATCATGGCTAAGTGTACTTAGATGATCATGTTACATCCTGGGGCTAGAATAGGGGCCTATCATCCCTCCAAATTGAGAGATCTCTACCAAATACCTAATCAGTTAGGTGTTCTCTTAGTAGGAAATGGGGATGGAAGAGGTTTGGGGATAGGCAACATATTTAGCAATCAATGGCAAAAGAAATTTCAAAACAAAGACAGGGTCAATAGTAGCAAACTTGGAGAATAAATAAAACAATGACTAAAAAGTGATTATTGCATGTGATATTTTCATATGTAGAAAATTGTGTGCTGTATCCCTGATAACTTCTCTAAAATGATTTTCTAGAGGGAAAGCTAGATTATTTTGACTTGTTCAGTAAATGGAATGTATAAATTAAAATAAACTTACTTACCTGTTAAGGGTTTAAGGGAGAAGGGAAGAATCAAAAGGAATCTTCACCCTTCATCCTTGATAGATTTGATTTTTGAAAGGAGAGACTCTATTTGCAACAGATCAAGAGAAGTGAAAACTTGAAGGTGGACAAAGGTTAATTGAGGCATTAACAGCCTTGGAGAGATCTAGAGTACGCTTGGAAATGGTGGCCTTGAAGAGCATGGTGCCATGGTTAGGGACATGCATTCTGAAGCCCTCTGGCTCTGGATACAAGTCTTAGCTCTGCCACTTCATTTTTCTGAGCCTCAGTTCCTTCATTTGTAAAACAGGCATAATACAATTGCACCTACCTATGGAGTCATTTGGATGGGCTGACTCAATGTTCCGAATGGAGGAGGCACTCAATAAATGTTATCTGTGATATTATATTGTCATTGGTTATTTACCAATTGGTATCTTTGATTAATTATCACTGTTATATTTACTTTTCTTTACTATCAGGTATTCAATAATTTATTTTTCATTGACTATCAATCTATTGATTAAAAATGAACCAGAGATGATATGTCATAAATCAATTATTATAATGTTTAAATCCTGTGCACCTGAGTTCCATTTACATTTTTTAAGCCCAAGATAGGGAGTAATGGGATGTGTTTCAGTACTTTTGACCTGGGTGATCTCTATTAGGCTAGTGAAGTGAGAGAATGTTAATGGGCTCAGACAGGAATAGGTAAAAGAACATAACATTAGTCCAAAAGTATTAATAGTCATGTGACATAAAAGACAGCATTTATGTTGTGGAAGAATACCTAGAGAAGTGGTAAGGGAAATGATCCAGGAATATTTTAGAGAAAGAAGAAAGACTTTAACTTTGGGATGAAAATTAAGTGCCCCTTTTTGCTCCATATGTAAAAATTTATAGTCACATATTTTTTCCTCAGGGAGTCCTTTACATAATAAATTTGTTGTTAATCTTATCTCTTCAATATCCTTCATTTTTCTACTTCCAATTATATCTAACTTAATTAGCAGGGAAAATAGAGAATCCGCTTGTTCCAATGATATTTATTCTTTTCTATTTTTATCCTCAGGTCACTTGAAAATCATCACTTCTGTCCCAGTCAATGGGTGGACTAAACGATTCTGTGGTCACTGAGCTTGTGTTACTGGCTCTTTCTTGTTCTGCAGAGAAAAAATTTCTTCTCATTTTGATATGTTGTTTGCTTTATTTAGGGGTCATCCTGGGAAATCTCTTCATTTTGGTTTTGGTAATTTTTGATTCTCACTTACAGTCCCCTATGTACTTCTTGCTAGCTAACCTATCCCTCATTGATGTGGGTCTTTCCTCTACCACAATCCCTAAAATAATCTCAGACCTTTTAAATGAATACAATGTAATTTCTTTTCAAAGTTGTATGACACAGATATGCTTCATCCACATCATGGGAGGAGTGGAAATGGTGTTACTCATGGCCATGGCTTTTGATAGATGTGCAGCAATCTGTAAGCCTCTTCATTATTTGAAAATCATGAACCCTAAAATATGTGTTTCATTTGTAATCTCTGGCTGGGTAATTGGGGTGGTCCATGCTATGTCTCAATTTGCTTTTGTTATAAACTTGCCTTTTTGTGGCCCTAATAAAGTAGACAGCTTTTACTGTGACTTTCCAAAGATTATAAGACTTGCATGCACAGATAGAGCCAAGTATGAGTTTATTGTTACTGCCAACAGTGGCTTCATGACCATGGGCACATTCATCTTGCTAATCCTTTCCTATGTTTTCGTTTTGATCACTGTCTGGAAACGTTCCTCAGGAGACTTATCCAAGGCATTTGTCACGTTGTCAGCTCACATCACTGTAGTTTTTTTGTTTTTCACTCCATGCATGGTTCTTTATGTCTCGCCTTCTCCTCCACCATCACTTGATAAAAATCTGTTCATTGTTGACTTTGCTATCACTCCTGCCTTAAATCCTGTCATCTATACATTAAGGAACAAAGACATAAGGGTAGCAATAAAAAGACTGTTCAAAAAGAGATCTTATTCTAAATTTTGTTGACCACATCTCTTTTTGGAGCTTTAAAATGATACATCCAACTGCATACTGGCTTATCTTCACTTAAGCACCTCAAATGTAACATATCCAGAACAAACTCATCATCTGCCACCTGAAACCTGCTACTGCTTCATCTGTAGACTGTGAGGCCATTACCATTACCGTCACGTAAATCCATCAAGCCAAGAATGGATATTCTTTCAGAGAACAGCATGGTCTACCAAATAACAATTTAATCTTAAAATTTTAGTTATTTTGCAAATAAAGGTATGTAATAACAAGGTTTCTGCTATTTTTAACATCTAAAAAATAACCTATAAATTGGTTGTAGTGAATGTCAGGAATCATCACCCTGGATTGCCATCTATGTTGATCTAGTAGTTTTATTTATTAAATAAAGAAGGCCCAGAGACAAAAATCTCAGTGCAAGTAGTTCATTTGGAAAAGAATTCTGGAAGACACTGGTTCAGAAATATGAATATGAGCAAGAAAAGGGGAGGATGCCAATAAAGGATGCATTAATTTGGGCACATTCTTGCTGTGGCCATCTAGGAGACTCTATAAATTCTATGACTTGTAGTTGTCCCCCTTAAGAAACAAAGAAGCTGTGCATTTATTTGCTGGTCTAGAGCTGCTCTAGGGCATTTTCTCTGTAGCAATTCTAGGTTTCCCCACCTTGTGAGTTTAGCTTTTGCGATATTCAAAGAAAAGTCCTCAGCCAGAGATTCTCAGGAGCTCAGAGTAGAGAACAATCCAAATTCCTGGGAGTGTTACGTGGAAAGGGGTATGTGCAAGACACCAACAGCACTAGAAACAGTATACATCTTTCCATGTGTAGAGGAGTTTATGCTCTATGTGAGTTCACTCCATTATTGATTCTTCAAACACAAGAGTGTTAAAGGAACAAGAGTTAATGGGTCTTGTCACTACCCTTGTTCCCAAGATGACATCCATCATCTTCCTCTTCTACAACCCATTCTATATTCCCCCCATGTTTATCCAGTGCTTTTGTAGTCTAGGTCACTTCCAAAGACCCATGATTACCATGACCCTGTCAGGCTGTAATTGCTGCAATTACCAATTTACAATTGTCATCATCTATGGTTGATAAAGTATAGCAATATTTCTATTTCTTCATGATAATGAAGATCAATTACAACTGCCAGCATAGTAACTTATTCCTTTGTCTGCAGACCTACACACACAAGGAAGCCAAAATGATGGGGAGTTACTAAAACTGTATCCTTACTGGAATGCTTCCTATGTACCCAGAAGAAGCATTTTCCCTACTCCAGCAGAGCTTAATGTTGCAGGTCCAGGAAGCTCAAATTCTCCAAGGGAATTTTAGTGAGAGGAGCCACTCTCATCCTCTACCCTTGGTTTACAAATCTATACATCCTAGGACACAATATCTTACAATGTCCATTGGTTCAAAGTATAACATGTTAAAGCACAGAGCCCCAACTCTGCAAAGTACCATCCCTAAATTGATACGTAGTTGCACCTTTACATTCACCTTTAAAAGAAATATCTTTTAATGTTCTATCAGACCGATAGATTCTGTTTAATATAGTATATTATAGCACCAGTGGATCATTTGGTTGCATGCATATTGTGGTACCTTCTCTGCTACAAAGTGTATTCCTTTGTCCTAAGGTGTGTTATGAAGAACATTAGGCATTCTATGCATCTTTGGATAGTTTAATGGCCAAGGCATTGATGGCAAGAGAGCCAAAGCCACAGGTGGAAAACACATTTATCCCAGTAAGAACATATTGCTGTTCTTCCACTGTGGAGAGGGTAAACAATTTGCCATTACGTTGCCAATTGAATGCCTCAATCATGTCAAGGGTTGAGCATCTGTGACTGTTTCTGAAAGGTCAAACATTCAACAGAGGCTGTAGCTAAAACTGCCTTAATGATAAGAGATCATGCTGAATTACCCATACAAAAACTTCATACTTGACACTTATCACTACTTTATTCATGAGACTATTGTGCAAGCACTAGAGTGGCTGAGTCAGGTTCTCAACTCTGCTAGTTAATACTATGCTTGGAGCATACAGTAAGACAAGAAACATAAATAAGAAGTGTACATTTGTTTCTTCCTGTTTTCTTCTGGATAATGGATCAATTACATCCCATCTTCAGCTGACCCCTGTGTAATTAATCAATATCCATTTTAAGCAGCAATCCATAGTTGTACAAAAATTAGAAAACTGACCTACACAGAAAAACTAATTGTGAGAACAAATATTATACTAAATTCATTTGACAATTCTCAGCAAAGTGCTTGGTTGATCTCTATTTCTGCTTTTCTTAAACACACAAAATGCAAAAGTTAACCCATATGGAATGCAATGGAGGAAATAAATGACATATCAGATCTAGAAACCAATCAATTAGCAATCAGGAGGGAGTTGTGGTAGGAAGTCTGTGCTGTTGAATGTACACTAATCAATGATTCCTTAAATTATTCACAATAAAAAAATGATTAGAATAGTTTTGTTTTTTTTTTTTTAAAAAAAGCGCAGAAACTGATCTAAGTTTTGTCTGGTAATAAAGGTATATTTTCAAAGGAAAGGTGAATAGATCCACGCACTGTGGAGGGAATAAAATATTTTTTGAAAAACAAGCAAAAAGTTGGATTTTTATACACATGGAAATTGAATATGTACATTTCTAAATATTTTTGGATCAAAATATTTCAAAATTATACCACAAAATAACTTGTAAAAATGTAGGCAAAATGTATGTAATTGCAGCATCAGGTATACAACTTTAAGCAAGGAAGCAAAAGCAGAAACCATGGAAAAATAAAAGTCTAAATTTTACTATATTGAATTTAAACTTCCAAAAACAAAAATATAGACAAAGTGGGAAAAATATGTATGCTTCATGTATGACAAGTCACTGATACCTATTAAATATGAAGAATATTATAAATCATTATATTAATAACTACAACCATTCAAGCTGTCAGTTTGAATAGACAACGTAAATGACAAAGCTACATACTCAACAAGATACCAGCAAACCAGCTTCAACAGCACGTTAAAGGGGTCATACAACATAATTGAGTAGAATTTATTGAGATGCAAGAGTGGTTCAAAATATGGAAATCAATAAATGTGATATGCTACACTAACAGAATAAAAAATAAAAATCTTATTATCATCTCAATAGATGCAGAAAAAGCGTTAACAAAAGTAAACATTATTTCATAAAATATCAGATAAAACAAATTAGGAATAGAAGGAATGTACCGCAACACAATAAAAGCCATATATAACAAGCCCACAGCTAACATCATAATAGTAAAATCATCATAGTGGTAAAAAAATGAAAACTTTTCCTCTAAGGTCAGAAATAATATAAGGGTGCCCACTCTTGCTATTTCTATTCCATATAGTACTAAAAGTCCTAGCCAGGACAATTAGACAAAATAAAAATAAAAACACCCAAATTGGAAAGATAGAAGCAAATTTTTCTGTTTACAGATAATATAATCTTATATGTAGAAACCCCTTAAAACTTCAGAAAAAAAAAAAAAAAAAACCTAAAAATAAATTCAGGAAAAAAAAAAAAACTGCAGAGTTAATAAACAAGTTCAGTGAAGTTGCAGAATGCAAAATCAGATACAAAAATCAGTAGTGCCTCTATAACAAGGACTTAACAGAGAAAGAAGAAAACAATACCATTAACAATATAATCCAAAAACAAAAATAAAATACTTAGGAATAAATTTTACTAAACATCTGTATACTTAAAACTATGAAACACTGAAAAAAGAAGTTGAATAAGGCATAAATATAAAACTATCTCATGTTAATAGATTAGAAAAAGTAATATTGTTCAGATGTCCTCACTACTTAAAGCAGTTTATAGATCTAATGCATTTATTGCAATCTCTTCAAAATCCCAGTGATAATTTTTACGGAAACAAACAAACAAAAATCTAAAATGTGCATGAAACCACAAAAGTCTGTGAAGAGTCAAAGCAATCTTGAGGAAAATGAACAACATTGGAAGCATCACACTACCTTATTTCAAAATCTATTACAAAGCTATAGTGATCAAAACAACATGATACTGTCATAAAAACAGATAAATAAACCTATAGAACAGAATAAAGAGCACAGAAATAAGTCCACACATTTACATTCAATTGATTTTCAACAACAATGTCAAGAAAACAATGGGGAAAAGACAATCTCTTCAATAAATGATGCTGGAAAAACTACATATCCACACGCAGAAGAATGCAATTGAGTCCTTATTTCATACCATATGCAAAACTCAACTCAAAATGGATTAAATACAAATTTAAAATATGAAGTGGTGTAACTACTAGAACAAAACACAGAAAATAATCTTCTTGACATTGGTTCGGGCATTATTTTTTTGATATGACCTCAAAAGCACAGGCAAAAAAAGAAAAAACAGACAAAGGAGACTATACTAAATTTAAAAACTTCTACACAACAAAAGAAACAATCAATAGAGTGAAAAAGATAACCTCTTGAATGGGAGAAATATTTGCAAACTACTCATCCAACAGGGGATTAATATCCAGAATATACAAGTAACACAAATATGTCAAAAGTAAAAAAAAAAAAAATTATTTAAAAATCAGCAGAGGACAGGAATAGACATTTCTCAAGACAAAACATACAAGGGGTCAACAGGTATACCAAAAATGCTCAACATCACTACTTATCAGGGAAGTACTAATTAAAACCACAATGAGATGTCCCATCACACCTGTTAGAATGGCGATTATCAAAAAGATGAAAGATAGCAATTATTAGAGAGGATGATAGAAAAGAGAACCCTTGTATCATGTACAAATTAAAAATAGAACTATCACATGATTCAATAATCCCACTTCTGGGTATATAGCCAATGGAATTGAAATCAGTATGTCGAAGGGATATCTGCACTCCTATGTTTATTGCAGCATATTCACAATGGCCAAGATTTAGAAACAACCTAACTGTTCATAGAATGGATGAATGAAATGTGATATGGAAAATTATTCTGCCTTAAAAATAGTAGGAAATTCTGTCATTTGAGACAATGTGGATGAACCTAGAGGACATTATGCTAAGCGAAATAAGCTAGAGATGGAAAGACAGATATTGCGTGATCTCACTTATACGTAGAATCTAAAAAATTTGAACTCATAGAAGCAGAGAATAGTATGATGGTTACTAGGGTTATCTGGCAGGGAGAGGATAAGGAAATGGGACATTGTTAATAAAAGGAAAAAAAATTCAATTAGTAGGAATACATTCAGGGGACCCAATATACAACATGCTGACTGTAGCTAATAACATATTGTATTCTTGAAAATTGCTAATACCGTAGATTGTGAATGTTAATATAATCATATGAGGTAACATGTGTTAAGTAACTTCATTTATTCTTTCAACAATATACACGTATATTAAAACATCACATTGTATTCCATAAATATATATAATTTTTGTCAATTAAAAAATAATTTTTAAAAATGAGAAACAAAAAAACTGACATTTTCAGATTAATGAATTAATTCTTCTGTATAAATTTTTAAAAGTAAAAACAAATGTGGGAAAATGGTTTTTAAATATAATTATAAACCAAATTTAAAATAAGCATAAAAGACTATGGACAAAAGAAGAAATCCAAATAAAAAATAAACATGAAGAATATTCAAACTCACTTTTTATCAAAGAAATGTAAATTTTAAAATATAGCATTGCTGTTGTGTTTTCATAAATAATCATATATCATGGATGAGCCTGTGAGGAAACAGACACTCATACTCTGCAAAACAATGACTATGATAATTATGTCAGATGATGGATTATGTTAATTGGTTGATTGTGGTCATTGTTTCACAATAAATATACATATGTATCAAAACATCACATTACACACCATAAAGATATATAATTTGTTACCAAAAAGAAATATAGCAGTTAAAATTTAAATTTTTTAAAAAACCTCTTTTTGAGGTTTGTACCTCACCTAAGTCAAGCTGTTCAAAATATTAATGCACTCATTTCTCTCATTCATGTGTTAATATACAGGGTACAGGCCATTATAAATTCCTCTGGAATTGGAAAGGAGACTTTATGTACTGAGTGCTCAAAGTTGTATTAACTACTTTTTTTTGTTTTTGTTTTTGAGCAGCAGCAAGATTTATTGTGAAGAGCGAAAGAACAAAGCTTCCACAGCGTGGAAGCGGATCCGAGTGGGTTGTCCAGTTGTATTAACTTCTAATTCAACACTTTAAGATTCTTAACCTTATTGCAGACAACACTAGCTTCACAAGTGTGTGTCCTGCACAGCTGAACAAGATCCCACACTTCTAAGGATCCTACATTTGTTTTAATGCTCTGCTGTTTTTGTCTTGAAATTCTTAAGTTTTTTAACCAAAGTCCTCACAAAT
>NW_012101621.1:271368-274470 GCF_000951045.1 Mandrillus leucophaeus | reverse complement strand
CACAGCAACATGGCACAGGTATACATATGTAACAAACCTGCATGTTATGCACATGTACCCTAGAACTTAAAGTATAATAATAATAAAAAATAAATCAAAAAAAAGAAATAAAATCTCTATTGAAGTTACACATACTTTTTTCATGTATTTGTTTCTACTGCTTTGTAAATTAAAATTGCTCAATTAAGAGAAACTGGTGTCTGTGATTCTGTAAGAACCTTCCTAAGTTGTTCTACTTAGAATAATTGCTTTATCATTCATATGAATGAGAATTTCTTCTCTTAATCATTGCTAATCTCTCCCATCTTCAAATACTCTACCTGGCTTCTAAAACACCACGGCTTCCTGACTTTTCACCTATGGCTTAGGCAAGTTCTTCCATGTGTCTTTTGTTGAATGTTTCTCATCTGCTTAACCACCAATCAACCTATTACCCATAATTTCATCTTTGGCCTGTTTTCAGTTAGATTCTATCACTACATATCACCCATTCCCACAGCTTTAATTACCATCTAAACACTAGGGGCTCTAAAACCTTGTATTATCTTCCCTTCCCTTTCCTCTTCCCCTTCCCCTTCCCCTCCCCTCCCTTTCCTTTCATGTTGTGGGAAGTCAGGGACCCCGAATGAAGGAACCAGCTGGAGCCACAGCAGAGGAACATAAACTGTGAAGATTTCATAGACTTTTATCAGTTCCCAAATAATACTTTTATAATTTCTTATGCCCGTCTTTAATCTCATAATCCTGTTATCTTCATAAGCTGAGGATGTACATCACCTCAGGACCACTGTGATACTTGTGTTAACTGTACAAATTGATTGTAAAACATGTGTGTTTGAACAATATGAAATCTGTGCACCTTGAAAAAGAACAGAATAACAGCGATTTTTATGGAACGAGGGAAGACAACCATAAGGTCTGACTGCCTGTGCGGTTGGGCAAAAGAAGCCATATTTTTCTTCTTGCAGAGAGTCTATAAACAGACATGCAAGTAGGAGAGATATCACTAAATTTTTTTCCTAGTAAGGAATATTAATATTAATACTCTGGGAAAGGAATGCATTCCTGGGTGGAGGTCTATAAATGGCCACTCTGGGAATGTCTGTCTTATGCGGTTGAGATGAGGAGTGAGATACGCCCTGGTCTCCTTCAGAACCCTCAAGCTTACTGCGGTGGGGAAAAACTCCACTCTGGTAAATCTGTGGTCAGACCAGTTCTCTGCTCTCGAACCCTGTTTTCTGTTGTTTAAAATGTTTATCAAGACAATACATGCACCGCTGAACATAGACCCTTATCAGTGGTTCTGGTTTTGCCCTTTGCCCTGTAATCTTTGTTGGACCCTTATCAGTGGTTCTGCTTTTTCCGTTTGTCCTCTTCCCTCACAAGCATGTGATCTTTGTTAGACCCTTATTAGTAGTTATGCTTTTTGCCCTTTGAAGCATGTGATCTTTGTACCTACTCCCTGTTCTTATATCCCCTCCCCTTTTGAAACCCTTAATAAAAACTTACTGGTCTGAGACTTAGGCAGGCATCACAGTCCTACCAATATGTGATGTCACCCCAGTGACCCAGCTGTAAAATTCCTCTTTTTGTACTGTCTCTCTTTATTTCTCAGCTGGCCAACACTTATGGAAAATAGAAAGAACCTGCAGTGAAATACTGGGGGCAGATTCCCCCAATACTCTCATTCGTTCTTTCTTTTTTAAGGGGGGTAGGGTCTCACTATGTTGCTGAAGCTGGTCTCAAACTCCTGACCTCAAGGAATCTGCCTGCCTCAGCCTCCCAAGTAGCTGAGAATACAGGGACAAGCCATTGCACCTGGCCCTGGTACTATTTCTTGAGTTCATAATCCACAAATCTAACCTCCTGCTTTCCTGGATGCCACACAAGATCTTCCACTCAACAAATCTGCAACTAAACTAGCCTTCCTCTTCTCAAAACTACCCTTCTTTCAGTGTTCTCAGTCACAATAATTTGTACCAAATAGTTACCTAGTTGCAAAACCCAAAATCTGGAAAATTAATAGATTTCTTTCTCCCCCATACGCCAAAATCAATAAATCATCAAGTCTTATTTATTCTAACTTCCGAAGAGCTCTTACATATGTTCCTTTATTTTCATCTGTAACGCCATTATTCTTGTTTAAGCCTACCTATGCCATTTTTGGAAGAGAATATAGTCACCTATGTGATCTTCCCATTTAAAATCCCATTATCTACACTTCAGTAAAAGAAAAAAAAATTAATCAAAGCATGTAATTATTTTGCTAAAGACGCTTCACATGCTTCCCTGCCCTTAAACTGGTACATTATCATGGTATAGTAGGCCATCCAATACCTGGCTTCCTTCCTCTTCTTCAGTCTCAGAGAATAACATACTCTTTCCCTGCAACTCCAGATCCAATTTGGTTTTCTTTTACTTGCCTGGAAATTTTAAATTCTATCAACTCTGGGGCTTTCCACTAGCTAATCATTTTGTATACAATATTTGTCCTTCATGTTTTGCCTCTTAACATCTGTTCATTCTTCAGCTTTCAGTGTCATCATTTTATCAGGGAGACTTCCCGGAACCTGAGTCCAGAAGAGTTCCTTGCATTGTATATTCCTCTAGCACTGCCTAGTACCTCTTTTGTAAGACGAACAGCCCTCAAAATTTCTCATTCAATGATGTCTGCCTCATTACATTTTAAGTTTGACATGAGCAAGACTTTGTCATGTTCACCTCTATCACATCATAAATACAGCAAAGGGTAAAACTTTTGCAATGTGACTAATGTATTGAATGATGCTTCAGCTTTCTTCTTATATTCAATCACAGGACATACAACTAAAGAACTTCCTTCTCCTACAAAGGACATGAACTCATCCTTTTTTATGGCTGCGTAGTATTCCATGGTGTATATGTGTCACATTTTCTTAATCCAGTCTGTCACTGATGGACATTTGGTGGATGCAGCTGGAAACCATCATTCTCAGCAAACTATCACAAGAACAAAACCAAATACCACATGTTCTCACTCATAGGTGGTAATCGAACAATGAGATCACTTGAACACAGGAAGTGGAGCATCACACACCGGGTCCTATTGTGGGGAGGGGGTAG
>NW_012101621.1:261107-266528 GCF_000951045.1 Mandrillus leucophaeus | reverse complement strand
AAACCTCTTTTTGAGGTTTGTACCTCACCTAAGTCAAGCTGTTCAAAATATTAATGCACTCATTTCTCTCATTCATGTGTTAATATACAGGGTACGGGCCATTATAAATTCCTCTGGAATTGGAAAGGAAACTTTATGTACTGAGTGCTCAAATTTCTAACTACTTTTTTTTGTTTTTGTTTTTGAGCAGCAGCAAGATTTATTGTGAAGAGCGAAAGAACAAAGCTTCCACAGCGTAGAAGCGGATCCGAGTGGGTTGCCCAGTTGTATTAACTTCTAATTCAACACTCTAAGATTCTTAACGTTATTGCAGACAACACCAGCTTCACAAGTGTGTGTCCTGCACAGCTGAACAAGATCCCACACTTAAAAGGATCCTACATTTGTTTTAATGCTCTGCTGTTTTTGTCTTGAAATTCTTAAGTTTTTTAACCAAAGTCCTCACAAATTCAGTTTACATTGAGCCCTGAAATCATGTAGACATCCTGATTCCAATGTGTCTGGAGGTAGGGTTTATAGGACTTCAAGAACCTTACCTTCTCAACTTTTATCTGCATCTTTACTCCCAAATATATATGAAGATGATGAAGATAGATGTGGATGGTGCTTCTACCATACCCTCTTCCTGTGCCAAACTTCCTTGATCTAGGATAAGGTCAGTAAACTTTTTCTGTAAAAGATCAAAAGCAAATATTGTAAATTTTACAGGCTCTGGAGTGTCTGTCATAACTACTCAACTGTTTTATTGCAGCATAAAAGCTGTCACAGACAATACAGAAACAAATGAGTGCAACTGGGTTCCAGTGAAATTTTATTTACAAAAGATTTGGCCCATGGGTCAAATTTGCCACCTCCAGATCTAGAGAAACACTTTTGAGCCCTTTTATTTTGCTCAACAGTTAAGCGTGGCTCCATGTCCCTTATATTTAGTCAGAATTCAGTATGTTTTAAGGAAAGAATGGTTATACAAAGTCATATATTCATTCATTTATACATTTTCAGTGTTGAATGATACATTTTGGAATAGTTAACAGATGATAAAAGTGTTGGTTTCAGTCATCTCTATCCAATGAAGTAAAAAAAAAAAGTGTTGAATGGGAAGAAATCAAGAATAGTTATAGGAATATCACCATTGCATTAAAGCTCTCTTCCTTGTTTCTAAAAGAATGTATTGACACACATTGAACTTACTGTCCTTCACACCATGAATGAGGGCATCTTCAACAATTGGGAATGACATCTTAGTCTCCCTCACCTCAGTTAATCTAAGTAAGATCATGGTCTCACTTTCCTGTCCTAGAGGGAACATATTTCCTGCACTTTTCTTTTTTTCCTTACTTCCCATCACCAAGTAACTCTTCTGATATTTTTTCTCTTGGGAAAATTAATATGACTCATAGACCTTGTTCCCAAGATAAATCAATGGAGGCCTGGTTACAAGGATCTAAGAAGCATCAGTGGGTCACTAACATCTAGTGGTACTAATTAACTTTGTTAACCACTGGGAAGAAAACATATATACTTTTGTCTTGGCGCTGATTATACTAGAAAGCAGAAATCAAAATTATCAGAGTTTCCCAATGTTACTGCTGCACACCCTGGAACAGAACAGGTAGGTCAGAAAAATGCTCCCAATGTTTGGCAATGCCATGGCAATCTCTTTCTTCTTATATTTCCCTTCAGCATTCTATCTCTTCCACTTTTCTGTTTTCCTCATATTTCCAGTTATTTCAATCCTCGGAGCATTATTCTTAGAACTTTAATCACTAAATTATATTATGCCTGTTAAAGGAGAGATTTCTAAAAGGATTGACATTTATACTGTCTCTCTTTGGAGAATCACTATTACAAGGATCTGTTATCTCTTGTCACCTTCCTTATGTCATATGATACATCACATTTCCCATTGTGGAGACCAAACATGTTCACATCATGTGCATTCCATTCCCACTTGTTTTCCTAACAGGTTATTCCAGGGGAAGTGATTCTCTGTCCTCATATAGAGAATTCTGGGGCCATTCTCTCTGTATGCAATATTTGATAAAGCATTTGATAACGTTAGTCAATGCCTGGGCCAAGAATTAAAGGGATAATAAGCAGAATGAAAATGGTTTAATGAAACTGGTGTCTATCAGTTCTGAAAAGGGCCACTATCACAATGAACTAAGGTAGTTATGAATATAGTGATAGAGTTACTTGTAAGTCTGATGCCACTACACAATTCTAACTTTTCTCTTTAGGATGATTGTTTCATTTAGTCTTATCTCTTTTAGAAAACATAGGAAAAAATTATTTAATAATAAAATTATTTGGCAAAATGAAGGTATGGCTTATGGGAGTGTTTTCCTATTGTTTTCAGTGTATGACTCACTGTTCTAAATAACTGGGACACTCAAGGATTCTGTAAAATGCCATCCAGTTATCATTTATATTCCCTAACTCAAAATTCATTCACATGGATTCATTTTTTTCTAAACAAGTTAGCATGTAGAATTTCGATTAAAATTTGGCATACAACACCCAGGCATTTTTTCATAATGCACCCAATAACTGTCATTCACTAATTGAAAATGGTGATTTAACAAAGGGTAATCAAATCATGAAACTAATGCCACAAAACATCTGTCTCTAACTGTCATGTGTGTGTATGTGTATAAGAGGGAGAGAGAATTTCACTCCCTCCATAAATCTCACAGTGTTTTCTTTTTTCTTTCCTTTCCTCACTCTTCTTTCTCTCCTATTGCTTTCATTTCCTTCTCATAATTTTTATTAAAAAGAAAAATAGCAATATAGAAAATAACAAAGTATAGATGGTCAACCTTTTTAATATTAAGGTTACCTAAAATGCCATTATCCAAAGTGGTTCTCTGGAGATGTTGATGTATATACTTACATATTTTACAGTGTATTCAAATAAAGAGTATATTACATAAGACATATCCTTTTGTAACCAACTTTTGTCATTAACAATTTACTGGACTTGTCGACAAACCTAAATCTGTGTCATCTATAATGGCTACATTCATTTTGGTATGAATCTTAATTACCCCTTTTGGCATTATTTAATGATTTTCTCTTACGTCACTCTTAAATGTACTTCTAATTTTTCACTTTAGATCACATACTGAATGGATCGAAATATATGTTATAGATAGATATCTTCAAACTTTCTACTTATACGTAGTGATAATAACAGATGCTCTCTCTAAAGTGTAGTTGGTATCAATTTTACTGACCTTTAAAAACATCTTAATGGGGCAAAGTTCAAATATTTGATGACCAGCTATCATGACCTTTATCTCTATGGCTCTACGGGGCCCTGTAGTTTTTACATGCTCTTAGTGTATCATGATTAAATATTTTGTTTTAGTAAAGACACCGTTATTTCTCAACTTCGTATTCAAATTGTCAAAGGCATTAATCCTAGAGCAGAACTCTCAAAAGCACCAACTCTGATTCCTAACAAAGCATAGAAAAGCCCTCTTTCTGAGTTTCAGATACTCTTTTTGAGGAGTTTGAGTTTCACTTTATTTAAAGTGAGTCTTAATCCTCCAACAAGTCAACAAGTGATTGACTAGAATCACACGTATTGGAAAACCATCAGAAGAGTAAGCCTTTGCATTTTATGCTACTGTACCTCTGAGATTAATTGCTCTTTCCCTCATTGGCCAGTCACTCTTAAATGTGTGATTAATGCCTGAGATTGTGTGAAGTAAAAGATTGATCAGAGAATACATCTTCTAAGGGTATATGCAGATAAATACAATTAAGGGTATTAACATTTCAAATATAGGTGACTATTTCTTACATGGAAGATGTTTTGTTGAAAATAGGTGAATAAGACTGAAGCAGCCATAATTACTGCATGATAAGCACGGTAAAGTACTCTGTTAGGGAAGTTATATTCTTTGCCCCCCAATCCTTCACTCTACCTGCCATATTCCCACATGATTTTTTTCTTTACTGCTTTTGTCTAATAACTTATGATCACCGCATTTCCCCAATTCATTTATCTTTCTTTCATTTTCTCTCTTTGTGTGTTTTCTATCTTCACATTTCAGCACTTGCCACATATTTCCCACAAAAACATTTATGGTCAAACAGCACTTCAATGTGTAGTATTTGTATTTCTCAATTCTTCCTTACTTTCTTCCTTCAGAATACTAAAGCTTCTTTTCTACTGACTGAGTCAATGGTCAATGGATGGAGTAAATAATTCTGTGATATCTAAATTTGTATTGATCGGACTTTCAAGTTCTTGGGAGACGCATCTTTTTATTTTTTGGTTCTCCTCTATGTTCTACATGGGAATTATCCTGGAAAATCTCTTCATTGCGTTCACAGTAATTATTGACTCTCATTTAAATTCCCCAGGTACTACCTACTGGCCAACAATTCTCTTCTTAATCTGGGTCTTTCTTATACTACAGTTCTGACCTTTTCACTAACTGCAGTATCATTTCTTTTCCAAGATACATGATACAGATATTTTTTATTCGCGTCATGCATAAAATTGAGATGGTGCTGCTCAAAACCATGGCATATAGCAGGTACTCTGCAATCTGTAAGCCTCCCCATTACCTGACCACAATAAACCCCAAAATGTATGTTTCCTTTGTTAGAGGCATCCTGGATAGTCAGGATAATCCATGCTGTATCTCAGTTTGTTTTTGCCATAAACTTGCCTTTTTGTGGCTGTAATAGGGTAGATGGTTTTCACTGTGATTTTCCTTGTGTCATAAAACTTGCTTGTGTAGACATTTACAAACTAGAGTTTGTAGTCATTGCTAACAGTGGGCTTATATCCATGGCTGCCTGTTTCTTATTAATTATATCCTATATTTTCATTTTGGTGACCATCTGGAATCCTTCTTCAGGAGACTTATCCAAAGCATTTGTTTCATGTCAGATCACATCAGAGTAGGGATTTTGTTTTTATGCCTTGTATATTTCTCTTTGTGTAGCCTTTTCCTAAAACAACACATGATTAATATTTGTTCATTGTTCCTTTTGTTCTCACCCCTGTCTAGAATCTGCACATTAAGAAACAAAGATATGAGAGTCTCCATGGAAAGACTGGGAAAATGGATTGCAGGTTCTAGCAGGATCTCATAATAAATGGTGCATATCCAGAGTGCAAGATGATTCAGTCTCACCAAGAACACTGAGAGTCACATGGCTATCAGCATTATTGTGATAAGAACTACTATTTGTGGGGATAGTTCAGCAAATGTGCCATGTAGAAATTGATTAAATCAGAGTTATCTTTAACTTGCCACCACAGAGAAGAGATTAATTTCGTACACTTCCATTGAGAAGAGAGGTAAGAATACAAAACCAAGCTGATTTACAGGAATAAACTTGATATTCAAATACTATTTCCTGAATGACATTTTCTGAGACAAGCTAATTGTAATTACT
>NW_012101621.1:251843-254067 GCF_000951045.1 Mandrillus leucophaeus | reverse complement strand
GCCTCAAGTCTCTGGGGTGAAATTCACTAATGAATTCCTTTTGCAGCTTAAGCCAACTCCAATCTTGAGCCAATCTCAGGTGAAGAAGCTGTAAATTATCACTCTCAGTCCTCTCTTGTACTCCTAGGTCTCATGAACTCTTCATTAACAACTCCAGCTTCTCTGTTACCCCAAAAGCCTTTTGCTGCCAAGAAAACCCATGATTCATAGCTCAGGAGATAGCCTTCAAATCACAACATGTTCTGTATCTGGCTGGCCAAGTGCCTAAAACTTATTTCTGCCTAGATCCTCCTTCATTCATTTCAATAAGGTGTTCTGCCTGGTACCCCAGTTTCCCACTTAGAACAATGGCACATCAGGACAGGAGCACATTGGCATAACAGAATGACTTATGTACTGCTCACTGTGTTGCAAAAGAGAACTATGTAGGGGTAACAGAAGAGATTTTCCTCTCATGTCACTGTAGTTGTGGTTTTGCTAAGCACCTAAACTGTTTTACCTCATCTTATGTAGACAATGATTCATGTAACTGACCGTGTATCCTAATTTTAGTAAATATTTCTGCCCACATTATTCTGCTTACATCTTTTTGGAATGTTACTATTTTTCAAAAATTAATTTGGGATTAACCAACATTTCTTATTCTGCGCTGTTCTAGAGAAAATAATTTTCCTCATTTCTGAACAAGAGAAAATGAAATACAGATCTAAACAAATGCCACTGTAAACCAAGGTAGAGCCTTTGCACTTTCAGGTCACCATGATAACCTGGAGATGAGATTTTTCTGTGTCTGCCCATCAATAATAAAACCAGGCTTCTCCAGGGGGGATCTACTAGGCTTGTCTCAATGGCTCAATACAGGTCCTTTGTTGTATTATTATCTCACCCTCATGGAAACATACTCTTGTTACAGACAACTCAGAATGACTCTCTATAATTTTTCTTTTATATTTGTATCTGTTTTTCCAATACCTCTGAAAAAGTTGATCCAAAAAATATAAGTTTGAATTGTAACCAGTCAATTCAGGAAGGATAAAGGTCAAAAACTTTCAAAGAAACCTTCATTCCCAACACCCTAAAGTTTGGGAGCACAGGTAGGCATCCAGAGGTAAACATTTGCTATAACTGATAACAGGAGAAGGATCTGCTTATTCACCTATTATCAATTATGGGCACTGTATTTAAAAATCAGATGTTTTAGATTTATTTCTTTAAATTTCATTCATGGTACCATAATTGAAGGTATGTCTGTCCACCCTGAATATATTTTCACTCCCCCATCTCAGTCATTCCAAACAATTCATACGCTAAGATTACCCATGCTAAATGGGGATTCTTTTTTACTAGCCAATATAGTACCTCAAGTCCTTCCTTCTTTCCCTCTATTTCATCAGCAGGCAATTCATTTGATACTCTTCTCTTGGGGAAATAGTGTGACTCAGAGATCTAGTCCCCCAGAGAAACTAATAATGGGCTGGGTATTGCCTGTCTCAGCAGCATCAGTGGGTCACTCTCCTGTGCAGGTAATTAGCTTCCTTTCCAATATGAAGAATCTTATATATAGCTTTGTCTTTGGGGTATTAATTACATAAATGAAGATGAAGTTATCTGAATTTCTCCTTCTAAAAATGCACATCCTATGACTGAAAAGACAGGTAAAAGAGATGCTTTTAATTACAAAACTTTCCCTGTCATGGTTGCCTCTATCTCTCTATTCTTCTAAACTCCTTTGCAATTTCTTCTCTTCTGTAAAATATTTGTGTCCCAAATCTTCTGCTTTCTGAAATATTTTATCTTTTTCTTCCACACTATCCCTTATTTTCAAAATTTAATGATTAAATTATGTCTTATAAAACTAATCCCACGTATAAACCCCTATGATAATTTCAGTTTGTCCCCTTAGTATGAAGTTATTTAAAGATGCATAGTTTTCTGACTTTCATTCTCTCCAATTCGTTATAAACTTCATTTTCCACTGCGAAAAGGAGGTGTCTGGTCTCAGTTATTCCCATCCTATTTGAAAACCAGATTTAGTTTTAAACCAGAGGAAGGGAATCTCAAGTCTTTACCTCTCATAGTCTGGTATGATTCTCTCTCTTTTGGTATTACCTTCCTCCACATTGGAACACTCCAGCCAATGCATAGGCTGAGAGGCTATCTCAGATTCAGAAAGATTCTGGCCTTATCCCAGGGGAGGGTACAGAGGAGCTGATGGCTATGAATT
>NW_012101621.1:249591-251793 GCF_000951045.1 Mandrillus leucophaeus | reverse complement strand
CCCAATTCATTTATCTTTCTTTCATTTTCTCTCTTTGTGTGTTTTCTATCTTCACATTTCAGCACTTGCCACATATTTCCCACAAAAACATTTATGGTCAAACAGCACTTCAATGTGTAGTATTTGTATTTCTCAATTCTTCCTTACTTTCTTCCTTCAGAATACTAAAGCTTCTTTTCTACTGACTGAGTCAATGGTCAATGGATGGAGTAAATAATTCTGTGATATCTAAATTTGTATTGATCGGACTTTCAAGTTCTTGGGAGACGCATCTTTTTATTTTTTGGTTCTTCTCTATGTTCTACATGGGAATTATCCTGGAAAATCTCTTCATTGTGTTCACAGTAATTATTGACTCTCATTTAAATTCCCCAGGTACTACCTACTGGCCAACAATTCTCTTCTTAATCTGGGTCTTTCTTATACTACAGTTCTGACCTTTTCACTAACTGCAGTATCATTTCTTTTCCAAGATACATGATACAGATATTTTTTATTCGCGTCATGCGTAAAATTGAGATGGTGCTGCTCAAAACCATGGCATATAGCAGGTACTCTGCAATCTGTAAGCCTCCCCATTACCTGACCACAATAAACCCCAAAATGTATGTTTCCTTTGTTAGAGGCATCCTGGATAGTCAGGATAATCCATGCTGTATCTCAGTTTGTTTTTGCCATAAACTTGCCTTTTTGTGGCTGTAATAGGGTAGATGGTTTTCACTGTGATTTTCCTTGTGTCATAAAACTTGCTTGTGTAGACATTTACAAACTAGAGTTTGTAGTCATTGCTAACAGTGGGCTTATATCCATGGCTGCCTGTTTCTTATTAATTATATCCTATATTTTCATTTTGGTGACCATCTGGAATCCTTCTTCAGGAGACTTATCCAAAGCATTTGTTTCATGTCAGATCACATCAGAGTAGGGATTTTGTTTTTATGCCTTGTATATTTCTCTTTGTGTAGCCTTTTCCTAAAACAACACATGATTAATATTTGTTCATTGTTCCTTTTGTTCTCACCCCTGTCTAGAATCTACACATTAAGAAACAAAGATATGAGAGTCTCCATGGAAAGACTGGGAAAATGGATTGCAGGTTCTAGCAGGATCTCATAATAAATGGTGCATATCCAGAGTGCAAGATGATTCAGTCTCACCAAGAACACTGAGAGTCACATGGCTATCAGCATTATTGTGATAAGAACTACTATTTGTGGGGATAGTTCAGCAAATGTGCCATGTAGAAATTGATTAAATCAGAGTTATCTTTAACTTGCCACCACAGAGAAGAGATTAATTTCGTACACTTCCATTGAGAAGAGAGGTAAGAATACAAAACCAAGCTGATTTACAGGAATAAACTTGATATTCAAATACTATTTCCTGAATGACATTTTCTGAGACAAGCTAATTGTAATTACTTTCAGCTTCAAAAAATAATAAATTTATCTCATAGTAAGCTTATAGATAGAATAAATAAAACGTGAACTTAGGTAAATTAGAAGTCAATATTTAAGTATATTTTTAAAGTTTCTATTTTAATTTCTGTTTAAATTAGAATAACAAAAAAACAACTATGTAATACGTGTGCAAAGCCCTGAATGCAGACTTGACTTTATCTTGAGCTTTGTCAGTTTACGACATTATTTCAGTTTTGTGCTCAGATTTGAGTGATTGCAGGAAGAGAGTAAAGTTCTTTAATGCTGTCAATATTTTAAAATAGATACAGACAGAGTATTTGCA
This sequence comes from Mandrillus leucophaeus, assembly GCF_000951045.1. Taxonomy (NCBI): domain Eukaryota; kingdom Metazoa; phylum Chordata; class Mammalia; order Primates; family Cercopithecidae; genus Mandrillus; species Mandrillus leucophaeus. Next base: position 250,050 of record NW_012101621.1, on the reverse strand, counting down.
CTTTTTCTTGCCTCTCTATTATTCTAAAAACAAGAACATTCCAAAAGTCAGTCATCCCAGTTTATTCTAAAAAGATGTGTAGAAATACTAGTTGTTTCACAAGAGATTAATCACCCAAGGATATGTGTTTAGAGATACTGGTTTCTTAAATATGGTTTTCTAGTCAGGCAAAGGATTCCCTGGAGCTTATACATCTGTGGTTGGTATTTTGGGATAAGAATAAAGCTAGAAATGGTGGGGCATATCCAATTTCATTGATGATTTCTACATTTGAAATAAAAGCTCTAGACACAAACAAATGGAAGAACATACCATGCTCATGGATAGGAAGAATCAATATCGTGAAAATGGCCATACTGCCCAAGGTTATTTATAGATTCAATGCCATCCCCATCAAGCTACCAATGAGTTTCTTCACAGAATTGGAAAAAACTGCTTTAAAGTTCATATGGAACCAAA
>NW_012101621.1:219264-243651 GCF_000951045.1 Mandrillus leucophaeus | reverse complement strand
TTCAGGAAGGATAAAGGTCAAAAACTTTCAAAGAAACCTTCATCCCCAACACCCTAAAGTTTGGGAGCACAGGTAGGCATCCAGAGGTAAACATTTGCTATAACTGATAACAGGAGAAGGATCTGCTTATTCACCTATTATCAATTATGGGCACTGTATTTAAAAATCAGATGTTTTAGATTTATTTCTTTAAATTTCATTCATGGTACCATAATTGAAGGTATGTCTGTCCACCCTGAATATATTTTCACTCCCCCATCTCAGTCATTCCAAACAATTCATACGCTAAGATTACCTATGCTAAATGGGGATTCTTTTTTACTAGCCAATATAGTACCTCAAATCCTTCCTTCTTTCCCTCTATTTCATCAGCAGGCAATTCTTTTGATACTCTTCTCTTGGGGAAATAGTGTGACTCAGGGATCTAGTCCCCCACAGAAACTAATAATGGGCTGGGTATTGCCTGTCTCAGCAGCATCAGTGAGTCACTCTCCTGTGCAGGTAATTAGCTTCCTTTCCAATATGAAGAATCTTATATATAGCTTTGTCTTTGGGGTATTAATTACATAAATGAAGATGAAGTTATCTGAATTTCTCCTTCTAAAAGTGCAAATCCTATGACTGAAAAGACAGGTAAAAGAGATGCTTTTAATTACAAAACTTTCCCTGTCATGGTTGCCTCTATCTCTCTATTCTTCTAAACTCCTTTTCAATTTCTTTTCTTCTGTAAAATATTTGTGTCCCAAATCTTCTGCTTTCTGAAATATTTTATCTTTTTCTTCCACACTATCTCTTATTTTCAAAATTTAATGATTAAATTATGTCTTATAAAACTAATCCCACGTATAAACCCCTATGATAATTTTAGTTTGTCCCCTTAGTATGAAGTTCTTTAAAGATGCATAGTTTTCTGACTTTCATTCTCTCCAATTCGTTATAAACTTCATTTTCCACTGCGAAAAGGAGGTGTCTGGTCTCGGTTATTCCCATCCTATTTGAAAACCAGATTTAGTTTTAAACCAGAGGAAGGGAATCTCAAGTCTTTACCTCCCATAGTCTGGTATGATTCTCTCTCTTTTGGTATTACCTTCCTCCACATTGGAACACTCCAGCCAATGCATAGGCTGAGAGGCTATCTCAGATTCAGAAAGATTCTGGCCTTATCCCAGGGGAGGGTACAGAGGAGCTGATGGCTATGAATTGCGAAATGGAACTGTTCAAGGTTGTTTGAAGAAATAAGAAAGGGAGTTGGGAAGAGAAATGCCCTGTGAAAAAGAAGAAATAATCTTTTTGGAAGGGAAGGCTAATTTTATTTTAAAACAAAATAAGAACTCAAGAAATAAGGGGGTTCTTCCAATAGGTTACAGTGATCCTGTCAAACATATCTGGGCTTCTAGGTTTTTCTAAAGACTGTTTCTACTAAGAAAGCATAGACTACTATTGAGAAAGGCCATTAAACTGGAATTTAGGAGGTCTGATTTCTGATTGTGACTTCTTGAATGTATTGTTAGCCATTTAAACACACTGTTGTTTCTCTTTCTACCTGTAGAATCTCAAAGTTCTTTCCCACTTCTGTACAAAACTGTAATTCTGAACATCCTTTTTTGTTTAATATATGTCTGCATTTCCTGTTTGAAGATATGTGTCCCAGATTCTAAATGACTGACAAATTTTAAATCTCCAATAGGAAAGATGACAAACTCTATGGAAACTTGGCTTCTGAAGAACTCCTAGGAGTTTCCCAAAGTCATCAGTGTTTCCTAAGAAGGCAGAGAAATCAAACACATGGTCTTTTCCTCCAAACAAGCTCCTTTGGGTCATCAGGATTTCTTCAACAATAATATGTAATAATTCCAAATGTTTGTAACAGAAGGGGTGGGACTTTCTTCACTTATTTAAATACTCCCTTTTTTATACTACTGAGTTTTCATCAACAAATACAAGCTTGTGGAGGAGTACTTTAAAATGCAACTTCTCTCTGTTTTTGTGGGGGCTACTATTTATTTCTCATATTAATAATTTATTACTCTGTTTTTAGAAAATTCATTCATCAAGTATTTCTTGAGCTTTTTCTATGAGGCAGGCACTGTTTTGGGCAGGTAATACAGCACTGAACAAAGTAAAACGTTTCCCTGCACTCATGGACTTTAGTTCTACATTTATGAAAAGCTACAAATATTAGAATAAGTAAAATACTGCCTGGAGGCTAAAGGCATATTTTGATCACTTATTCCCTAATTCTTTTAGGAGAGAACTTACCTGTCAGTTAGCGGAACCACTACCAGTGATATCCAACTATACATTCCATCCTACCATACCTCATTATCACACCCATTCACTCACAAGCTTAAAGTCTTAACTTTTCTCCACATCAGTGACTATTTCCTACAGCTTTTCTTTTACTTTCCACGTTTGCAGTGACAATATACATAAACTCAAGTAAAGTTTATGAAACTTTACAGTGTATGAAAACTCAAGTAAAATCTACTCTTTCAGGTGTTCATAATGAATCAATGTATATTGCTTTAAGCCATGAAGGTAACCTAAGTAAACACGTACCGCGTTCCACCAATGCTTCTTTTGATCATCATTTTATCCTCCTCTTTTTTCTTTAGGATCCTTTCTTAATCCTTCACCTGACCCTTCTTTCATTCTCCAACTTTCTTTCCAATTCATCTTTATTCTTCCCTTTCCTTTTTACTCTCTTTAAACATTCTATTGACTCTGTCTTCTCCACACTGATATTGAACACCCATAGTTTCATATTTTGGATTGTGATTGTTTTATTTTAAAATGGTAAATGTTCATGTTATAAAGATAATTTTTCAGTCTTTAGACTAATAGGCTCATGTATCTTGGAATTTTCCTCTTTAAAAAAATTAGTGATCACCCACACTCCAAGACAAACACCATTTCAGTAGCAATATGAATTTCAGTAGTAATAGGAATCTCCAAATCTGAAAAGTAATTCAGACATTAATCGCTTTAATTGTTTTGTAAATGATCTTATAAGATGAAATATCACTTTCATGATGAGAGTCCTAGAGTGCTTGGTTTTTATATTGTATCTTAGTTTTAACAGGATAAAACACTTGATCCTAAGCAGTAAACATGATTCTTCAGCTTTAACTTTATTTCCTTATAAATAAATATTTACGAATTGGTGTTGAGCTTAGTAAGTCACCAAACACCTTCTGCTCAGCAGCATAAAGGACATTTCCATGAAACCTCCCAGGCATAATCTTATTTACTCTATAATGCTTCCCAGGTTCAATTCCTCTCCCAAAATTCTTTGTTCCTAAGCCCCTGTGATCTGGGTGATCTAAATATGGGCAAGAAGTCCAGGGATAGCAGTATGAATGAAGTAAAAATAGTAAAACATAGTTTAAAGATGTACAGATGCTCTCTGATTTATAATAACGTTATGTCCTGATAAATCCACCATAAGTCAAAAATGCATTGAATATTCCTAATCTACCTCACATCACAGTTTAGCCTAACCTACCTTAAATGTGCTCAGAACACTTAGCTTATATAAGATCACCTAATACAAAGCCTATTTTATAATAAAGTATTGAACAGCTCACGTAATATATTGACTACTATTCTCAAGTACAGTTTCTTCTGAATGCATGTCACTTTCTCACCATTGTAAAGTCAAACAATTGTAGATCAAACTATCACAAGCCAGAGACCATCCATATGTATTTCATTCAGAAAATGCTGGAAAGGGCATTTAAGAGAATACCTAGATGAGAGAAGGTAGAAAGCCATACACAAATTGACTGAGAGTTTTAAAAAATGCATGCATATTGTGGAGATAGAAATCAAATCTATTTGTCTCCATCTGCCATATTCTTCCCAAAATATTATCTCTTCTTATCTCATTGTACTATATTGCATTTCTTTGACCACTTATTGTGTATCTCTTAATATTTTCTACTTCATCATTACTAACCGCACTCACTCTGAACTTGATAAGAGCACCCGAGCATTAATGTTTCTTATAATTATTTAATGATTACCAGAATTCTTTCAGTATGGCCAGCTCTGGTCAAAGTGAGGCAGGCGAGATGCTTTGTCAACTGCCTGGATGGAATGTCTCAAGAGGTTTCCATTTCATGATAGCATTATACTAAGTTCAAGAAGTTTAATCAGGACTCTTCACTTACTTCACTATACCTCCTTGAAATCCCATCTGTGAAAACATTATAGTTGTTTGTAAAAATGATTGATTAGATGAGGGAAGTGGTAGAGTTCTTTATTTCTTTAGTTGGTTTGCTCTCTTATAAGAGTCAATCCTAGTTTTCAAAATTCTAGATAAGCCATTTATTCCTTCAGCTTTCTATGCCATTTGATGTTTTGTGAAAATATATATACAATATGTACATATACACCAAAAGATATTTCAAAATCTAGAAACAGAACTTTAGAGCTTTGTAAAGCTCTTTTAAAAATCAAAAGCAACTGTTGTTTAAAATGTTGTACTATGCAATTTGTTTACCATTATTACTGTTAGTATTTTTAAGAAAAGTCTTCCCAATGTTATTATAAATGTGTCTATCAATATTTATTTTAATACCTGTTATTACAGTCCATCATGTACATACATTATACTTAAACCTAATGTTTGGTATTCAAATCATTTCAAGATTTTATCACTGTCAATAAAGTATGATGAATATTTCTATGCTGAAAACTTCTTCTGTAAACAGAATTCCAAGAGTATTATTGCACCAAAAGGCATGGACTTAAAACTCTTGATACATGATTTCAAAATATTTTAAGGTTTGAATCAGTCCATATTCCCTCCAGCAGTGTATAAAAGTGTCAGTTTCACTGATCCTCAGCCAGTTTGGGTAATAATAATTGTAAAACTTTTTTTTTTTTTTGAGACAGAGTCTCCATTGCCAGGCTGAAGTGCAGTAGCACGATCTCGGCTCATTGCAACCTCTGCCTTCTGGGGTCAAGCTATTCTCCTGCCTCAGCCTCCCAAGTAGCTGGGACTACAGGCATGCACCACCACGCCCAGTTAATTTTTGTTATTTTTAGTAGAGTTGGGTTTTCACCATGTTGGACAGGATGGTCTCGATCGCTTGACCTCGTGATCCACCCTCCTCAGCCTCCCAAAGTGCTAGGATTATAGGCGTGAGCCACCATGCCTGGCCTGTAAAACTTTTTCCTAATTTAACAGAAAAATAATAGTATTAAATTGTATCATATTTATTTGATTTCTAAGACACACACACACATATATCTATATATACAAATAGATGTATAGCTTACATTTTAATTCTTCCTTCATTTGTTCATTTATTAGGTCTTGGAGATTTTGTGAAATAGTTTAAACTATTTTTTATATTATGAAGATATCAACCTTTTGTCTGTACAGCATTTCAAATTCAAGTATGATTCACGTGTTAGTGCTGGGTAGATCATTATACGCACATGTAGGAAATAGCTTTCAGAGGTACCTTAACTGTAATTATGCATTTGTATTCTCATTTCTAATTTTTATTTAATGTTATTATTGATTACATTTTTTAAGATTCTGTATTTTTAAAACTACTTAATATATTTTTATATATTTGCATACAATCTTGCCATTTTCTGGGATTTCATATTTCTTTATTTTTGTTTTTTACCTTTTTTTGCCTGAATTTTTTGAGTTTTTATGCATTCTTTTCCACTTTCTTAAGATGCTAATAAGTTCATGTATTTGAGCAAACGAGAACATTTAAAGCAATAAACTGCCTACAAGCACAGCTTTGTCCATATTACATTAACATTTTATACCCTGGGTTCCCACTATTTTTAAAAAATCTATTATCAAATAAAAGATTTGTTAATAATAAATTTTAAATTATTAACACTTAATACATTATTTTCAGTCCCACTAAGTTGATTCCTTCTTTTCTTTCAGGTTGCTTCAGAGTCTTCCCTTCTGTCTGATTCAATGGACCAAGTAAATGACTCTGTGGTAACAGAATTTGTATTACTTGGACTTGCACAATCCTTGGAAATGCAGTTTTTTCTTCTTCTCTTCTTCTCTTTATTCTATGTGGGAATTATCCTGGGAAACCTCTTCATCGTGTTGACAGTGATCTTTGATCCTCACTTACACTCCCCCATGTATATTCTGCTGGCCAACCTATCGCTCATTGACTTGAGCCTTTCTTCTACCACAGTTCCTAGGTTGATCTATGATCTTTTTACTGATTGTAAAGTTGTTTCCTTCCATAATTGTATGATACAAATGTTCTTTATCCATGTTACGGGAGGAGTTGAAATGGTGCTGCTGACAGTCATGGCATATGATAGGTACACTGCAATCTGCAAGCCGCTCCACTATCTAACTATTATGAATCCCAAAATGTGCGTGCTTTTGCTAGTAGCAGCTTGGGTCATTGGGGTGATTCATGCTATGTCTCAGTTTGTTTTTGTCATAAATTTACCCTTCTGTGGCCCTAACAATGTGGGGAGCTTTTATTGTGATTTCCCTCGGGTTATTAAACTTGCATGCATGGACACTTACGGGCTAGAATTTGTGGTCACTGCCAACAGCGGATTCATATCTATGGGCACCTTCTTTTTCTTAATTGTATCATACATCTTTATTCTGGTCACTGTCCGACGACATTCCTCAAATGATTTATCCAAAGCATTCTTCACTTTGTCAGCTCACATGACTGTAGTGGTTTTGTTTTTTGCTCCATGTATATTTCTCTATGTGTGGCCTTTCCCTACTAAGTCATTGGATAAATTTTTTGCCATCGTGAACTTCGTTGTCACCCCTGTCTTAAATCCTGCCATCTATACTTTAAGGAACAAAGATATGAAGGTTGCAATGAGAAGGCTAAGTCAACAGATTTTAAATTCTAGGGAGATGACATAACAGATTTGGTTGATGAGAGCACAGGATAAATGCCATGGACCATAGAGACTCTTATGATCACCATGATCACTATGGACTGTGCACTTTGTTTTTTTTTTTTGAGGCGGAGTCTCGCTCTGTCGCCCAGGCTGGAGTGCAGTGGCCCGATCTCAGCTCACTGCAAGCTCCGCCTCCTGGGTTTATTCTATTCTCCTGCCTCAGCCTCCCGAGTAGCTGGGACTACAGGCGCCCGCCACCTTGCCCGGCTAGTTTTTTTTTTTTTTTTTTTTTTTGTATTTTTTAGTAGAGACGGGGTTTCACTGGGTTAGCCAGGATGGTCTCGATCTCCTGACCTCGTGATCCACCCGTCTCGGCCTCCCAGAGTGCTGGGATTACAGGCTTGAGCCACCGCGCCCGGCCACTGTGCACATTTTTAGTATTGCCTTAAAAAACTGAGAAATCGGCAGGGCACGGTGGCTCAAGCCTGTAATCCCAGCACTTTGGGAGGCCGAGACGGGTGGATCACGAGGTCAGGAGATCGAGATCATCCTGGCTAACACGGTGAAACTCCGTCTCTACCAAAAAATACAAAAAACTAGTGGGGCGAGGTGGCGGGCACCTGTAGTTCCAGCTACTCGGGAGGCTGAGGCAAGAGAATGGCGTAAACCTAGGAGGCAGAACTTGCAGTGAGCTGAGATCCGGCCACTGCACTCCAGCCTGGGAGACAGAGCGAGACTCTGTCTGAAAAAAAAACAAACAAAAAAACCCCCAGAAATCTACAAAAAAGGATGTATTAATTCTAATAATTTTATTTCAGATAAACTTGCAACAATTTTTGTTAATCATAAAAAATAAAGTATTATATATTTCTATCTAATGCATATACTTAAATTATTTTAACAGCAATGACCATCTTTAATTTTCATGTGGTTATTTTGTATCTGTATATAAGCACATACGTATATATATATATGACCTAGGTTTATTTATCAGCGTTTTTATACTGATAATAAGCATCACTGGAAATTAATTTTCTTATGGAAATTACATAGATCCAATGGATAAAATATGGGTTTATATAAATGAGTAAGTGCTAAAATTAAGGAAGAAACAATTTCTATTTCAACTGTACTTTAAGTTAGATAAATGGTAAGGTCAACAGGTTATTACAACTCTTTAAGTATTATTTGCAGTTTGACTGTCAATATGTTTTGTACAATGTTATTTTAGAAATAGACTCTAGTACTCTGTATTATGCAAAATTTGTCTGTGTTACACTTTTTAACAACACAATCGTATTGCCCTTGAAATCTTCTTCAAAGCATTACTCGAGTCACTCCTAAAAAGCATGTACAACCTAAAAGTATTTGAAGAGATTTATTTCCTGGACGAGAGACTCCATTGTGATCTTAAAAGAACATTTAATGTGTCTGCACTTAAGGTGCTTAGGACAAAGAAGATGATTGACATCTTTCAGGTAAAACCTGGTAAGATTGGTGGTCCAGGAACACAACTGAGACATCACTTGGATATATTTCTATGACTGTTTTAAGAAACATTAATTGTGGTGACTCACTCAGTTCACTTTTAACTACTGCATGGTAATTAAAGATGCAAAATAAAATAAGCTACAAGAAGTGAGGTTTTTTTATGGGTCAAAGCAATTTTTCTATGTTTTCTCCACAAGTTGGTCATAAAAGTTCTAAGCATTCCTCTTTTTCTAAAATCGAAGCATTATTACTTACTCTCTTGTTAACCTATCTGGATTTTAATTTTGTAACTTTATTATATTTGTTTTGCTGTGGTTCTCTTTTTATACATATACTTTAAGTTCTAGCACCTTTAGACTTAGTGAGATAGCAAAAATATTCAAATAGACCAAAAAATTTTTGGCAATGTCCTCTAATTCAAGAAAATTCTGTGTGTTTTCTCTAATGGCCAAGGGAAAACTTGTGAGACTATAAAAGTTAGTCTCAGTACACAAAGTTCAGACTGGCTATTCCCAGATCTCTTCAGGTACATCTGGTCCATTCATAAAGGCTCTTAATTAGCCAAGTGGTTTACTAAAAAGAACAATTCACTATATATTATTCTCTTAAAATTTTTATGCTTCAAGGGAGTACACATAAAGGGAAATTTGTACTCCTCATTCTCTGAAATTTGCTGTAGTCTCTTCCAGTTATGAAGAAGGTAGGTGGAAACAAATATATTAGAAGAATGAACAAAATTGTAGCATTTTATTGACAATGAGATGATTCTATTAGTAGGAATCCATTCTGCATAATTCCACTTTGTGTTTACCTTCTGGGAAAATGAAAGGATTCTGTAGAGTTAGCTTAAATACTTAGAGGAATTAATATGAATAATGTTAGTAAGAATAACCCTTGTTATAAGTATTATGCTGGCAACAATTGTCGAGTCCTCCTCCTGACTCTTCTGGGCTAATTTGTTCTTTTCTCCCCATTTAATGGTCCTCTTCCCCATCTCTCCCCATCTCCGGTGTTTCTTGCCCACCTCCTTCCCTCCTTTTTATAATACCAGTGAAACCTGGTTTGGGGCATTTCTTTCACATAAAGGTACAAATCATACTGTTAGAGTTGTGAGGATTTTTAGAGTTTTTGATGGAATAAACTCATTTAAAAAGAGGAAAGCTAAGGCCCAGAGATTTTTAAATGATATTCCCATGATCACACTGTGAATTTGTGCCAGAACCCAAATGCCTACTTCCATCTCACTGAGACTTATTATAAGGACACACAAGGCATTTTTCTTTAAACCTAGGTAAAAGGTTTTTTTGTAAATGCAAAATTCTAATGGTTGAATTCCAAGAATAATCTACGGCATGAAAGATTTTACCTTTCAACAGTGACTGGCTCTTCCTGGTTGCTACAATGAGTGCGTAAGATTCTGAATAACTCCTTTAATGGGCCTAAACTTAATGTTCAACTTAGAATAAATACAATTCTTCTAAATTTTTTTGAATAATTTTTGGAAAGTCAGAAATGAGCTTTGAAAGAATTATGGTGGTGAAGGATCCCCTCCACAGCATAAATTCAGGAGAGAAATGTCTTAACTATGTTAGCAAGAAATTCCTTTTTCTAAAGAAAAGCATTCCTGAATTCTTACTAACAACAACCATCATAGAAAGTATTTTGCTACAGATGAGAACCCTTGGGTCAACCTCATCCTTGGCATATTTCATGTGGAAATATAATTTCAAGTTTGTCCTTGTCGATCAGTGAAATGAATTAATTTTATATCAACACATATCTAAGGTCTATTCTAAATTGCACACTTTGATTCAAAAGAAACAGTTCAACCAATCAGTCAGGACAGAAATTATCTCACAATAAAAATCCTATCATTTGTACTGTCAATGATTAGTATGATTATATGTGCTACTGTGCTAAGCAGAAGAGAACTGAACTGAATGTTGATGATTTATTCCACTATTAGACTTCTCTTTATTCTTAAAAATATTTAGAATCACTAAATTTTTATAGGACTTTAAAAACAGTAATATGCTACTTGCGTATGTAAGACTAAGACATGAGATTCAGAGTAGTAAAGAGAAAAGTGGAATTTCCAAGCACTATGAATTACTGTGATTTAAAAAACAGCAAAAATCAAATAACAGTATTCCTCCAAAAAAGATGCCAAGTGTAAACTCCATACCTTCACATCTCCCATGGAATGTTAGTCATCAATTTCCACTTCTCTCTTTTACATCTTACTTGCCCATTAACTCTTATACCTAATCTAAAGATTGTTAATATGGCTATACCTCACCTTCAGGATACCTTTTATTTGTTACTTCTCTTCACTGCAAAACTTCTTGAAACAGTACTTATTTTCTCTCCTCCATACACAATTGAAATGGCTCTCAACTCACGCCCAGAAGTCAGCGTTCAGTCTCTCACCTAGCAGATAGCAACTTACAAAGGTGCCCCAACAATACCTCCTCGTGTCTAGACAGTTATCATTATCCTTTACCTTTTTTTGTATTTATTTCTGCTCCTAAAAGGGATCTCTATCTAAAATATTGTTATACTAGTGCTTGTTATAATTATTATCAGAGTTAAAGCCATCACAATGTTCCCAATTACTTAGACTAAAGAACTGGAATAACTTTTTTTTTATTTTCCACATCTTGCTGAAAAAATATTTTGTTATCAGTACCTTAATAATGGCTATTACATATTGACCATTACTATTTGCTAGAAAATTTATATACCTGGTCATATCCAATCCTCACAGAACTTCTATAAAGATGTGCCATTATCACCTATCTTTTCCAGATGTGGCCGTAAGACTCAAATCACTTAAGTAACCTGTCTAAGGTCATTCAGATACATAGTAGATATATACCCAGGATTTGAACACAAGCCTCCTGGCACACAAGCTCACATCTTAACCACTTTAATATGCTGCTCGATGGGATCTTACAGTTCTTCATTCACCCCTTTCCTGCTCATACAACCACAACCTGCAGTTATTACCTATTGTTAGGCTTAAAATAATTACTTGGCTTCATTCCCAAGCTCCTTCCCTTCCAATTCACATAGAATCCAGAGCTAAATTAAACAATCATTCAAAATTCTTCAGTAGTTCTTGTCTCTATAATAAAACAGAAATCCTTTAGAAAGCATTCCAAAATCTCTTATCAATTTTATCTCCTATGAAACTCCTTCACACTTTCTCTCATTTAAACTTTATTGCATTTTCCTCACTTTTTCTCATTTCACTTTTGAATTCCCTATTCTTTTATCCTCTCTTAATTTTTAAGTATTATATTTATGATATTATTTTTTCTTTTTTCTATTTTTTATCTTTCATTTCATTTTGGCCTATTTTTTTCTCTTAAGAACTTTAATATCACCAAATAACATGTGCGCTACATAACTGTTTTGTAGTTCAAAGAAAAAGGAGATAAACATAGGGTTGTGGCATAGACTTAATCTGGCAGAGAGACAAGCATAAATAATGGTATTTTATATTAGGGATAAACCTAACATTAATGGAGACACTGAGAAGATCAAGATAACTGAATTATAAGGCATAGCCAGGGAAGTAGTGTGAGATAAAATTATGATCTTTGGTTGTTGAATTCTGAATGTCTTTAAGTAATCAAGTATAGAAAGTCACTGTAAGAGTGAGCAGAATGATACAAAATGAGGCTTTGAATTTGAATATAATAATTCTGACTTCCTTCTCATTCTCTTCTTCAAGGTAACTGAAGCGGCTATTTCCTGGAATGAATCAACGAGTGAAACAAATAATTCCATAGTGACTGAATTCATTTTTCTGGGTCTCTCTGATTCTCAGGAACTCCAGATCTTCCTATTTGTGTTGTTTTTTGTATTCTATGGAGGAATCATGTTTGGAAACCTTCTTATTGTCATAACAGTGGTATCTGACTCCCACCTTCACTCTCCCATGTACTTTCTGCTAGCCAACCTCTCAGTCATTGATCTGTCTCTGTCTTCAGTCACAGCCCCCAAGATGATTACTGACTTTTTCAGCCAGCGCAAAGCCATCTCTTTCAAGGGTTGCCTTGTTCAGATATTTCTCCTTCACTTCTTTGGTGGGAGTGAGATGGTAATCCTCATAGCCATGGGCTTTGACAGATATGTAGCAATATGCAGACCCCTGCACTATACTACAATTATGTGTGGCAGTGCATGTGTCAGCATTATGGCTGTTGCATGGGGAATTGGCTTTCTCCATTCAGTGAGCCAGTTGGCCTTTGCCGTTCACTTACCCTTCTGTGGTCCCAATGAGGTCGATAGCTTTTATTGTGACCTTCCTAGGGTAATTAAACTTGCCTGTACAGATACCTACAAGCTAGATATTATGGTCATTGCTAACAGTGGTGTGCTCACTGTGTGTTCTTTTGTTCTTCTAATCATCTCATACACTATCATCCTAATGACCATCCAACATCGCCCTTCAGATAGGTCATCCAAAGCTCTGTCCACTTTGACTGCTCACATCACAGTAGTTCTTTTGTTCTTTGGACCATGTGTCTTTATTTACGCCTGGCCATTCCCCATCAAGTCATTAGATAAATTCCTTGCTGTATTTTATTCTGTGATCACCCCTCTCTTGAACCCAATTATATACACACTGAGGAACAAAGACATGAAGACTGCGATAAGACGGCTGAGAAAATGGGATGTGCATTCTAGTGTAAAGTCTTAAATCTTATATCACTGTGAGATTAATCTCAGATAATGACATAAAATATAGTGAAGTTGGTAAGTTATTTAGTAAAAGCTAATGAAAATTGTGCCTTTCATTCCCATATAATTTAGTAATCATCTAGGAACTTTCACATACATTGCCTCAATTTATCTTTCAACAACTTGTATGTTATATTTTGGAATATAGATACAAAGTTATCATGCTTTCAAAATATTATTTTGTTAATTCTTAAAACAAAGAAAGGCATAAACATAGTATTTGTGTACACCTGTACCTTCCTGTGTGTTCAGTAGAAGTTTAGTAGAAGAAAGGAGAGAAAATATAGCCTAGCTTATAAATTTTTTACTATTTTTATTTGGCCCATTTTGTGAAAAACATAAAAAAAGAACTGTCACATGCTTAATTTTAAAAACATATGCTTAGTGGTAAGGAGATATATGTCAACTTTTAAGAGGTTTGAAAAACAAATGCCTCCCATTATAAGCGTTCATACTTCACGCTCCCACCACTGTAACAACCCACAATCCATGAGGGCATTATCAGGAGTGATTGGAAGAGTAATTTTGCCAATGTGAAATGCGCCTTCTAGGTATTTGACATCTGTGGTATAACTGCTCATAAGCAGTAGAAAGAATTTAGAAGGATCCAGTCTCTCATCATGTGGCACAAATTACATTACTTGGGGCCAGGCACAGTGGCTCACGCCTGTAATCTCAGCACTTTGGGAGGCTAAGGCGGGCAGATCACGAGGTCAGGAGATCGAGACCATCCTGGCTAACACGGTGAAACCCCATCTCTACTAAAACTACAAAAAATTAGCTGGGCGTGGTGGCGGCCTCCTGTAATCCCAGCTACTCAGGAGGTTGAGGCAGGAGAATGGCGTGAACCCAGGAGGCGGAGCCTGCAGTGAGCCAAGATCATGCCACAGCACTCCAGCCTGGGCAACAGAGTGAGACTCTGTCTCAAAAAAAAAAAAAAAAACAGTATATTACTTGGATCCATCTATGTCATTTTCCATGGTTAATGTTTAAAAGCACAGGCTTTAAAGTAAAAAAAAAAAAAAAAAAAAGAGCTGGGTTCAAATCTACTGACTCTTATTAATCACGATTTTGGACACATTACTTAGTTTTCATAAGTTTCAGTTTCTACATTTATAAACAGGAGATAATACCTATTATGCATGGTTATTATGAAGGAAAATGACAAAATAGATATAAATCAAATAGCCCACTTTGAGGCATATTAAGCATTAATAAACATTAGATACTATTAAAATCCTATATATCAACAAAGCCAAAAGTTTCAACCTTGATTTTTTCCCAGCATTCTTATGAAATATGACACATTCCAATCTTAACAGATGCTCATTTGGGATACTGTAGTTGTAAGTGGAAGTGTGTATATTTGTGTGCAAGTGTGTCTCATATACTTCCACCTTACCGCCCTAGAAAGGCATGCCGAAAATTTAAGATAGAAGTAAAGGAAAATATAAATTGAAAAAAAAATCCTTAACAAATGATTCTGACAAATATCTTCTCTTTCCAGGGAGAATCACTGAGTCAGAATAAAATTGAACATTAAATATTCTAAGAAAAAAGGAATGCAGTCTGTCAAAATGTGACTTGAATTATTAGATAAGAAGAGTCAGATGATAAGAGGGTTAAAATTATGTTTATCTTAGGAAAAGTAGAATAGAAAATTCATAAGCAGATTAAAAACACATAATAAAAGTAGTAAATAATGATGACAGTATCTCAAATCAGTGCAGGGGGGAAAGACCTACTAATGTGATGGTGGGATAATTGGATAGCAATAAGGGAAAATATATATTTAATCTATTTGTTACACCAAATGCCAGGACAATCTCTAAGTGAGTTCAAGACATAATTCTTTTTTCAAAAAACTCTACAAACATTAAAAGAAAACAAGTTAATGTTTTTATAATCTATGAATATGATAAAGATGGATAACATTGACTATCAAATTAATTTTTAATGCATAATAAAATTATCAGAAAAGTCAAAAGATAAGTAAGAAGAAACTACTTATAACTCACATATTAAAATAGTAGTTATAATACATATGGAACTTCTAAAAAAAAACCCAAAGTATTAATAGGAAAATGGGCAAAAGAGATAAACTTACAGTTCATACACGAGGAGAGTCAGTCTTTTTTTCTTTTTCTTTACAATTGTAGGCAAAAAACTTTTATTTTGCATTTATTTGTAAAATTTACCCCTAATTTATTCATAATTCATTTAACTACCAAGTGTATTAAAATGTACAATGCCATGGGAGAAACCAATATATTCAGAATTTCTCTTGAAATTTGAACGGAAGTTATGGGCACCCCTCCCCTGGGAAAGAGGCAGGCAAAAAAATTTTGAATCTATGCAGTAAAATATGTTACTTATATGAATACACACACACACACACACATATACACACATACATACATACATATTATCTGAATTAGGCCTGGTCTTTTTTTTTTTTAATACTTTAAATTCTGGGATACATGTGCAGAATGTGCAGGTTTGTTACACAGGTATACATGTGCCATGGTGGTTTGCTGCACCCATCAACTCATCATCGACATTAAGTATTTCTCCTAATGCTATCCCTCCCCTTGCCTCCCACCCCCCAACAGGCCCTGGTGTGTGATGTTCCCCTCCCTGTGCCCATATGTTCTCATTGGTCAACTCCCACTTAGGAGTAAGAACATGTGGTGTTTGGTTTTCTGTTCTTGTGTCAGTTTGCTGAGAATGATGGTTTCCAGCTTCATCCATGTCCCTGCAAAGGACATGAACTCATTCTTTTTTATGGCTGCAAGAAATGCAAATCAAACCCATAATGAGATACCATCTAGCACCAATTAGAATGGCAATCATTAAAAAGGAAACAATAGATGCTGGAGAGGATGTGGAGAAATAGAAACGCTTTTACACCGTTGGTGGGAGTGTACATTAGTTCGACCATTGTGGAAGACATTGTGGTGTTTCCTCAAGGATCTAGAACTAGAAATACCATTTGACCCAGCAATCGCATTACTGGGTATATACCCAAAGGATTGTAAGTCATTCTACTATAAAGACACATGCACATGTATGTTTATCGCAGCACTATTCACAATAGGAAAGACTTGGAACCAACCCAAATGCCCATCGATGTTAGACTAGATAAAATATGGCACATAGACCTGATCTTTAAATCAAGCACAGAGATTGTTACTTTTACGTCTGTTCCTAATTGATAACCATTCAGTTATACCACATCTTAGCTTCTGGCCTACAATGACCACATTTGGGGTTTTTCTTTCAAATTTCATTATAGGTTCAGAGGGTACATGAGCAGGTTTGAGACAAAGGTATACTGCATGATTTTAGGGTTTGGAGTACAAATGATTCCACCTGCCAGGTAGCAAGAATAATACCCCACAGGGAGTTTTTCAACTCTTTTCCCTCTTCCTCCATCCTCCCTCTGGTAGTCTATGGTGTCTATTGTTCTCATCTTTATGTCCATCTGTACTCGATGTTTAGCTTCCCCTTGTAGGTGAGAATATGTGGTATTTGGTTTTCTGTTTCAGTGTTATTTCACTTAGGAGAATGGCCTCCAGCTGCATTCATACTGCTGCAAAGGATATGACTTTCTTCTTACTAGCTGCATATATTTTGTGGTGGATATGTACCACATTTACTTTATCTAGTCCAAAGTTGATGGGCACCCAGGTGGATTCCATGTCTTTGCTATTGTGAATAGCACTGTGACAACCATACAAGCACATGTGTCTTTTTTGGTAAAACAACGTATTTTCCTCTGGGCATATATGCAGTAATGCAATTGCTGGATTGAGTGGTAGTTTAACTCTTAGTTCTTTGAGAAATCCCCAGAATATTCTCCACGGTGGCTGGACTAAGTTGCATTCCCTCCAGCAGTGTAGAAGTGTTCCCCATTCTCTGTAGCCTCATCAGCATCTGTTAAACAATCTTTAAATATACGAAACAATGTTCAAGTCTCTCAGATTAAGAGACATACAAAGTAAAATGATACTTAAATATCAATTCTAACCTATAAAATATCAAATATTTGACCTCAATATTTAATAATACAACCTGTTGATGAAACTATAGAGAGAAGCACTCTTATGTATTGTTGGTGAGAATACAAAATGGTACAACCTCTTGGCAATATCTACAAAAATTTACACATTACTGACTTTTGGTCTAGCAATCCTACTTCTATTCAAAAGATATATTGGCAAAAATACAAAATAATGGATGCACAAGTCTATTCATTGAAGCGTTGTTTTTAATAGTAAAGAATGGAAAGTAGGCCGGGCGTGGTGGCTCATGCCTGTAATCCCAGCACTTTGGGAGGTGGAGGCGGGTAGATCACTTGAGGCCAGGAATTCAAGACCAGCCTGGCTAACACGGTGAAATCCCATCTCTACCAAAAAAACAAAAATTAGCGGGTGTGGTGGTGTACACTTGTAATTCCAGCTACTTGAGAAGCTGAGGTGGGAGGATCGCTTGAATCTGGGAGACAGAGGTTTCAGTGAGCCCAGATAGCACCTCTGCACTCCAGCTAGGGCAACAGAGTAAGACTCCATCTCAAAAAAAAAAAAAAAAAAAAAAAAAAAAAAAAAAAAAAAAAAAAAAAAAAAAAAGGAAAATAACCAAATGACAATTAGTAAGTACTACTTGCATGACTTGTACACAACAGAGTATTTAGCAGCTATAAAATGAGTGAGAAACATCTCCAAATACAACTCTAAAGTAATCTACAAGGTATATCTTAACTGAAAAGAAACAAAAAATTGACACCAGAATGCTATTTTTATGTTAAGACAGGGATATATACATTGGATTTACATGCATATATAACTCATAAGTATACATTTTGTAAATATTTAAATAAGCATACTTAAAATGGTAAAAACATAATACATATATAATTTTTTCATGGCAGAAGGAGGAAACAGGGCAAGGCATGGGGATAAAAGCTACGCTTTTCTGAATACATCTTATTTTATATTTTTGATTTTGAAATCATGTAACTGTTTTATGTAATTTAAAAATGTAATTAAATTAATAGAAAAAAATTACAACTGTTAAAAATCAAGAGCTGGTATTTTAATTAAGTTATATAACATCAGAGAAAAGAATTGTTTCATGGGACACTAACATACAGTCAAATTCATTTGGAACCCAGTGAATTAATGGGCCTAAGATAACCAACAGAAGCTAAAATGATGAGTAACTGTTTCAAAAGAAAACCTACATGAAATAAATCAGCTGAAAATACCTGAACCTACTGATCAAGTTTTATATCACATGAAGTGAATACACATAAAGTATAATACAAAGCACACAGAACCAACTAGAAATGAGCCTAAATAGTAAAGAATCTCTATTTTATGACAATATACAGGAAATATGTGGAAGAGAGAAACATGCAAGAACACTATAGGATTTAATAAGATAATCACAAGGTATGGAAAATTCAACAGGATGAATATCCTGGATTATTCAGCAAATACACAGAGTGAGAAAGCAGGAGGAAGGAATTCATACAGGTTTTCAAAAACTAAAAAGATGTATTAACCAATGCAACTTGGAAACTTCTTTAGATCCTGATTCAAATAATTCAAATAGACCAAACATAACAAATGTATTTGAAACTATTAAAATAATTTACAGAATGACTAGGTATTTGATTATATCAAATATAGACAATAATAACCTTGAATGTACATGGATTAAATATCCACTTAGGGGCTGGGCGTGGTGACTCATGACTATAATCCCAGAACTTTTTTTTTTTTTTTGAGACAGAGTCTCGCACTTTCACCCAGGCTGGAGTGCAGTGGCGCGATCTCGGCTCACTGCAAGCTCCACCTCCTGGGTTCATGCCATTCTCCTGCCTCAGCCTCCCCAGTAGCTAGGACTACAGGCGCCCACCATCACGCTCAGCTAATTTTTTGTATTTTTAGTAGAGATGGGGTTTCACCGTTTTAACTAGGATGGTCTCGATCTCCTGACCTCGTGATTCGCCCACCTGGGCCTCCTGAAGTGCTAGGATTACAGGCATGAGCCACTGCACCCAGCCAATCCCAGCACTTTGGGAGGCCAAGGCAGAAGGATTGCTTGAGGTCAGAGGCTCAAGTCCAGCCTGGTCAACACAATGAGACCCTATCTCTACAAAAAACAAATAAAAATAAAAAATTTAATTAAACTGATTTTTAAAAAATATATATTTCTTCTAAATTCTCCATCTGAAAAATATAGAATGACTTAATGAATTTTAACTATGACCTGACTATGTGCTGCCATGAACAAACGCACTTTACCTGTAAAAACACATATTAACTAAAAGTAAAGAGATGGAAAAAGATATTCCATGAACAGAAACCAAAATGAGTAGAAGTAACTATATTTATGTCAGACAAAACAGACTTTAAGTCAAAACTAGTTTTAGAAAAAAGACAAAAATAGATACTATACAAAGATAAAGGAATCAATCCAGAAAGAGGATATAGCAATTTTAAATATATATGCAGCCAACACTGGAGCAGCCAGATTCATAAAGTAAGTATTACTAGATCAAAACAGAGAGACTCAAATATAATAATAGTGAAGGACTTCAACACCTCACTTTCAGCATTAAACAGATCATCTAATAAGAAAATGAATCTCACAGCCCTTGCCTTGGAGAGTCCATAGGGACCAGGGATTGGTCTGAACCCACAGCAGAGGGCACCTACCTCATGGAAAGGTGGCTGCATTTTTCTTCATGCAGTTTTCAGTCCTCACTTCTCCTCACCAAGCAGGGCCACTTGGCCTGGGACTCCTGTACAACCACCCTGTCCCCACCTGATCACTTCAATAAGAAGTAACCCAGGATTTCTCAAAGGAGGAAATACCAGAGTCAATTCACAACCCCTCGTGGTACCACCATAACAGCCCTTGGGCTGGGGAAATTCGAGTCTAGTCACTGCGATGGCACCTTCGGCACACCACAACCACCATACAGAGAGGAGTCCAGCCCCCTCCCCTGGGAACTCCCACCACCCACTCCACCAGGCACGGCCCCCAGCTCATAACTGCAGATCAGTTGCCCCACTGACAGCTGAGCTTACCTACGGGCAGTGGCCCAGACTTTCCCTGGGGAGAGGCTCCCAGAGGCAAATGGCAGCCTCTCTGCCCCTGTCACAGCAGCAGTTCTATCCCTGCTGTCCTCAGTCTCGGAAAGAAACAGAGCGCCTGAAGGCTACACCTGAACTTACAGCATGCCACAGTTCCCATATGGAGAGCAGAACAGTCTCTCCTCCCAGTAAGCCCTAAACCCCCTGATTCCCAACAAGCAGAGCCCTAACCTCACACCAGCAGTACAGCTGCCCCACCCCACAAGCTGAACATTCCCAGTAATAGCAGCTCCATCTAGAGATGGAGCCCCCAGAGTCAACCAAAAGTCCCTCTGCCACTGCCTCTATGGTGGTACTACCCCTGCTACCCTTGAACTAACAAAGAAGCAAAGACCCCCAGTGCTTTAACCACACCTCCAACAAGCTGCAGTCAACAACAAAGAAGAAGCCAGTCTGTCTCCCATGGGTCCTACCCACACCTGCTGCTGTTCACCATGGATAATAGAGTCAACAGTGTGAAAACGACCATACTGCCAAAAGCAACCTACAAATTCAATGCAATTCCCAACAGAATACCACCATCATTCTTCACAGTACTAGAAAAAACAATGGTAAAATTCACATGAACCAAAAAAGAGCACACATAGCCAAAGCAAGACTAGGCAAAAAGAACACATCTAGAGACATCACATTACTCGACTTCAAACTATACTATAAGGCCATAGTCACGAAAACAGCATGGTACCGGTATAAAAATAGGCATATAGACCAATGGAATAGAATAGAGAACCCAGAAATAAAGCCAAATACTTACACTCAACTGATCTTTGACAAAGCAAGCAAAAACATGAAGTGGGGAAAGGACACCCTATTCAACAAATGGTGCTGGTATAATTGGCAAGTCACATGTAGAATAATGCAACTGGATCTTCCTCTCTCACCTTATTAAAAAATCAACTCAAGATGGATCACAGACTTAAATCTAAGACTTGAAAACATAAAAATTCTAGAAGATAACATTGTAAAAACTCTTCTAGATATTGGCTTAGGCAAAGACTTCACAATCAATAACCCAAAGGCAAACACAACAAAACAAAGACAAATATATGGGACTTAATTAAGCTGAAAAGCTTCTGCACAGCAAAAGAAATAATCAGAATAAACAGACAATCCGCAGAGAGAAAATCTTCACAAACTATACATCCAGCAGAGGACTAATATCCAGAATCTACAAAGAATTCATATAAATCAGCAAGAGAAAAAAAAAAAAAAACAATCCTATCAATAAGTGGTCTAAGGACATGAATAGACAATTCTCAAAAGAAGATATACAGTTGGCCAACAAACATATGAAAAAATGCTCAACATCACTAATGATCAGGAAAATGCAAATCAAAACCACAATGCAATATCACCTTACTCCTTCAAGAATGGCCATAATCAAAAAACCAAAAAACGATGTTGGTGTGGATGTGGTGAAAAGGGAACACTTTTACACTGTTGGTGAGAATGTAAACTCATATAATCACTATGGCAAACAGGGAGAAGATTCCTTTAAAAACTAAAAGTAGAACTACCATGTGATGCAGCAATCCCGCTACTGGATATCTACCCAGAGAAAAAGAAGACATATGAAAAAGATACTTGCACACGCATGTTTAAAGCAGCACAATTTGCAATTGCAAAAATATGGAAACAGCCCAAATGCCCATCAATCAACAAGTGGATAAACAAAATACTATATACACACACACACACACACACACACACAGATATACATACACACACACACACACATACACACACACACCATGGAATACTACTCAGTCATAAAAAGGAATGAAATAATGGTATTTGCAGCAATCTGAATGGAATTGGAGACCATTATTCTAAGTGAAGTAACTCAGGAATAGAAAACCAAATCATGTATGTTCTCACTCATAAGTGGGGGTTAAGTTATGAGGATGAAAAGGCATAAGAATGATACAATAAACTTTGGGGACTAGGGGAAAGGGTGGGTGGGGGTGAGGGATAAAAGACTACACACTGTGTACTGTACACTGCTCGGGTGATGAGTGCACCAAAATCTCAGAAATCGCCACTAAAGAACTTATTCATGTAACCAAACACCACCTGTTCCCCAAAAACCTATTGAAATAATAAGTAATTAAGATATGTTCTTTAACCATGTTAAAGAACCATGTTCTGTAACCATGGTTCTGTGAATTATTTCAGGGGAAGAATCTACCACCCTATTAGCATTACTTAGCAAAAATAATTAGATTTATAACTTGGTTAGGGTGGAGCCAGGTGTGTAGGGAGAGGAGAGATTCAATAGTTAAAACTGGAATGTGTCTATGTGACAACTCATTATTATAAGTGAAACTCACCACAAGCTAGCCTTGAACTTACTGAATACAAGTCATGTTACGCACATACCGATGGTGGTTTGAAACCTGGACACAAAGTGTATCCTGTGTGATCCAGCTGTGGGGGTACAAAGAACTGTACCTGATATGACTGAACCCTTTTAAATTCAAATTATTCTCCTGCTGCCACTGTACTGTATCCTTCATCTGTAATGAAACTATTTTATGAGAATAAATAATTTGATTCCCCGGAGCCCTTTCAGCAATAACTTAGCATGACTAATGTATAATTATGCAATTAATACACAAGGAATAAAGAGTGAAGTTCATATCCAATGAAGTGCATCTTAAAGTATTAATGCTACTGGAAAAAAATTTAGACATGCAAGAAATCAGGGAATATTGTATTGACAAATCCCTTCCAGAGGAATCAACAAGAAGACAAACTTCATCAAGGACATACCTGGAAAAATTTTTTCATGAAAAGACTCATAGTGAGCAATCTATATATTTAATTGTATATCTAATATTGAAATAAAGAACATTGTTAAAATAAAAGAATGTAAATACTGTATGTTCTGACAAAGAAATAATACAACCTAAACAAAATGGAAAGAGAAGGGAGAAAAGGGAAAGTAGAATAAGATCATTAATTGTTGTGTAGGAAATAGGAAGACTCAAGGATGCCCTTTAAAACTGTCAAACCATATAGTAAGAGGATAAATAAGAAAAGGAACTATTGAGGCACTAGAGAATTTGTAAATATATGTTACCCACACACAAAAAACAAATTCTTCCTAAATAACAAAATAAAAATTTAAGAAAAAAGATGGGTCAAGGTGGAAAAAGCAACACAGTAAATATAGCATAATATAAACAGAAAAAAAAAATAATGTGATAGAGTACAGACAAACATACAGTCTCATCAACATACATGAATGGGCTTAACTCACATATTAAAAGCAATGAGTTTTTATAGAAATCCAAAATTACAACTATATACAAGAGGTACAAGCGAAAGTAGTTGAAAAAGTCTTTACAAGTGGGAAAGTAATTGACAAAGATTCTGAGATATAGATTATCTAAACAATATAACAAGATAAATAGTAAGATAGATTTCATGGATATGTCCTAACACTAGCCTGATAATAGACAGTATCTCTTCTTCTCAAGTGCACTGAAACATTCACAAAATTTCATCATATAATAGTTCTTTAAAAAACACTAGGAAGTGTCAGAAAGTAGAAATATCACAAAAATACCTTTTTTTTCATTTTAATAGACAGTTTGCTTTATTTTATGGGCTTTTTCTGGGTTTTCACACTTTTTTTTTCCATCTGGGACATCCTTTCAATCGTCGTAGCTTTTATTCTTTTTTTCTTTTCAATTATGCTTTAAGTTCTAGGGTACATGTGCACAATGTGCAGGTTTGTTACATAAGTGTACATGTGCCATGTTGCTGTGCTGCACCCATTAACTCATCACTTACATTAGGTTTATCTCCTAATGATATCCTTCCCCCTCCCCCCTCCCCACAATAGGCCCTGGTGTGTGATGTTCCCCTTCCTGTGTCCAAGTGATCTCATTGTTCAATTTCCACCTATGAGGGAGAACATGCAGTGTATGGATTTCTGTTCTTGCGGTAGTTTGCTGAGAATGATGGTTTCCAGCTGCATCCATGTCCCTACAAAGGACATGAACTCATTCTTTTTTATGGCTGCATAGTATTCCATGGTGTATATGTGCCACATTTTCTTAATCCAGTCTGTCACTGATGGACATTTGGGTTGATTCCA
>NW_012101621.1:177345-216104 GCF_000951045.1 Mandrillus leucophaeus | reverse complement strand
TGTATTTCCTGAATTTGAATGTTGGCCTGCCTTACTAGGTTGGGGAAGTTCTCCTGGATGATATCCTGCGGAGTGTTTTCCAACTTGGTTCCATTTTCCCCATCACTTTCATGCACACCAACCAGACATAGATTTGGCCTTTTCACATAATCCCATATTTCTTGGAGACTTTGTTCATTTCTTTTTACTCTTTTTTCTCTACACTTCTCTTCTCACTCCATTTCATTCATTTGATCTTCAGTCACTGACACTGTTTCTTCCAGTTGATCGAGTTGGTTACTGAAGCTTGTGCATTTTTCACATAGTTCTCATGTCTTGGTTTTCATCTCTATCAGTTCATTTATGGTCTTCTCTGCATAGATTATTCTAGTTTTCCATTCTTCCATTCTTTTTTTCAAGTTTTTTAATTTCTTTGCACTGGGTACGTAGTTCCTCCTTTAGCTCTGAGAAGTTTGATCAACTGGAGCCTTCTTCTCTTGACTCGTCAAAGTCATTCTCCATCCAGTTTTGTTCTGTTGCTGGCAATGAGCTGTGTTCCTTTGGAGGGGGAGATGAGCCCTGATTTTTTGAATTTCCAGCTTTTCTGCAATGCTTTTTCCCCATCTTTGTGGTTTTATCTGCCTTTGGTCTTTGATGATGGTGATGTACTGATGGGGTTTTGGTGTGGGTGTCCTTTCTGTTTGATAGTTTTCCTTGTAACAGTCAGGACCCTCAGCTGTAGGTCTGTTGGAGATTGCTTGAGGTCCACTCCAGACCCTGTTTGCCTGAGTATCAGCAGCGGAAGCTGCAGAAGAGAGAATATTGCTGAACAGCAAGTGTTGCTGTCTGATTCTTGCTCTGGAAGCTTCATCTCAGAAGTGTACCCAGCCATGTGAGGTGTCGGTCTGCACCTAGTGGGGGATGTCTCCCAGTTAGGCTACTCAGGGGTCTGAGACCCACTTGAGCAGGAAGTCTGTCCGTTCTCAGATCTCAACTTCCATGCTGGGAGAACCACTGCTCTCTTCAAAGCTGTCAGACAGGGACATTTACATCTGCAGAGGTTTCTGCTGCTTTTGGTTTAGCTATGCCCTGTCCCCAGAGGTGGAGTCTACAGAGGCAGGCAGGCCTCCTTGAGCTGCGGTGGGCTCCACCCAATTCGAGCCTCCAGGCAGCTTTGTTTACCTACTTAAGTCTCAGCAATTGCAGGAGCCCCTCCCCCAGCCTCGCTGCTGCCTTGCAGTTAGATATCAGACTGCTGTGCTAGCAATGAGGGAGGCTGTGTGGGCATGGGACCCTCTGGGCCAAGTGTGGGATATAATCTCCTGATATGCCGTTTGCTAAGAGCCTTGGTAAAGCACAGTATTAGGGTGGGAGTTACCCAATTTTCCAGGTGTTGTGTCTCAGTTTCCCTTGGCTAGGAAAAGGAATTCCCTTCCCCCTTGCGCTTCCCAGGTGAGGCGATGCCTCACCCTGCTTCAGCTCTCGCTGGTTGGGCTGCACCCGCTCACCATCACTGACTGTCCGACATGCCCCAGTAAGATGAACCCGGTACCTCAGTTGAAAATGTAGAAATCACCCATCTTCTGTGTCGCTCATGCTGGGAGCTGGAGGCTGGAGCTGTTCCTATTCAGTCATCTTGGGTGCCCCCTCAAAAATACTTTTTCATAAGGCAATAACACTAGCAGTTAAAAGGAAAGGAATTGGGAAACACAGGGCCCTTTCATTCGGAAATTTTTCAACTTGCTCTTAAGTAACACAAGGATGATAGTAGAAATACAAAAATGAGACATAAATATTCTGAATAGTGATAATAAAACAGTGCATACCAGAATACAAACTGTTTCCAAGTTACAATGGTTCAACCATTTTTCAGTTTTATGATGATGGAAAGTGATATGCATTCACTAGAAACCATGCTCCAGGATGGGTGCAGTGGCTCATGCCTGTAATCCCAGCACTTTGGGAGGCTGAGGCAGGCGGATAACAAGGTCAAGAGATCAAGACCATCCTGGCCAACATGGTGAAACACCATCTCTACTAAAAATACAAAAATTAGCTGGGCATTGTGGTGCGTGTCTGTAATCCCAGTTACTCAGGAGGCTGCGGCAGGAAAATCACTTGAACCAGAGAGTTGGAGTTGAAGGTGTTGCAGTGAGCCAAGATCGCACCACTGCCTCCAGCTTGGCAACAGAGAGAGACTCCATCTCAAAAAAAGAGAAAGAAACCCTACTCCAAATTTTGAATTTTGTGAATGCTGTCTCACAATGTCGTGCAACAGCGGTGAGCTGCAGCTTCCAGTCAGTCAAATGATAATAAAGGTAGATAATCCATCTTGATATCTTCCTGAAGAACATAACACTTACTAACCACCAACAAGCATCAATACTTTCTACCAGCTATTCTCAACCCTCATCATTGTAAGAGAGAGAAACTGACTGTGTCAAAGTATTAGTCCCATCTCTCAGCAATTAACTTTAGCTCAACGTTTCAAAAATTCTTCAGGTCCTGTGTGATTTCAGCTATGTACATTAATGGTGAGTACCCATAAAACCATTCTGTTTCTTATGTTCAGTACCATATTTAATAAATATCAGTTATTCAATACTTTATTATAAAATAGACATTTTGTTAGATTATTTTGATCAACTGAAGTCTAATCTAAATGTTCTGAGCATGTTCAAAGTAAGCCAGGCTAACCTATAATTTTAGGTATAGTAAATGCATTTTTAACTTACAATATCTTCAGTTTACAGGGGTTTTATTGAGATATAACTTCATCATACATCAAGAAGCATCTGTATATGGGATATAGTTAAAGCAGTGATCAGAGGAAAATCTACAGCCTTAACACATTTATTAATAAAAGTGTAGGAATTAAATTAATTATCAACTCAAAACTGTAAAAAGTATCTAAAAGAATAAGCAGAATGTACAAGAAAGAACCCAAACTAAATTAAAGTGAAAATTAATAAAATAAGAAGCCAAAAAACAGTAGATCAAATCAGTAAACCAAAAATCTTGTTCTTTAAACAAATCAACAAAGTAGACAAACAATTAGTTCATTAATCATGAATAAAAAAAAAAGAGAAAGCATAGAAATGAATAAGGAATGGTGAGAGAAATAACTATTGATAATCGGCAAATACAAAATCATTAGAAACAATGTTGTTCACATCTATGAAAAACATTTAAAGTTAGAGGGAATGGGTAATTTTCTAGAAAAATACAATTCACCACAATTGTCTTCAAAAAAAAAAAAAAAAGAAGTGCAGCACTTATGTGAACAATTTCCATAGAAAAATACAGTTGTCATGGAATTATAACACACACACACACTAGGTTTAAATGTTTTCATGGAGAATTCCACTAAACCTTTAGAAATCAGATCGTCCAAAGGCAAATTAACAACCCTCAGCCATTTGAGGAAAAATATTACAATTGAGGCAAGATATACTGTACTGAAAGCTTGAGGAAAAAGCAGGACAGAAAGTTTCTTTGGGAAATTTGAATATTCAAAAGTGCTTACATATAATGAAAAATTTGGAAATCCATGAGCATGACCAAGGTGGGACAATGCTCAGAAAAGGCCTGAGAGACACTAATAATTTACCTTTAGTAATTCCTAGGCTGTGGCAAGAAAAAATAAAGGCTAAGGGAGATTTATATATGGCTTGGCTAAGTGTTGAAGGATCCCCAATGTAGAGTCAGTCAGCAAAGTCTGGGAGAGGTTTTTCATATTTTTTTTCTTTTTTGGCTCCTTGCAGTCAAGGAAATCTTTTTTAAATCACTAAATGCTAAATGAACACAAGCTAAAGGAACAGAGCCTTCAAACATCAAACATAAAAGAGAATACAGATATTACAAAAGCAGTTTACAAAAGTTACTAAACAAATAAAAACTACATTCCACAGTGAGTAACAAAAATAACCTTGAAAAGGGGGAAGATTTGGTTACCTGAAAAAACACATTATAACATCCAAAATGTCCAGTTTTCAACAAAAATTAAGAAGCATGCAAATAAACACAAAAGTATGGCCCATTTACAGAAGAAATAAATGAGACTATCCCTAAGCATAGATGTTGGAAATATTAGACAAATCTTTATATAACTGTCTTAAATAAACTTAAAGAGCTAAAGAAACCCAAGAGAATGACAGATGAATAAATAAGAAATATGATTTTTTTAAAGGTACAAACAAATTCTGAGGCTGAAAAGTACAATAACTAAGTAAAAAGTTATTTTTTACTTAGGGTTCCAATAGAAGATTTGAGGAGGTGGAAAAAAGAATCAGTGAACTTGATATATCAAATGAAATGATTCAGTTTGAAGAGCAGGAAAACAAAAGAATGACAACAAAAAAGAGTAGAGCCTAAAGACCTGTGTAACAACATCAAGAATGCCTACATACAGAATCCTGGTGAGGAATGAGGGGCAGGAAGACTATTTGAAGAAATATGTTTGAAAACTTCCCAAATTTCACTAAAGACAAATATACACATTCAAAAAGCTCAGTGAACTTCATCAAGGAAATATACAAAGATATTCACACCAAGACATACTATGATTCAAATTGTCAAAAGGCAAAGCGAATGTTTGAAAGCAGCAAGAGAAAGGCAATTCATCATTTACAAGGGATCCTCAGTAAGTCTGACAGCAGATAGCTCATTGTAAACCATGGATGTCAGAAGAACTTAGGATGCATTTCAAAGTTCTGAAAGAAAAAAACACCGTCAACCAAAAATTCTATAACTTGGAATATTCCCTTCAAGTATTAAGGATAAATTACACATTCCCAAATTAAAAAGAAAGAAAGAAAGAAAGAAAGCTTTAAAAGTTCATGTTTGGTAGGCTGTACTTCAAGATACACTTTTAAAAAAAGATACCTTCAGATACAAACTAAAAAACAGTAGAAAGTAACTCAAAACCACATAAAGAAATAACTCCAGTAAAGGTAACTATATAGGTAAATACAAAAGCAAGTATCACATTTTTTGCAAGTCTTTTTTAATATTCTATATAATTTTTAAAACAAATGCATAAAATAATGACTATAAATCTGCTGATGGGACATGATGTGTAAAGATATGGTTTGTGAAATTAACAACATAAAGAAATTCATAGAAAACTAAAAAATAATAGAGATTTTGTACACTATTGAAGTTGTTTCAATTTACACTAAGTTGTTCTAAATTAAGAATGTTAATTGTAAATCCCCATGGTAACCACTAAGTTAATATCTTTTTAAAATACAGAAAAGGAAAACAGAGGGTAAACACAGTGATATGCTACAAAATAGCAACTAAACACAAAAGAAGGTAATAATTGAGGAAACTAGAAACAAAGGAGATATAAGACATACAGAAAACAAAAGCAAAATGGTAGGAGTAAGCCCCTCTGTATCAGTAATTACATTGAATACAAATGAATTAAACTCTCCAATCCAAAGAAAGAGATTGGCAGAATGGACTTTTTTTTAAGTGATCCAACTATATTGTTGGATCACTTTAAATCACAAGACACTCACTTTAGATCAAAATACACAATGAGTTGAAACTGAAAGGATGGAAGAAAACATTCCATGTAAGTAATAACCAAAGGAGATCTGAGGTAAATATACTTACATCAGACAAAACGGACTTTAAGTCAAAAACTGTTACAAAATAGAAAGAACAGTATATATTGATTTAAAAATTAAACAAGAAGATATAACAATTATAAATATATGTACACCAACCAACAGAGCTCCAAAATACATAACGCAACCACTGAGAGAATTAAAGGGAGACAATTCCACAAAAATTGTTGGGCATTTTAAAACCCAACTTTAAATAAAGGATAAAACATCTAGAGCAAATATCAAGGGAGGAAATAGAGGATTTGAACAAAAGTATAAGCAAAAACTATAGAGAACTCTTCTCTCAAAAACTGCAGAATATGGTAAACATGGAACATTCTGCAGCATAGATGATATGTTAGGCTATAAGATAGCTCAATAAACTTAAAAAGATTGAAATCATGCAAAGTATCTTCACTGACCACAATGGAACGAAATAAGATATCAGTAACAAAAATAACCAGAAATTTTACAAAGATTTGGAAATTAAACAACACAGTATTAACCAGCCAATGAATCAAAGAACAAATCATGAGGGAAATTAAAAAATGTTTAGAGACAAATGAAAACAAAAAATATAGCAAGATGGGTGTGATATATCAAAAGCAGTGCTCAGAGTTGTAACACCTACATTTTAAAAAAGAAACGTGAAATCAATAACCAAATTTTACTCAATAAACCATAAAAGGAAGAGCAAACAAAATCCAGAGCTAACAGAAGGAAGGAAATAAAGATTAGAGCAGAGATAAATGAAATTGAGAATTAAAAAATTATACAGAGATCAACAAATCTAAAAGTTGGTTCTTCCAAAATATCAACAAAATTAATACACTTTTACATAGACTAAGCAAAACATCTCTATTCAGCTGATATTTTACAAGGGAGCCAACATTATTCAATGGGGAATAATAGCTTTTTCAACAAAAAGTGCTGGGAATACTGAATATTCATATGCAAAAAAAATGAAGTTGGACCCCTACCTCACATTATATACAAAATCTAGATTGGATCAATAATGTAAATATAAGAGTGAAAACCATACACACTTAGAAGAAAAACATGGAAATAAAACATTGCTGTGGATTGGCAATGAGTTCTTAGATAATACACCAAAAATACAAGCATGAAACAAAGATGTAGCCAAAATGTACCAGAATCTGAAAACAAAGAATTAGAGGGGAATTTGGTGAAAAAAATATGGGAGAATGGGACATTCCTCTATGAATGCTTTTGTACATAACTGTACATTTTTAATTAAGTTAATCTTTTACACTTTCAAAGTGTGATATTAAGCAAACAAAGATAAGTTATTACAAGACTCTAAAACTGAATGCAATGAGAAACAAGTGAATCCAAACATATTTCAAATGAATGAATGACATAATCAAACTTAAGGGGAAAATAATAATCTGATGTTTTTTGACTGTTCTTTCTTTCATTTCAAATTGACTTTTGAACATACTTTGACTACATACCATCGCTTGAAATAATAAAATATCTGCCAAAAATTATTAAATCTTCTCGATAGGGTTTTTTCTTTTTATATTGGTATAAATATAAGAGTTCTGAAACAAATGTATGTGCATTGTAAGATTAAGCTAATGAGTAAATATTAATATATTTATATTGCTAGAACCTCAGATTCTCACTGTGAAAGGACAGAGATACAGATATGGAATAAGACAAGGAACGAGCCGGGCACGGTGGCTCACACTTGTAATCTTAGCACTTTGGGAGGCTGAGGTGGGCAGATTATGAGGTCAGGAGATCGAGACCAACCTGGCTAACACAGTGAAACCTCATCTCTACTAAAAACACAAAAATTAGCCGGGCATGGCGGCAGGCACCTGTAGTCCCAGCTACTCGAGAGATTGAGACAGGAGAATGGCGTGAACCCAGGAGGCGGAGTTTGCAGTGAGCCGAGTTCGCACTACTGCACTCCAGCCTGGGCGACAGAGACTCTGTCTCAAAAAAAAAAAAAGGTAAAGAAGAAGCCCACTGAATTACATTAGTATCAGTATTATCAACATAAATATGCAATGTGCTCTCTCACATGCTCTTTCCCTCTCTTAAAAACAATATATATATATAATGTGTGCATATTATATAATACATTATATGCATAGACACACATGTGTGTCTATACATATACCTATATAATATATATACATATTGAGGATTAACAGGTGCTAGTAGAAAATATTAGCTTTCTTTGTATTAACAGGTGTTAGTAGAAAGTAGTAGTAGGTGCTAGGATAAAAGTAATAATTAAACCATGCTGGTGAATGAACGCACCATCACGTATAATTTTACTAAAAATAGAATCAAGCACGTGTCCTAGTCAAACCTCTGGATTCAACTGTCATTTGGATAAAATGCAAAGGGTAGTGGAAATGTTGATCTTCACTGAGAGTCTAATCAGCAAAATTCAGAGCATGGAAATCAAGCGATAAAAAGCCCAAAATTTTCAACAAATGTGTAGAAAGGAAAACTTTGAAAAGAAATCTGTATGTTAGAAGAGATTTTAAAAACATGACAAATGAAAAAAATGGGCAAGACTAAATCATAGTGTCTCGTAATACCTACATGAAAGATAAAGCCGTGAAAATGCAAGGAAGTCTCTATTGTAACAGTCATGATTATAGTTACTTTTCAGGAGAAAGGTGGCTGCAATTGAGGAGAGTCACATTCAGGACTTCAGGGCTGGCAAAGTTCTGTATCTTGACTTATGTGATGATTACAGGGATGTTTACAAAAATCAAACTCTAAGTATGTTTTGTGCCATGTTTTGTATTGTGTGTTTTGTTTTCAACTTAAAAATAAATAAAATCAAAATCAAGTTTTCATTATCAAGTAGCACAAAGTCTCCAATCTATAAACACCTTTGTCTGGAAACCTACATTTAACTACCATTGCTAGAGTCAATACTGACAACACATTCATATTTTTAACACTGAAACACAATAAACAGGGAAAATTTTGCTCCTCTAAAACAGGGCATCTTCAGGCAGTCAGAACAACTCAGGAAGTTTCTGTCAGTTGCATAAAACTCCCCTGTGCAAAGAGTTACACAAAATGCTGCCATAGTAAAGGTAGTTAACTAACGATATTAATTGTGCTTGGGCAGTGACCAAGTGGAACTTCAGAGACCTGGCATTGCCAGCCAGAGATCACTTGTCACGGGAATTGTCTCCTGGAATCACTGTGGTTTTCCCAGGGTAACTTAGGGGAAAGTGGTTAATGGGTCACTTGGGGTTGGCATCTTCATCAGTAAATTACACTTACTTTCTCCTACTAAGAATTTTATTTTTGGCCATGAAGCCCAAAGTCAGCTCTTAAATAACAAGGGAAGCAAATAATCATTGAATAAAAATAGCAAAAAGAAAAAGCTGTGCAAAGAAATTTATGCTTTTAAAATTCATTCTACATTATGAATTCTACATTAGAAATATAAACCATAGCCTCATCACAGGCACTTAAATACACTGAAGCTGCCAAAACAATCTCCTGTTTTGCCTATCTACTTATCAACTTCTTCACAGCAAACTGGGGGGAAAAAGGCAATGGAATGAATAAAATGAAAGCCACAAAAATCTAGCTGGGAGAAATATTTATGACATGTCCATAAAAAATTTTAATTAATGCAAAGTATTAACACCAATGATTGCAGTAATACAGATCTTACAAATGATAGTTTCAGTTTGAACAGGACTACCCAAAAATTAATTTTCTATAGTAACAGTTTTTAAATAAAATATCAGTTCCTGAAATACATAAAATGGTCCATGAGAATACAATGAGTGAAAAAAAATAAACTCAGAGCAAACATAAATTAAGAAGTATCTAATATTCAAACATAGGCAAAGAGAGGGAGATTTCTGGATAATCACTTAAGCCCATGGTTAAAAATAAATGCAAATGTGTTAATGTTTACTGAATAATTTATCTGTGCCAAGCAGTGTATTAATGATTCATTTTTATTTTTCACTAAATTGTTCCTCTAAACTATAAAGTTGGTGTAGCCTACAAGTGAATGCAAGAAATCTGACCTAGAACCTGCACTTACCATTTTGCTCATTTTATTCCCTGTGCATTTTTGTAACATATACATGTTATATTTACAGAAAGAGAGAGAGGCAGAGATAGAAAGTATGTAAAAATAATTTATGGAGTTTGATGTTATGTCAGGATAATTACATGATTATATAATTAACAAAGGTTTCTTTTTAAATCAGCTATATCAAATAGAAAAATAAATGTAGGGATCAAGAGACTCATTCTGTCCATCTGTGATAGTTCCATCATGATACTGCATTCTCAAGTCATTGACCCAAAAATAAGGTTTAGCTCAACAAATGCTTACTGAGTGACACTGGGTGCTAAAGATGCGAAGATGATTGAGACATCATCTCTGCGGTCCAAAAGCTTACTATCTAGTGGGAGAGTTATATATGAAAGACAGTAATCTAATAAGAGCTAATAAGTGAAAACTAAGATAAATTAATAATACAAGATTACAGGGAAGGTTTCCAAAGTCAATTAGGCCTCAAATGAATCTTTGATTCATTATATTTAAATGAAAATATAATTTCATTATATTTAAATGAAATATAGTTTAGAGGAAAGTACACAAGGATTAACCAAATGAAGACATGTGAAAGTTTTTCAAACAAAAAGGAACAGCAGGAGCAAATGCAAGGAGGCCTAAAATAAAGAGATGTGTAAAGAGGTATAAGCAGCTTTGTACTACTTCCTGATAATTAGAAGAATATTGGGAACAACAAGAGCTAGAGAAAAGAGTCATAATTATGGAAAAATATTTATTAAACTATAAGAAATTTATAACATAAGGAATAGGAAGACCATGAAATGTTTTAATAAAGATGATGCGCTAAACTGACCACTCTAGCTGCATTGTGGGGGGAGAAATTTGAGAACAAGACTAGAAACAAAGAGAATAATTAGAAAAATGCAACTATAACGCAGATGAGTGATGATCAAGGTCTGAACTGAATAGTGGAAATAGAGATAAGGAGGCAAATCCAAGAAACGTGTGTGAAAGTAAAATTAACATGACCTGGTGTTTGATTGACTGTGTAAAGTGAAGGGAAAGGATTAATAATCAATGAATAATATTTATTCTACCAAATGCCTTCATGCCGCTCTGATGACAGAATAATACGTAAGCTTTCCTATATTTCAGAACCTATATGACATGAGAAAAAGTAAAAAGAGGATGGGGGTAAGGAAGTATCCTGAAATGACTGAGAAATAAGGAGGTATTCCACAGATAATATAAAAAACATATATTTAGTGTTCAAGGAATAATAACAAAGTGAACACCTATGTATCCACCACACAGGATATGAAATAGAACATTGGCCGGTCATGGTGGCTCACATCTATAATTGCAGCACTTATCCTTCCATTCCATTGTATTCATTTTTTAATAGACTTTAATGGATCTCAAATGATGCATTAGTTTTTTTTATTTGAAACTTATATAAATGAAATTATTTTGTAGTTCTTTCACCTTTATCAGAAGGTACTTTCACCTTGATTCAAAAACAAGTTTGCATATTACAACCTTGTTGATGAATGTTGCTGTAGTTCATCCATTCGTATTGCTAAATGATATTCTACTACATGAATATGTCGGACTTCATTCATCAAATCTATTGTTGATGAACACTTGAAATTTTTCCAGTTTTTAACCATTACAAACAATGCTGCTATGAACATTCTTTTGTATATCACCTGGTTCATATGTGCAAGATATCCTCTGGAGTATATATTTGAAAGTAAAATGATTGAGTTATTCAACATTACCACGAAATGCTACAGTATTTTTTAAAATAATCCTACAAATTTACACTTCTACCATGAACAGATAAGCATTACCATTGCTCTTCATCCTTAGGCATGATATTTGTCTTTTGTTCTGGGGCCTTTGTTTTGTTTTGCTTTGTTTTTTGCTTAGAAGTTCTTTGGCTATTTGGGATTTTTTTTGGCTCCATATGAACTTCAGGATTTTTTTTAATTTTGTGAAAAATAATGTTGGTAATTTGATGGGTATTGCATTAACTCTATAGATTGCTTTGGGTGATATGGTCATTTTAGCTATTGATTTTTTTAATCCATGAGCACGGGATGTTTTTTCCATTTATTTATGTCATCTGTAATTTCTTTCATTAGTGTTTTATAGTTCTCCTTGTAGAGATCTTTCATTTATATAGTTACGTATTCCTAGGTATTTTTCATGGCTATTGTAAATTCAGTTGAGTTCTTAATTTTGTTCTCAACAAATTAATCTCAACAAACATTCAAACAGCTTGAATGTTTTTGGTGTATAGAAATACAACTGATTTTGGTGGCTTCATTTTTTATCCCGAGACTTTACTGAAGTCACTTATCAAGTCTGGGAGTCCTCTGCAAGACTTTAGGGTTTTCTAGGCATACAATCATGTCATCAGTGAACGATAATTTGACTTCTTTTTTTCTAATTCGTATACCTTTTATTTCTTTCTCCTACCTGATAGTTCTGGCTAGCACTTCCAGCACTGTGTTGAATAGGAATGATGAAAGTGAACATCTTTGCTTTTCTCCAGTTTCTAGAAGCAACGTTTCCAACTTTTGCCCATCCAGGATGATATTGTCTGTGGCTTTGTCATAGAGGACTCATTTTTTGAGGTATATTCCATCTATACCTATATTGTTGAGGGTTTTTATCATAAACAGATGTTGGATTTTATCAAATGCTTATTCTGTATCTAATGAGTTGATCACAGGGTTTTTGTTCTCAGTTCTGTTTATGTGGTGAATCATGCTTATTGATTTGTGTATTTTAAATCATTCAAGCATCCCAGGAATAAAGCCCACTCAATCATGATGAATTATCTTTTTGATGTGCTGTTGGCTTCAGTTTGCTAGAATTTCGTTGAGTATTTTTACATCTGTGTTCATCAGGGATAAGGATTTGTAGGAAAAGACTGAGAAAGAAAATAGAACAGGCTGGGCGCGGTGGCTCACGCCTGTAATCCCAGCACTTTGGGAGGCCAAGGCGGGCGGATCACGAGGTCAGGAGATCGAGACCATCCTGGCTAACATGGTGAAACCCCGTCTCCACTAAAAAAATACAAAAAAAATAGCCGGGCGAGGTGGCGGGCGCCTGTAGTCCTAGCTACTCAGGAGGCTGAGGCAGGAGAATGGCGTGAACCTGGGAGGCGGAGCTTACAGTGAGCAGAGATTGTGCCACTGTACTCCAGCCTGGGCTACAGAGCAAGACTCCATCTCAAAAAACAACAAAAAAAAGAAAATAGAACAGATCAATGAAACTAAGAATTTGTTCTTTGAAAAGATAAACAAAACTGACAAACCATTAGCTAGACTAGAAAAACGAGAGAATACTCAAAGCAATAAAATCAGAAATGGAAGAGGAAATATTGCAACTAATACCACAGAAATACAAAGGACCACAAGAGGCCACTATAAACAATTACAAGCCAACAAATTGGATAACCTAGAAAAAGTAGATAAATTTCTAGAAAAATACTACTTACCTAGAGAAAATCAAGAAGAAAGATAAAATCTGAACAGAACAATACTGAGTATGGAGAGTACATCAATAATAAAACATCTCCCATCAAAGAACATCCCAGGACCAGGAAATTTCATTGCTGAATTCTAACATTTAAAAAAATAATAATACCAATCCTTCTGAAGTTCTTCCAAAAACTTGAAGGAGAAGGAATATTTCCAAACTCATTTTACAAGATCAGCATTATTTTTTTTTAAGGTAGACAAGGACACCATAAGAAAAGTATGGGCCAACCAACATCCCTGATGAACACAGATGCAGAAGTCCTCAAAATGTACTAGTAAACAGAATTTAACAATGCATTAGGAGAACATTTACCATGATAAAGTGGATTCATCCTCCAGATGTTTCAACATACACAAATCAAATGTGATAAACCACATTACCGGAATAAAGGATAAAAAACATAGTTATCTCTATATATGCAGAAAAAGCATTTGACAAAATTCAAAATCCTCTCATGACAAACCCTCTCAAATTGGGCATAAAAGCCATGTACCTTAACACAAAACAGGACATATATAACAAGCTCACAGCTCACATCATACCCCACAATGAAAAAGTGAAGCTTTTCCTCTAAGATCAAGAACAAGACAAGGATATTTATTCTCGCCACTTCTATCCAACTTATTTCCGGAAGTCCTAGCCGAGCAATTAAGCCAAATAAAGAAATAAAAGATATTCAAATTGAAAAGGAAGCAATAAAATCGTCTCTGTTTGATAACATATTATATATAGGAAACCCTAAAAACTCCACCAAAAAGCTATTAGAAATGATAAATGAATTCAATAAAATTGCGGAATTCAAAATCAATGTACAAAACTCAGTAGTTTCTTTATACTGACAACAAACTATATGACAAAAATAAATCAATCTCATTCATGATAGCATAAAATAAAACAGTATTGTTTGTTTAGGAGCACATTTAGGATTGTATTTAGGAGTACATTTAACCAAGGAGGTGACAGATCTGTATACTGAACACTATAAAACATTGATGAAAAAATGGTAGATGACACAAATACGTGGAGAGATATTTTATGTCCATGGGTAGGAAGAATTAATATTCTTAAAATGTCCTTACTGCCCAAAGTGATTTATAGGTTTAATGCAATATTTCTCAAAATTCCAATGTCATTCTTCACAGAAATAGAAAAAACAATTTGAAAATTTATATGGAACCACAAAAGACCCTGAATAGCTAAAGGACTCTTGAGCAATAAGAACAAAGCTGAAGACCTCACAATCTGACTTTAAAATGTATTTCAGGAAAAAAACAAAAGAAGGAAGAAGAGGGTAGAGGAGAAGTGCAGCAAGGGTGGAGGGAGGTGCCCATGCTGTGTCAGAGAAACAGGAGGAGTAAGGAGAGGAGAAACCTCCTGGGTGGCATGGAGCTCTTGCTCCTCTAGGCACTGCCCAGTCCCCTGAACCCCCACAGGATAAGGAAGCCTTTGTGTGCACCAACAATCAAAGCTACATTTGTGACACAACAGACACTGCTGTGAGCAGTCTCAGTGTCATAACTACTACTATGAACATTGGTGGTTCTGGCTGGTGTGGACCATCACCATCATCCTGAGCTGCTGCTGCGTCTGCCACCACAGCCAAGCACAGCCCTCAAGTCCAGCAGTAGCAACATGAAATCAACCTGACTGCCTATCCAGAAGCCCACAATTACTCAGTGCTACCATTTTATTTCACCAAACTATTTATTACCTTCTTATGAGGAAGTGGTGAACTAACCTCCACCTCCTCCCCTCCCATACATTGCCTTCCAGCTACAGGAGCAGCAGCAGCAGCTGCCTTCACAATGTGGCACTGCAGGTGACACTGTGGGTGACACTTGGAAGAGCAGCCACTAGTCTGGGGTCAGCAGAAGCAGCACAAGACCCCAAGCATCACTGACCCTGACCCTTCTGACCTACCAGCTGACTGAGAAACAGCCAGCCACCAAAGCCCCAGGAGTAGAACCCAATGGCTCTGTGGCCAGCCTGGGAAGCTGAACCCAGGGGCGTTCCTGGATAAGGATTCAGAATGTGAGGAGGAGCTGCTGAGAGATGACAGCTCTGAGCATGGCAGCACACCTTCTGACAGCAAAGACAAGACACCCGGGAGACATCACCACTTCACAGAGGACTCAGGCATCGAAATGTGTGGGTACAGCCAGGGGCAACCTCACAATGACCTCAGAGTTCAGCACATTCATAGATGATGCTCTGGATGGGCCTCTGGACTTCTGTGACAGCTGCCATTTGCAGTCCCCTAGAGATGAGGCGTAAGTCCTCTACCCCATCTGAGGAGCAGGCTTGAGAGCCTGGGCACCCCCATCTGACATGGCCACCTGTGTACCTGCTGGTGAACACGAATCAATGAGCAAGACTCTCCAAACTCTCAGAGCAGCAGTTCCTCCTGGTAGAGCAGGTCCTGTTAGCTCCCAAGAACTTGGCAAAGCAACCAGGATAGGGGAAAACCATGAGAAAATAATTAAATGACTTTCACAGAAAATAATACAGACACTGCCCCCCCCGCCCCCCCTTAAGTCCTCTCCTGCATTTTCCTACATCTCCAGTTCAAAGAGAGAAGTCCACTAAGGCTCAGAGTTTGTCATCTGTGGCTGCCAGTGTCTGCAGAGCCAGAATTAGGCTAATCCTGTGGGAGGATGAGAGCTGATGGGCAGTTGTGTGGTAGGTTCGTAGGGAGCATGCTGATCTCTCGAATTCCGGGTGAAAAGATCTATGCACCTGGTACATCAGGACAAACTAAAGCATCCTTGAAAGGTCCCTTCCCAGCAGGCTCTGGCTGGCTGCAGACTGGTTCAGATGTGGATTATACTGCCTTCTCTTTGGTTTTTCTTCTAAAAACAAATAACAAAAGACAGCTGGAAACAAGAACTTTACCAGTTGGCAGGTTTGGCTGTGTCCCCACCCAAATCTCATCTCAAATTGTAATTCCCATAATGCCCACGTGTCAAGGGTGGGACCCAGTGGAGGTGATTGGATCATAGGGGCAGTTTTCCCCATGCTGTTCTCATGATAGTGAGTACTCACAAGATCTTACTGTTTTATAAGTGTTTGACAGTTCCTCCTACACACACACACACACACACACACACACACATGCTTTTTCACCTGCCACCATGTAAGACATATCTGCTTCCCCTTCAACCATGATTGTAAGTTTCCTGAGGGCTCCCACCACAGCCATGTGGAACTGTGAGTCATTTAAACCTATTTCCTTTGTAAAGTACCCAGTCTCAGGCAGCAGTATCCTTATAGCAATGTGAGAATGGACTCATACAGTAAATGGGTACCACAAAGAGTAGGGTACTGCTATAAAGATACTTGAAAATGTGGAAGCGACTTTGGAACTGGGTAACAGGCAGAGGTTGGAACAGTTTAGGGGGCTCAAAAGAAGACAGGAATATGTGGGAAAGTTTGGAACTTCCTAGAGACTTGTTGAATGCTTTTGACCAAAATGATGTGGACAATGAAGTCCATGTTAAGCTGGTCCCACTTGGAGAAGAGGAACTTCTTGGGAACTGGAGCAAAGGCCACTCTAGCTATCCTTTAGCAAAGAGACTGGCAGTACTTTTCTGTCACCCTAGAGACCTGTGGAACTTTGACCTTGAAAGAGATTATCTGAAATTGGAACTTATGTGTGAAAGGAAAGCAGAGCATAAGTTTGGAAAATTTGCAGCCTGACAATGCAATAGAAAATAAAAACCCATTTTCTGGGGAGAAATTCAAGCAGCTGCAGAAATTTACATAAGCAACAAGGATCCAAATATAAATAGCCAAGACAATAGGGAAAATGTCTCTAGGACACGTCAGAGATCTTGACAGCAACCCCTCTCATCATAGGCCCTGAGACATACGAGAAATGGTTTCATGGGCTGGGCCCAGGGCCCCCCTGCTCTCTGCAGCCTCCTTGGGACTTGATCCCAATTACTCCAACCCCAGTAGTGTCTAAAAGTGGTCAAGGTACAGCTTAGGCCATTGCTTCAGAGGGTGCAAGCCCGAAGCCTTAGAGGTTTCCACATGGTGTTGGGCCTGCAGGTGCACAGAATTCAAGAATTGAGGTTTGGAAACCTCCACCTAGATTTCAGAGGGTGTATAAAAATGCCTGGATGTTTAGGCAGAAGTCTACTGCAGGTGTGAAGCCCTCATGGAGAACCTCTGCTAGGGCGGTGCAAAGGGGAAATGTGGGGTTGGAGCCACCATAGAGAGTCCCCACTGGGGCACTCCCTAGTGAAGTTGTGGGAAGTGGCCCACCATCCTCCAGACCCCAGAAAGGTAGATCCACTGAAAGCCTGCACTGTGTGCCTAGGAAAGCTGCAGATACTCAATGCCAGCTGTGAAAGCAGCTGGGGTAGGGGGCTGTACCCTGCAAAGCCAATGAAGTAAGGCTTCCCAAGGATATGGGAGCCCACCCTTTGCATTAGTGTTCCCTGGATGTGAGACCTGGAGTCAAAGAAGTTTTATTTTGGAGCTTTAATATTTAATGACTGCACTGCTGGATTTCAGACTTGCATGGGGCCTATACCTTCTTTATTTTGGTCAATTTCTCCCATTTTGAATGGGAGCATTTATCCAATGCTGTATCCCAATTGTGTCTTGGAAGGAAATAATTTGCTTTTGATTTTACAGGCTCCTAGGCAGAAGGGACTTGCCTTGTCTCCCATGAGACTTTGGTCTTGGACTCTTGGGTTAATTCTGGAATTAGTTCAGACTTTGGGGGACTGTTGGGAAGGTATGAGTGGTTTTGAAAT
This sequence comes from Mandrillus leucophaeus, assembly GCF_000951045.1. Lineage (NCBI taxonomy): Eukaryota > Metazoa > Chordata > Mammalia > Primates > Cercopithecidae > Mandrillus > Mandrillus leucophaeus. Next base: position 198,144 of record NW_012101621.1, on the reverse strand, counting down.
GTGAGGAGATGAGATTTGATACTCCTCAAGAAAAGCAACCCCAAGACACAGAATCATCAGATTGAGCAAGGTTGAAATGAAGGAAAAAATGTTAAGGGCAGCCAGAGAGAAAGGTTGGGTTACACACAAAGGCAAGCCCATCAGACTAATAGGATTCCCTATTTAATAAATGGTGTTGGGAAAACTGGCTAGCCATATGTGGAAAACTGACTAGCCATATGCACAAAACTGAAACTAGATCTCTTCCTTACACCTTATATAAAAATTAACTCAAGATGAATTAAAGACTTAAACATAAGACCTAACACCATAAAAAACCCTAGAAGAAAACCTAGGCAATACCATTCAGTCCATAGGCATGGGCAAAGACTTCATGACTAAAACACCAAAAACAATTGCAACAAAAGTCAAAATAGACAAATGGGATCTAATTAAACTAAAGAGCTCCTGTGCAGCAAAAGAAATTATCATCAGAGTGAACAGGCAACCTACAGAATGGGTGAAAATTTTTACAATCTATCCATCTGACAAAGGTCTAATATCCAGAATCTACAATGAACTTAAACAAATTTACAAGAAAATAACAAACAAACCCATCAGTAGGTGAAGGATATGAACTGACACTTCTCTAAAGAAGACATTTATGCAGCCAACAAACATATGAAAAAAAAACTCATCATCACCGGTCATTAGAGAAATGCATATCCATACCACAATGAGATACCATCTCACACCAGTTAGAATGGTGATCACTAAAAAGTCAGGAAACAACAGATGCTGGAAAGGATGTGGAGAATTAAGAACACTTTTACGCTGTTGGTGAGAGTATAAATTAGTTCAACCATTGTGGAAGACAGTGTGGCAATTCCTCAAGGATCTAGAACTAGAAATATGATTTGACCCAGCAATCGCATTACTGGGTATACACCCAAAGGATTATACATCATTCCACCATAAAGACACATGCACATGTATGTTTATTGCAGCACCATTCACAATAGCAAAGACTTGGAACCAACCAAAATGCTCATCAATGATAGACTGGATAAAGAAAATGTGGCACATATACACCATAGAATACTATGCAGCCATAAAGAAGGATGAGTTCATGTCCTTTGCAGGGACATGCATAAAGCTGGAAACCATCATTCTCAGCAAACTAATCCAAGAACAGAAAACCAAACATCCGATGTTCTCACTCATAAATGAGAATTGAACAGTGAGAACACATGGACACAGGGAGGGGAACACCACACACTGAGGCCTGTCTAGGGATAGGGGCTGGGGGAAGGTTAGCATTGGGTGAAATACCTAATGTAGATGATGTGTTGATGTGTGCAGTAAACCACCATGGCACATGTATACCTATGTAACAATCCTGCACGTTCTGCACATGCACGCTAGAACTTAAAGTATAATTAAAAAAAAAAAAATCTCAAACAACTCACTGAAGTGTCTCAAAGCTGAACAAGTTTTACCAAAATGAATCCTTCTCAGTTAACTGATCAAATGGATGAATCCTGACCCTTTGAAGTCTCTTTCCCGAGTTAGAGCAGGGAACTGCTCTGAGTGTTAACTGTTAGTTTCACTGCAGTGTCCTACCGTATTTTACAAGAAGATCAAAATGCAAACTGCAGACCTAGGCTTGATTCCCAAGTCACAGTCTGACCCCTGCTACAGGAGGTTACCCAACTCAGGAAGAGATAGAAATAGGGAATTTGAAGGAATAGTGAGGCGACCAGAGAGATTTTATTAAGTCTGGTTTCCACATGAATTAAAAGGAAGGATGTCGTCAAGGGTTTGGTGCTACAGTCAAAAGAATAAATAAGTCAATGAAGAAATACCTTCATTGTCTGTGGTTTTCATGCAGATATAACTCATGGAGGTAGATATCTCTCCAAAACAGACAAATCCAAGGCTGTGAAGTGAATGAGCATCTGCATTTGAATTCCACAAAACCAAAATCTGTGTTGAACAAAGTGAAATCTGTACACAGCATTGCAAATGCAAACACATTCCTGTGTGAGGCACATCACCATTTGTCAGTTATTGTAAATATGTGTATTTTTAAGCAATAGAATTCAGCTCGTCAGTTTTCCGGGCAATCTTAGAGATGCATTTCCTGTGCTGTGGTTGTTCTCTAACCACTGTGAGAAACCCAAATAAAAATTGATTCCCCCCACTCCAAAAAAATATGTATCACAAAATCATATTAATCAAAACAATGTGATACTTGCACAAAAACAGACACATTGACCAGGGGAACAGAATAGGAGCCCAGAAACAAACTCATGCATTTATGGCCAATAGATTTTTAACAAAGGTTCCCAGAACATGTAATGAAGAATACACTGTTGTTTCAATAAATGGCGTTAAGAAAACTAGGTATCCAAATGCAGAAGAACATGAATGTGTATGGTGTGTACCCCTATCTCATACCATACACAAAAATCAATTCAAAATGGATTAAAGGTTTAAACATAAAACTGTAAAACTACTAGAAGAAAACATAGGGGAAAAGTTCCACAATGTTGATTTGGTCAAAGATTTCTTGGATATAATCCCCAAAACACAGGCAACAAAAGCAAAAATATATGGGATTGCATCAAACTAAAAAGCTGCTGCAGAGCAAAGGAAACAATATGAGGAAGAGACAACCTACAAGTTGTGAGAAAATATTTGCAAAGCATACATCTGATGAAAGGCTAATCTCCAAATGTATAAGGAACTCAATTCAATACCAAGAAAACAAATAACCAAGTCAAAAAACGGGCAAGGTCCTAAATAGACATTTCTCAAAAAAATACACACAAATGGCTAACATAAAAAAGTTTGTCATGCTAATTATCAGGGAAATGCATATTAAAATGACAGTGAGATGCTACTTCATACCTGTTAGAATAGCTACTATCAAAACAATAAAAGATAACAAGTGTTGAAGAGGATACAGAGAAAAGGGTACCCCCGTACACTGTTGCTGAAAATGTAAATTAATACTATTACGAAAAATAGATGAAAGTTACTCGTAAAACTAAAAATAGAATTACTATATGATCCAGCAATCCCACTTCCTTGTATATTTCCAAAGGAATTGAAGTCAGTATGCTGAAGAGATATCTCCAGGCTCATGTTCATTGCAGCATTACTCACAATACCCAAATATGCAATCAACACAGGTATCTATCAACAGACAAATGGATGAAGAAAATGTAGTGTATATAGACAATGGAATACTACTCAGTCTTAATAGGAAGGAAAACCTGATATTTGTGACAACATGAATGAACCCAGAAGACATCATGCTAAGTGAAATAAGCCAGGCAAGAAAAGACAAATATCACATGATCTCACTGATATGTGGAATCTAAAAAAGTTGAATTCATAGAAGTAGAGAATGGAACAGTGATTATTAGAGGCTAGGAGTTGGGGGTAGATATGAAAAAGGTAGATGTTGATAAAAGGGTTCAAAGTTTCAGTTAGACAAAGTTTCAGTGAACTATTGCACAAAATGGTGACTGTAATAAACAACAAGGTATCATATGTTTCAAAATGAACAGAGTAGATTTTAAATGTTTTCACCACAAAAAAAGATATGTATGTCAATGAGATCAACCTAATCATTCCACAATTTAAACATGTATCAAAACATTACATTATACCCCATAAATATATACAATTATTATTTGTCAATTTAAATTTTTTCACTAATTTATATTGTTATTGTCTCACCAACTTCTTTCCATCAGGCAGATTCTCATAAAGACTATTTTCTCTCTTATATAAAGCATTTCTTACACACCTCTTAATCATGGTAGCATTGACATTATTCCACCAGATTCTATCTCCAGTGTTAAAATAATCAAGAACCCAGAAATCTCCACCAGGGGGCCACCAATGCATATCAAAGTTTTCCACTTTCCTTTAGATTTACTTAAGGGTAGCTTACGGGAAAAAATACTTAAGTATTTCCCTTTTTAAAGAAAAAAATTATATGAATTCTACAAAATTATGGCAGAAAATTTAAGAAGAGCACATGCTTCCCAACTCATTCTAAAGGGCCAGCATTACCTTGATTCTAAAACAAAAAAATATTTACAAAATCCAAGATCCATTCCTGACTAAGGATGAAAGAAATTTTCAGCAAACTGAATAAAGAAAGCTTTCTCAGCCTGTTAAAGAGTACCTATGAAAAAATTATAGCTATCATTATACTTAATGATGAAATATTGAATACATTGTAACAGGAACAAGTCAAAGATGTCTGCTATAACTAATTCTACTCAGCATTCAACAAAATGAATATAATAAATTCATACTAGAATTTTAAAAGTAAATTTCTTTATTCACTGACAACATAATCATCTATAAAGAAAATCCTACATAATCTATAAAACACTGATAGAACTAACAAGTTTTGCTTATATCCTGTAAAGGATATAGGATATAAAGTCAAACAAAGGATATAAAGTCAAACAAAGATTATGTGCCCATAAGCTAAGAATAAACAATTGTAAATTGAAATAAAAACCAACATCATTTAAAAGATCATCAGAAATATGAAACTTAGAGATAAATATAAAGTACATACGCAAAACCTGTTCACCAAAAACTATAAAACTGAAGGGGTGGCCTGCCCCTCCACACCTGTGGGCATTTCTCATTAGGTGGAATGAGAGACTTGAGAAAAGAAATGAGACACAGAGACAAACTACAGAGAAAGAAAAAGTTGGCCCAGGGGACCAGCGCTCAGCATACAGAGGACCCCCGCCAGCACCGGTCTCTGAGTTCCCTCAGTATTTATTGATCATTATCTTTACCATCTCAGAAAAAGGGAAGTAGCAGGACAATAGGATCATAGTAGGGAGAAGGTCAGCAGAAAGAAATATGAAGAAAGATCTCTGTGACATGAATAAGTTTAAGGAAAAGTGCTGTGCCTTGATATGCATATGCAAACATCTCCATTAACCTTTTTAGAGCATAAAGAGCAGCAATGCCGCTAGCACATCCGCACCTTCAGTCCTAAGGCGGTTTTCTCCCATCTCAGTAAATAGAACCTACAATGGGGTTTTACACCAAGACATTCCATTGCCTAGGGACGGGCAGGAGACAAATGCCTTTCTCTATCTCAACTGCCAAGAGGCCTTCTTTCCTCTTATACTAGTCCTCCTCAGCACAGACCCTTCACGGGTATCAGGCTGGGGGACGATCAGGTCTTTCCCTTCCCACGAGACCATATTTCAGACTATCACATGGTGAGAAACCTTGGACAATACCTAGCTTTCCTAGGCAGAGGTCCCTGCGACCTTCTGCAGTGTATGTGTCCCTGAGTACTTAACATTAAGAGAACAGTGATGACTTTTAACAAGCATACTGCCTTCAGGCACTTGTTTAACAAAGCACACCCTACACAACTTCAAATCCATTAAACCTTGAGTCACCACAGCACATGTCTCTCACAAGGACAGGGTTGGGGGTAGGGTTACAGATTAACAGCATCTCAAATACAAAACAAAATGGCGTCTCTTACGTCTACTTCTTTCTGTATAGACACAGTAACAGTCTGATCTCTCTTTCTTTTCCCTACACAAAACATTGCTAAAAGAAATTAAATGGGCATAACATAGATGTAGAGATGTATTGAATTTATGACTCATTTTGAACAAGGAATACATACATTCATCAGATAAGAATTATGTTACAGGTCTAATAACATTCTAATCAATATGTGATGTCTCATAGTTCCTGAATCTAAAATATCAAAGAAAGAAACATAAAGTCATATCACGTTTAATGAGAAGGCCTTATTGTATCATTTATGAGATCTTCTTGTAAATCACCAGCTGCTTACATACTCTCTTTATTGCTGCCTTCATCTCCTTATTCCTGAATGTATAGACGACTGGATTCAGAAAAGGAGTGAGAACTGCATCAAAAATAGCCAGAAACTTGTCCATCTGTGAATTAGGGTGTGGCCATGTATACACAAACACGGGTGGGCCAAAGAACAAAAGGACCACTGTGATGTGAGCTGAAAGAGTGGGAAGGGCCTTGGATGAACCACCTGAGGAATGTTTCCTAACAGTAAACAGGATGAAGATGTAGGAGATTAGAAGTATGAAGAAAGTACCCACACAGATAAACCCACTGTTGACAATGACCATGAACTGCAATCTGTAGGTGTCGGTACAGGCTAGTCTGAGAAGCCGAGGAAGATCACAGTAGAAGCTGTCCAATACATTAGGGCCACAGAAGGGTAAATTAACAAGAAATGCCAGTTGGAACAGGGAGTGACTGACACCAAGGGTCCAGGCAACAGCCAGAAATAAAATGCACATTCTTGGGCTCATAATGGTCAGATAGTGGAGGGGCTTACATATGGCCACGTATCTGTCAAAGGCCATGGCTATGAGCAGCACCATCTCCACACCACCAATGACGTGGATGAAGAAGATTTGAGCGATGCAGCCTCCAAAGGAGATGACTTTGTGTTCTCGGAACAGATCATAAATCATCTTGGGAGAAGTAACAGAGCAGGCTCCTAAGTCAATGAAGGAGAGACTGGCCAGTAGAAAGTACATGGGGGAGTGTAAGTGAGGGTCAGTGGCCACAGAAAACACAATGAGGATGTTTCCGGTAATGCTCGCCACATAGAGCACAGAGGAAAACACTAGGAGGAGGAGCTGTTTCTCCCATGAATGAGTGAGTCCCAGAAACACAAACTCAGATACCACTGAGTGATTCTCGCCATCCATTGGTCCAGCCAACTGGGCTGTGGCTAAAATTATGAGAACTAAGAAAATGGGGAGGAAATTATGATTATGAAGATAATAATATGTACTAAAATCATTAATATTGCAATGTTCTCACTATGAATAAATAGTATACAGTTATTCAGTTCCTCACATATAAAAAATAACAAAAAATCAACATATTATAACAACATGTGAGCTGCAACCTGATTTAAACCCATCATCAATACTTTCAGTGTAATATCTGCTTTCAAATTAACAGGTTAGGTAAGGACAAAAGATTCCTGACAATCCATGAAATTCATCAGGTGTTTAAATCACCTGTGATATTGACTATTCCTCATTTCCAGCCAGCATATTCCATTTGTATTTATACATATTCTCATAATTTCCTTCCCTTCCCAGTTTGCACTCACAATTCTCTGACAGAAAGTAGACATAAAAGGAAAACATGATTAACAGATGAATTATCACCTGCAGTAAGAGGTGCCTGGGACAGACTTAGTTGAGATAGGCTGTGGATTGAGACAAAATATAGAGACTGGGGTATGTGAAATCGGAAAGCCCACAACTGTAAAAGAACAGAGTAAGTAGACTTTCACAAGAAATAGAATCACCACCATTATCCACTACATTTTCTCATGCTCACTGCTATTTAAGTGCCTCAGTTTCAATACAATCTTTCACAATTACGAAGCCCTAAATGGCTTCCCATCCTGCAACGATTTCATAAGGAGCCTATGCCACCTGTCGTGTAAGGCTTTTTCCATGCATAATAAATATGTTTTGGAGGGATTTCACCAGAGTTTCTGCTAAGATACGTCCATAAAATGGCCACAGAGGTTGTGAGAAATCTCTGCAGTTTCTCTTTGTCTGTACACATGAAGGTATTGAGGACCAGAACTTGGATTAGTTAAGATAATGTTTTAATTCTTCTCTGTCTCTTCCTCCCCTTGGTACCAGCTTTCATGTTCATTGCATCCCCCACCCTTTCAAGTACACAGTACCCCCCTGCATGGTAACCTATTCTGATATTTGATATTATCATGCTTAATTTGACTGAATCCATTTGGATATTTTATCTTTAAGAAATTTGTAGTTTTATACTTTTAATTCATGATAAAATTAGATTAATGTCAAACATTAATAAGTCACTTTTTAGAAGGGATATGAGCTTTCTTATTGACCTCAAACTATAAAGTACAAACTGTGACACTAGAAATTTAGTCCTTTAACACATATTGTATTTATATGTGAAGTGGAGGGTGAGCAGAAAACAGTGTTATATTTCTCTGTGTCCAGATGGATACTCACCTTAATCATTTTCCTATAGTAGGAAGTAGTTCCTGAAAATACTTAATAGAGGTTAATTATTTTAGAAGCCGCTGAGATACAAATAAAACTGCTATGCTGGCATCATACATTTTTGCACCTACAGCTCCAGTTCTTCTGACACAAAGGGCCATCTTCCTGGTGCCATAATTTATCCTAGACCCCAAAACTCACAGAGGCACACATGTCATCTCTCTAATACTTGCTCACCACCACCAGCATGAGTCTCTATCCTCTTCTACACGGAATGATTATACTGTCACCTCTGGAGCTAATAGTCCACAGTCTCAAGATGCACACTTTTTACAACCAGAAGCCTATGGACTGGGTGAAAGAGCAGAAACAGCCACAGGTACTGCCTATCAGGATAATGTAAGTCAGCATGCAAAGAACTGATCAGATGAACATGAATAGCAAGGTGATGAGGCACTGGGAAGAGGGGCAGGAAAACTCTGTAATTGCTGAAAAAGACTCAAGGCCTTCGGGAGGGAAAGCACATGTTCCCAGTGTGACAGGACAAAAATGCATATGGAATTATATAAAGACCATTTTATCCAAGTTGGTCATCATTCAGATGAAAAACGTGAGGCCTAGAAAAGTAAACTGAGTTTCCAAAATTCACACAATTGATAGAATAGGAACCAGAACCCAGGCCTCTTGATTCCTATTCCAGAAAGACAAGTTACAATAATAATCAAATAATATGAGCAATCAAGTAAAAAATAATCTAGTAAAAACAGCAAAACTCAGAAAAGTGATTTTTCCTGGTTAAGACCAAAACCAACCATAGATTGCTATACATAGTATCTATTATAAATACTGAATTATATAGCAGCCTAACAATAAATACATAAAGTGTGTACACAGTTAAAGATTACTGAACTAGTACAATACAATAGTAAATAGCAATTTGCGAAGTGATTGATCATTACTATCAGAATTTGTTTACCCATTCTTCATATTTTGTTGGTTATATAACCAGTTACTACAACTGTAAAAACAACTTAAGGTCATGTTTCTGTGAAGTCCATCCTTTTGGTCTTAAAATTTTATTATCCTCAAAGATCAATTACAATGTTAATCTTTTCTTGTAATTTTACCAACAATTCTCCTTCACACTGATTTGTTCTTTCTCTAATTCCTGTAAATAGAACCAAAAAAAGTTGAAAAAATATGTATTGTACATATAACAAACAATCATATGTGGTATACAATATATATCAAATGAGTGTTAAGATAAACATTTGACGAGTTTTAAAGAAAAAAGTGTTATAGATATTGGAGGGCAGAAGATACAGTTGCCATTAAGAACAGGTGGAGGAGGTTATGCCAAGGACATTGACCTGACCCTTTGGGAATTAGTGAAAATTTAATAGGAGAAGAATGAGGTGTACAATGTGTGAAAAATACCCAAATCAATATAAGAGGAGGAGACTTTTTCATATCAATTATCATTACTTCCATATATATAACCATATTAGATACCCACATACAAATAGAAAGTGGATAGTTCTTGATTGACAAGTTGGATTAATAATCCCAGATCATAGTAAGACCATACCTTCAAGTTAATAATCTTTATTATTTATGGTTCATTCCTCTCCCTCATGTTTTCCAATAATTTTAACATGCATAATAAAAACAATTCTCATTTAAAAACTTATAGTAGCCATGACTAATAATCTTCCAGTGAGAAGGTACCTAAGACTTTACAACATATTTCTTGCTGGGGATAAGATAGAATAGCATCCCAAACCTACAGCCAGCATTCAACTCATTTTTCTAAAGTCTATGGAACAACTTGAAATACAGAAAAAGTAGAACAGAGATAAAGGTAAAAAAAGAAGATTAAAAATATGGGAAGAATGGGAGAAAGGGGAAATTAGAAGATATGAACCATTATTTAAAAATAAAAGAGATAGCTCAAAGGAGAAGAGAAACCGCTAATGAACACTAAGGTAGGATGAAGTACAGTAGTCTCTGTTTCTGAGAACACAGGTTAAAGAGAACATACATAAAATCAATTTCTCACCTTTAATACACTGATCTGGGGATGCTACTGACTTTGACATTGGGTTGCATTTAAAGGGGGAAAGAAAGGGCAGTTGCTTCTATTTCCTGCCCTGTTGGACTCACAGAGTTCCTGTGAAAAGCACAGATGATAACAAATGAAAATATTGACTTTTATACTATACAATAATATACACATGCAATTCACTGTAAAAAGTATATTTGTTATTATGATTTGAGGATCCTACCGTATACTAATCAAGAGAAAGACATGTACAGAACAAAGACAGCAAGCACAGGAAATTTTTACTAGTGTGTGTTTTCCTTATGTTCTACCACCCCAGGAGCAGCTTCTGCTACTGAAGGTCACAGCAGAGTTATTTCCAAAAGTTGTGGCTCTACAGGGTGGACTTAACACATAGCTGTTTATTAACATTCAAAAGTCCAGAAACCATTTCCAAATTTTCACCTCTTTTATCTTCAAATCCTAAAAATACAAAAATTCACAAACTTACTTCCATACATTAGAGTAGAAAGGTTAATAATTTGGACTTTGAGGTCGACCAGGCCTGATTTTAAATCCAGTCTCCACCACTCACTTGCTATGTTAACATAACAAATTTCCTAGACCTTTCTGAGCTTCAGTTTCCTTATTATTGAATTAGGGATATAGGTTAGAAGGAAGACGTTCTAGTATTTGATTGTACAGCAGAGAAATTATAGTTATTGATCTGGGGATATGTAGTTAGAAGTAATAACTTCTAGTATTCAATTGTACAATGGAGAAATCATAGTGAAGAATAATGTATTATATATTCTAAAATAGCTAGCAGAGAAAAATTACAATGTTCCCAACACAAAGAAAAGATAAATATTTGGGGTGATGAATATCCCAATTACCCTGATTTGATCATTACACATTGTACACGTGTATCAAAATATTACACATACCCCAAAACATATACAACTATGATATATCAATAAAAAAAAACCCAAAAGAATAGAAATCAAAAATAAATGCATAAATGCATAAAATGGGGATAATAAACCTCCCTTGCTTGCTTGCTTGCTCCCTTGCTCCATTTGTAAGAAATAAATGATATAATATAGGTAAAAATACTTAACCTCATACCTACCACATAGTATAGCACAATAAATGTTATTTATTATAAACCGAGGACTATCTACATAAGTGACTTTCAAGTATAGAAAATGATTTCTCAAATTTTAAATACTCCCTGATTCTCAGGTACGGTCATTAGACCTGGCTTTAGGTAAAGCTCTCATGTCTACACTTGCATTTAATCACTTAAGTATATTTCTCCTCCACCCAAAAAAAAGTTGCCCCGAGGTGGACACACTAATCAAAGACTGCCTGAGAAATGCAGGAAGAAGCTTTGTCCTCTGACCAGGCTATGCTCTTTCCTTAATGGTAAGCCCTATAATCCAAAGCCATAAATTTCAATTCCTCACATAAAAAGAAAAAAAAAATGTACTTTATGACTACTTCAGATAACACTGGGTATTTCCCTTGTCATTTAGGAATAAGAAATGGGAGGAAGGTAAACGTGTAGACAGGAGAATTGAAAGGTAGATGCTTGAAAGGTAGATGCTTGAAAGGATTTCTGAAAACTGTTCTCATCCAGGTGTACAAATGTGTTGACCAGCCAAGGCAAAGCAGTCAAACCATACAATACCTTATCCTCAGGAAAACTGACTTTTCTCCCAAATTGCCTTTTTCATGAAAAATATAAAATTCTCCAGTTTCAACCTCATGTTAAATTTTACAAGTGAAGAAAACAGATAGTTATGCACATCAGAAAGTTAAATGGCGCGTCAAGACCAAATTCCTAGTCACAGTTATGTTCTGTTTCCAGTATTACCTTCTCACTTATTCATTTTGTTGAAATGGATTTACTTACTATGTGTCACATATCAAGAAAGACTGAAGTCGTACAAAGCCGATCCTTATGCAATGTGCATACAAATACACATCAGGCACTTGTGATGCATATAGAAGTGGAACAAATCAGGCCAGGTGCAGTGGCTCACACCTGTCATCCCAGCACTTTGGGAGGCCAAAGCAATCAAATCCCTTGAGCTCAGGAGTTCAAGAAGTGTAACAAATCCTCTACAATATAAGTAGAGTGAAAGGAGCTACAGCGATGAAGGAAGTCCTTATAGTGATGTGGCATTTGAGTATAGCCATAAAAAGGATAAATATTACAATATACAAATATAGGGTCTAAAGAAGTCTTTTCAAGTAGATTGTAAGATATTTCAAAAATGGTAAATTTGGTGTATGTTGAAGCATACAGAGTGTCTACACCCTAAAAATCATTTTGGTGAAGAAGGGAAAATAAAATAAGAAAGGTAGTCAAGATTCACCTGTTGCCTATCATTAGAAACTTCTCGAAGGTATATGTGAATTATCAAATACATTTAGGGAGCCAGTGAAGGTATAGGTCCAGGGAATTGAGGATGAGGCCAGTAATTAGGGAAGATGCCCTATCTATAAGTGTGATGGGTCAAATGGAGGAAAAGAAAAACAGAGGGAAGGAGTTCGCTTAAGAGAAGATTGAAATAGAGCAGACTTGAGGAGCTACACAGAGGAACTGGGACTACACAGTTCTAGCTGTAAGGCTGTAGAAACAGAAATAGAAATACTGATAAGTAAAAACCCAAAGGATTGGTGACTTATTACAGCTGGAGTGAATATGAAGGAGCATGAACTCAAAGAAAATATCAAGATTTCAGCACGAATAAATAGGACAATGGTAGGTCAATTTTTAGAGATTAGAAAGTTGAACATAAAATATGACAGGGTGGAGAAAATAGTTATGTGTATTTTAAGCAAATAAGTAATTGTATAGTAATCCATATAAAAATAATAGATGGATGCATAAGAGTGCATAAGGTCCCTAAAGGAAATAATACACAGAAAAAAAAGGTTAAAAAGCAAAGACCCAACTATAGAAACTGTCCACATTGATTATGTAAAGTAGGAAAAAGACCCAATAAACCAGACAGAACATCGCACAGGTAGGAGGACAACCGGTGCTGGCCTCAAGGAGCCAAAATAGAAGTGGGTATCAAGAATAAAGGAGGAGAAGAGAGAAGAAAGAGAGAGAAGAGAACTTCTGTGGCAGAAGATAAAGTGGGATGGTAGAATAAAGGAGAAGAAATACAAGAAAATTAAAACAAAATTTACAGGAATGTTCTACATTGTAAGTGGACAGTTCTGACCTGGCACCTTGTTGGCACACATTGTAAATGTCAAATGTGTTAATGAATGAATGAATGGATAATATAATGAATGTAATAGGGTTGTCAAAAGCTGAATTAATTAAAAGTGCCCACTAGAGGTTAGATGACAAAACTTTCAGAAATCTTCCATGCCACTCTGTTGTGACATCAATAGTGCTGGACACCTTGAAATCAAACCAAAAGGATTCCACGATGAGAATGAAAAGGGCTGAGAAGGGGAATGCTGGGTGACACAGAAGGTGACAAGGGGTGAAAGGTTTCTAGGCATTGGATAGACTGATGGATGTCCGAGCTGACCATAAGACACAGGCCATACAGGAAGCAAAATGAGACCCAAAGCGAAACAAAAGTAGGGCTAAACAGTTGGGAATATGTGGGAAGAAGGATGAATAGTCGTAAGATTAACTCTGATTCTTCTCTGACAGTCTTTTACAGCTTTATTCTCATTCTTTGGGAGCTGAGATGTTCACTTTCCCTGTCTATATCCTTAGCTGCCTATACACAGAGACTTTTCTTCACAGTGCTGATTCCTGCTGCATCCTCCTTCTCTAGTGGCAACAGCAAATGGTCACACAGAAGGCTGACATTGCACCCAATTGAGGAGAATGTAATTCACTCATTGTCAGTCATAGACTTTGGCTCACTGATTTACTGAGTATAGATTTTATTTCTATCCCTCACCTACCTGTTTTGCCAAGGGAACTAAGAAAACAGCATCATTAAAAATTCAGATAGGTACAGTTCTCACAAGATTAACCAGATGCAGTACGGGATCACTGCAGACAGTTCTCACAAGATTAACCAGACGCAGTACGGGATCACTGCAGACAGTTCGCACAAGATTAACCAGATGCAGTACGGGATCACTGCAGACATACACACATAGCTGTATAAAACAGGAAGAGAGTTGCTAATTACAGCCCCAGAGGGCACTGGCCAAAGTGATGCCTTAGAGATCCGAGAATGCCAGACTGAGATCACATGGCCTGGGGAATTATCACCTATGGTCGTTTTGGTTTTCCCAGGGTAGCCAAGCACAGAAATTGTTAATTGGGTGAAATAAGGCATATTTGATTTTCTTATGACAAAAAAAAAGCCTTTTGCCATTGTCTAGGGATACTTTAAATCTTTATTTTGTGACTAAAGGCTAATTCCAGAGGAACGTTAAATGTTGTCCCTTTAAATTTTTAATCATTTACGTAATGATTACCATAATATTCAATTTAAACATAAAATGTAATTGAAAGTATGAAACTAATATATGGACATAAAATCATATAATATTCCATGGAAAAGATAGAGAGAATGTATAAGGCAAAGAGGTTTAAAGTAACATCAAAACTAACACTCACTATACAAATTTTATTAAATCCTCACAATTACACTGTGAAGCAGGTGTTGTTAGTGCCACATAATCTCAAACAAATTATTTATTATCTAAAATTACATAGATATTAAAAGGTTAGGCCATATATGAATTTAGGATTCTCTCAAAAATTTTTTCCCTTTTTCCTACGTCAAACTTCCCTAAATTATAGAAAAGTCACAATGTTACCCAACATATTCACAAAACACATATAATCTTGGATCCAAATTTCAAGCAATTACAGCAGAAAAAATAAAACTCTAGATCAATCTCAATTGTGTAAATAAATTCAAATTTCCAGTCTAAGAGTCTCAAGTTGAGATACTTCTTTCTCTCTCTCTCTCTTCTTTTAAACCAGGAGAAATATAAATACGAGCCACAACCTTACAAAAGCTAGAAAATATTTACAATTCCACACCACAACATATGAAGAAAACCTTGTAGACATCAAAAGTTTAAACCAGTCAAGACTGAACACCAAGATAAAGTGCATGCCTCTAAAGATCTTGAGCTAGTCAAGAAGCCCAGAAATCCCTAAAAGAGATATGTGTACTGAGGACTGAGGATCAAAACCTGTAATCTTTACTTGGAACAGAAATATTGCAGCATGTGAACCCTCCACGAGTGACAGAGAGAAAGGAGTTTAAAGGGAAATATACAAATTTATCACCTTTGGAATAATTAGGACACGTGTGTGGTGTAATGAAAGAAGGCAAGAAGATGGGGAAGAAGCCAGACAGATGGCAATTTTCATTCTAGTATGAAAGGAAAGGATAAGTCACAAGACTCATGATGAAATTAACAACTATGAATCCACTCTAAGCCAGCAGTTAACCCTACAGCCCAGGAGTCATTCTAACAGATGAGAGGTGTTTTGGAGACAACATTCCAAAACTCATCTGCCTTCTATGATACCTACTACCCCAGCTCCTCCTCCACAATATTCTTTCACAAATATGTAGAATATTCAAAGATTAATAATATTATATAATTATTTATAATAATTGTATTACAAAAATAAAACATGATAACCTTTATAAAAATACTAGAAGAAAAAGGGAAAATTACATAAGGTACAGAACATACAGATAAATTATACCACGAAGCAGTAAAAAATATGATCAAACATTCTAAGTTTTAAAAAAATATGCCTTCTCTAAAATGTATTCTCTCTGAAATGATATTTAGAAGACAGAATTGAAAATAAATAATAGAAAATATAAAGTGATAAAAAATAATCTGGCAAAATTCAGGGTGTAATGAATAAAGACAACCATGATAGAAATGAAGATCAATAAAAACAGGAAAAAAAGTGGGAAGTGGAGAGAACAATGCTGCCAAAAACACAGATAAAAATATAAATGACAGGCTTAAATATCCTGAGCAAAATGAAATAGAAAACCCAAGAAGGTGAAATGTAACATTAAAGTCAGGTCCAACAAATGAAAAATTAGTGTGAAAGATCTCACGATACTTAGTTAAAGAGTTCAAAGATAAAAGAAAACTTTTCTGAAATGAAGAAAACATTGAATCTAATGGTTAAAGGACTTATCTTTACCAAGAAAGAAATGTGTTTTAGCATGCCCACATCAAGGCAGATGAATTTAATTTACCAGAAAATTAAATTCAAACTGAATTTACTTTACCAGAAAATTAAATTCAAACTGAATTTACCAGACTTTACAAACACAAAATAAACAACCCATAAAAATTTAAAAAAAAAAAAGAGTCCCCATGAGGCTTTAATAAAGAAAACTATTAGAGGCCAGGTACAGTGGCTAACACCTATAATCCCAACACTTTGAAAGGCCAAGGCAGGAAAGTCACTTGAGCCCAGGAGTTCAAGACCAGCCTGGGCAATATAGCAAGACCCCCATCTCTATCAGAAAAACTTAAAAAACAAAATTATTAAAGTATAAACTCCACTAATCCACCAGAAATGAATAGAGATAACATGATACAAGTGAGCATTCTGAAGCCTAATATCAAAATGTTCTGGGGATTGTGGTTAAAGAACAGAATGCAGATGTTACAGACCGTAACTGTATAAAGACTAATTATATTCATAACAAAAATAAGAAGAGAAAGATAGTAGAAATATATTCTGGTCCATTCAACTTTCACAGTGGGAGAGAATCAACAAATTATGTTAAGGGCAATTAAATACCATTTTAAAAGATAAAGGTCATTATTAGAGAAATTAAATATAACAAAATCGAATAAAGTTGAATGATGAAGGTGGGAGAGGAAATCGGGTTTAAGGGGTAAAGTGGAAATATATTAAAAGAGTCAATGGAGAGTACCCTTGGAAATAACACAAAAATTAAAGAATTAAATATAATACATACAGCAAATAACTAAAATAAAGTATAAAACTTCAAAATTATTAAAAATATGTACATACAAAATATAAAATATCATATACAGAGAAATGTTAATACAATGAAAATATTAAAATAAAAGCATAAAATTAATTCATTTATTTACCCTATTAGTATTTTTTGAACACCTATGTGCCAGGTATTGTGCTGAATGCTAGTAAGATACAGTTCCTGCATCTTAGAGTTTTTGTGGAGGAGACAGAGATTAATCAAACAATCACACAAATGTAAAATTGCAACCATAAAAATTACTGTGAAATAAAGTGAAAATTACTATAAGAGAGGGATTTGATGTGAGTCAGAGAAGTTTCCCCTAAGAAAGTAACACTGGAGCTGAGATCTAAAGGGTAAACAGAAGTTAACTGAGTGGAGAACCAAGGTTTTCCTGCAGAGGGAATTCTGCTCCCAGTGAGGCCAGAGTGGGGCCTTGGAAGGTGTGCCTGAAACCACATTGTGAGGAAGTGAGGGTAAGCATTGTGCAGGATAATGCTGAAATAAGTAGTGGAAGTAGAGAATAAGAAATCAAAGACTATTAAGCAGAAGAATGATTTGACCAGACCTCACATTTGTAAATATCACTATGGTTACAATGTATAGAATGGATTTTAAGGACTTCAGATTGGATACAGGTGAGTCAATTATAAAGCAACATGCTTGCCAAGGCAAGAAATTTGATTACTTAAACTAGGTATGGGAGTTTTGGAAATGAGATAAGTAGATAAATGTGTCATATATTTGAGATAATAAATCACCAGGACTTGATGGTAGACTTAGTTGGAGATGCACTCACTAATGCGCCATCTAATGCTTCAAGTCTAATAATTATTCAACTCCTCCAGAGCCACCAATCCAATGGTTCTGAGCCCTCTTATGAGATAGGAATACAGATTCACTGGCTTATAACAGGTGGTTGGATACAAATTACATTTCTGACAAAATGAAGACATATTCACATGGCTGAACTTTATTTTCCCTGATGGATAATCTAATGAAGACTATAGACAAATTTTTTAGTAGTTTGTGTGTTTTTTTTGTTTTTAAAACCCTCTTTTATCCCTTTTTTCAGTTCAGTTTCAAGTAAGTTTAGGGTTAAATTTTCAATGTGTACAGTTTAGCTAGAACTGGCTGAATTGTATAAGAAAAAATCTCCAAGTAGCCTTGAATTACTAATAGCAAAAATAGTGAGTTTTATCACACACCAGTAGAAAAGTCATCACATTCAAATTAGGTAGGGAAAAATCTAGAGAGTTAGAAACTTAGAAGACTTTACGTGTTAACTCTATAGTTGCAGAAATATTGGCCATTTGAGTTCTGAATCTTCCTTAAGTAATTTGCTCACCAGTTTAAAAATTTGTACACAAACAAGATACAATGTGTAGCTGGCTAGAGTCCCAGAAAACCTGGCGTGCCTTAATGTTTGAGAATAATAATTTTGGCCATTCTAGTATGAAATCTCCCTTAGTAAATCCCTCCCATTTATGGAGATACTTATAAGTATAGGCTATATACTTAGGTAGGTATAACATATACCATATGTTACAACACATACCTATACCATATGTATAGGTATAACATATATAAGTGTAGTATATATGTTATACATGAAGCCTGCCAGAGTACCAACTAGAAGTTAGTGTCCAGTGCCTTTCTTGTTTCAGTTTTTGATAATTTATTTCTCAGTGTGTGAGCTCAGAAAAGCAGGAAACCATTTCTTATCTTCAGTCAATTTCAGAAAAGATTCTGCAAAAAAAGTATATATGATTTGATTATGATTTGAAGGCACAGATCAAGTCTAAATGTAGTAAATAAAGCATGACTTCAAGGTAAAGGTCTCTAAAATATGACCATAGAATGATAGTAGGAGACTTAAATGCCCCACCTTCAACAATGGAGAGATCATTTAGACAGGAAATAAATAAACTGTAGACTTGAACAACACTCCAGACTAAATGGATATAACAGACATATAGAGGATATTCCACCCGATAGTAGCATAATACACACTCTTTTCAAGTGCCCATGAAACATTCTCTAGGATGGATCATATGTTAGGCTACAAAACAAGCCTTAACAGACTTATTAGTCAGAATCATGTGAAGTATCTTTTACAAACACTACAGTACGAATCTACTACTCAATGGGAGAAAAATTGGAAAATTCCCAAATATGTAGAAATTACACATACCCCTGAGTAACTAATGGCTAAATGAAGAAATCAAAAGGTAAATTTTAAAATACTTTGAGACAGGGCGCACCCCAGATGACCAAATAGGAACAGCTCCAGCCTCCAGCTCCCAGTGTGAGCAACACAGAAGACGGGTGATTTCTGCATTTTCAACTGAGGTACCAGGTTCATCTCACTGGAGCATGTCAGACAGTTGGTGCTGGTCCATGGGTGCAGCCCTACCAGTGAGAGCTGAAGCAGGGCGAGGCATCACCTCACCTGGGAAGTGCAAGGGGGAAGGGAATTCCTTTTCCTAGCCAAAGGAAATTGAGACACACAACATCTGGAAAATCGGGTAACTCCGACCCTAATACTGCACTTTACCAAGGGTCTTAGCAAATGGCACACAAGGAGATTATATCCCACACCTGGCCTGGAGGGTCCCACGCCCACGGAGCCTCCCTCATTGCTACCACAGCAGTCTGAGATCTAACTGCAAGGTGGCAGCAAGGCTGGCGGAGGGGTGCCCGCCATTGCTGAGACTTAAGTAGGTAAACAAAGCCGCTGGGAAGCTCGAATTGGGTGGAATCCATCACAGCTCAAGGAGGCCGGCCTGCTTCTGTAGACTCCACCTCTGGGGACAGGGCATAGCTAAACAAAAAGCAGCAGAAACCTCGGCAGAGGTAAATGCCCCTGTCTGACAGACTTAAAGAGAGCAGTGGATCTCCCAGCATGGAGGTTGAGATCTGAGAACAGACAGTCTGCCTGCTCAAGTGGGTCCCTGACCCCTGAGGAGCCTAACTGGGGCACATTCCCTACTAGGTGCAGACCAACACCTCACACCTCACATGGCTGGGTACACCTCTGAGACGAAGCTTCCAGAGCAAGAATCAGACAGCAACACTCACTGTTCAGCAATATTCTCTCTTCTGCAGCGTCCACTGCTGATACCCAGGCAAACAGGGTCTGCAATAGACCTCAAACAAACTCCAACAGACCTGCAGCTGAGGGTCCTGACTGTTAAAAGGAAAACTAACAAACAGAAAGGACACCCACGCCAAAACCCCATCAGTACGTCACCATCATCAAAGACCAAAGGCAGATAAAACCACAAAGATGGAGAAAAAGCAGTGCAGAAAAGCTGGAAATTCAAAAAATCAGAGCGCATCTTCCCCTCCAAAGGAACACAGCTCATCGCCAGCAACAGAACAAAGCTGGACTGAGAATGACTTTGATGAGTTGAGAGAAGAAGGCTTCAGGTGATCAAACTTCTCAGAGCTAAAGGAGGAACTACATAACCAGCACAAAGAAACCAAAAATCTTGAAAAAAGAATGTATGAAAGGATAACTAGAATAGTCAATGCAGAGAAGACCTTAAAAGAACTGATAGAGATGAAAACTGTAACACGGGAACTATGTGACAAATGCACAAGCTTCAGTAACCAACTTGATCAACTGGAAGAAAGAATATCAGCGATTGAAGATCAAAAGAATGAAATGAAGCAAGAAGAGACATGTAGAGAAAAAAAG
>NW_012101621.1:167266-172360 GCF_000951045.1 Mandrillus leucophaeus | reverse complement strand
TTTTTTGAGACAAACTGGAAACACAACATACCAAAACATATGGAAAGCATCAAAAGCAGTTCTAAGAGTGAAATTTGTAGCATTAAATACCTACATGAAAAAAGAGGAAAGATGTCAGCTAAACAATCTAACATTACATATCAAGGAACCAGACAAAGAAGAACAAACTAGGTCTAAAGTTAGTAGAAAGAAGAAAATAATAAAGATCAGAGCAGAAATAAAATAAAGATAGGAAAAACAGAACAGGTCTATAAAAACTAAGAGTTGGTGTTTTAAAAAGATAAACAAAACTGACTACTATGAACAATTACACACCAAGAAATTGGATAATCAAAAGAACTAAATGGTATGTACATCCTGTCGAGATTAAATCACAAAGAAATAGAAAATCTAAACAGAATAAAAACCATTTAGAACATTGAGTCGGTAATAAACAAAAAATGTCTCCCATCAAAGAAAATCTCAGGGCAAGGCAAGAAATCTCCTCTAGTAAATTCTACCAAATATTTAAGAAAGAATTAATGGGCTAGAATTAACGTGCTGAGCACAGTGGCTCATGCCTGTATTCCCAGCACTTTGGGAGGCCGAGGCGGGCGGCTCACTTGAGGTCAGGATTTTGAGACCAGCCTGGCCAACATGATGAAACCCCGTTTCTACTTAAAATACAAAAATCATCCAGGTGTGGTAGTCCCAGCTACTTGGGAGGCTGAGGCAGGAGAATCGCTTGAACCTGGGAAGAGGAGGTTGCAGTGAGCTGAGATCGCACCACTGCACTCCAGCCTGGGTGACAGAGCAAGCTTCTGTCTCAATCAATCAATCAATCAATCAATCAATATAACTAATGCCAATCCCTCTCAGACTCTTCCAAAAAATTCAAGAGGATAGAATGCTTCTAAACTCATTTCATAAACCCAACATTACCCCAATACCAAATCCAAACAAGAGCATTACAAGAAAGGAAAATTACAATATCCCTAATGAACATAGATGTGAAAATCCTCAAAAACAATACCAGCAAACCTAATTCAACACCACATTAAGAAAATTATTCACCATGATCAATTTGGACTTACCCCTGTAATCCAAGGATGGTCAACATACTCAAATCAAAAAATGTGATATGCCACATTAACAGAATAAAAAACGAAAACCACAGGATCATCTAAATAAATGCAGAAAAAGCATTTGACAATATTCACGTACTTTCATGACAAAACTCACAACAATCTAGGTACAGAAATGTACTTCAACACAATAAAGGCAATATATGACAAATCAACCGCTACCATCATTCTTAATGGTGAAAAGCTGAAAGCTTTTTCTCTGTGATCAGGAACAAGACTGATCTCATCTCTTCTGTTCAATATAATACTGGAATTTATAGCCAGAGCAATTATGCAATAAAATGAAATAAAAGGCATTCAAATTGGAAAATAAGTTATATTATTTGCTTGCAATGGCATGATGTTATACATAGTAAATTCTAAAGACTCCACCAAAAAACTATTAGAACTGATTAACAAATTCAATTAAGTCTGAAAATATAAAATTAACATACAAAATTCAGTAATGTTTCTGTATACTACTGAACAGTGTGAAAAAGAAGTCAAGAAAAGAATCCCTTTTACAACTGATACAGAAAACAAAATGCCTAGGAAAAAATTTAATTAAGGAAGTGAAAAATCTGTACACTGAGAACTATAAAACATTAATAAAAGAAATTGAAGACATAAATAAGTGACAAAATATCCTGTGTCAATGGATTGCAAGAATTCACTATTGTTAAGATGTTTATACTACCCAAAGTGATCAACAAATTCAGTGTAATCCCTATCAAAATTCCAATGACATTTTTTTTTAATAGAAATAGAGAACACAATTCTAAAATTCATGTGGAACCACAAAAGATCCCAAATAGCCAAAGCAATCTTGAGCAAAAAGAACAAATCTAAAGGCATCATACTAACTTCAAAATATACTACAAAGCTATAGTAATCACAACAGCACAAAACTGGCATAAAAAACAGACACATAGACCAATAGAAGAGCATAAACAGACCAGAAATAAATCCATGCATTTATTGTCAATTGATTTTTGACAAAGATGCCAGGAACACACAATGAATAAAGGATAGTTTCTTCAATAAATGGTCTTGAGACAACTAGTTGGATATCCACATGTAAAGAATGAAATTAGACCCTCATCTCACACCAGATACAAACATTCACTCAAAATATATTAAAGACTTAAGCATCAGATCCAAAACTATAAAACTACTAGAAGAAAACAGGAGGGAAAGCTCTATGACAATCACAAGAGTGAAGAGACGACCCACAAAATGGGAGAAAATATGTGCAAACCATATGTCTGATAAGGGATTAACATCCAAAATATATAAGGAACTCATGCAACTCAATAGCAAGGAAACAATCCAATGAAAAAATAGGCAAAGGACCTGAATAGACATTTCTTGAATGAAGACATACAAATGGCCAAAAAGTATATCAAAAAATCTTCAGTATCACTAATCATCAAGGAAACGCAATTTACAACCATAATGAGATTTCACCTTACATCTGTTAGACTGGCTGTTATCAAAAAGACAAAAAATAACAAGTATTGGGGAGTATGTGGAGAAAAGAAATACATAGTTAATGGAAGTATAAATTACTATAGCCATACGGATTTATGAAAAACTTATAAAACTACCATATGCTCCAGCAATCCCACTTCTGGGCATATATCCAAGGGGAGAAAAATCAATCTCTCAAAAAGATATCTGCTCCCCTGTATTCATTGCAGCATTATTCATAATAGCCAAGATATAAAATCAACCTTAGTATCTATCAGTCAATGAAGGGATAAAGAAACTGTGACTATATACACAATAAAACACTACTATTAAGCCTTCAAAATCAAAAGGAAATTTGGTAATTTGTGACAATATGGATGTACCTGGAGGGCATAATATTAAGTAAAAGATGCCAGGCACAGAAAGTAAAATACAGCATGACCTCACTTATGTGTGGAATCTAAGAAAGTTGAACTTGTAAAAGTGGAGAGTAGAATTGTGCTTAACATGAGTTGTGGGGAGTTTTGAGGGGGGCTTTGGTAGTAGTTGGTCATAGAATACAAATTTCAGTTAAGAGGAGTAAGTTCAAGAGATCTTTTGTACAACACGGTGACTATAGTTAACACTGTATTATATTCTTGTAAATTGCTAGTATAGATATTGTGTTCGCACCACAAAAAAATGTAAAGTATATGACGTAACGCATGTTAATTAGCTCAATTTAGCATTCCACATGTGTATACACATTTTAAAACGTTATACACAACATATAAAATTTTTATTTTTCAATAAAAAAATAATGCAAAAATAAAATTTATAGGTAAGTATGAGACAAGAGTAAAAACCACCTATATCCTTACCCCAGAGAAATATCACTATTAACATTTTGGTGTACATACACAAATTAATTAAAAAATAAATAAAATTTCAAATCTTGTTTTATTACCTCTCTTTTTACTTATTAATCTATCTTTAGCAACTCTGATATTAAATATTATTATATAATAGTTAAACTGTATGTACATAATTCCATGGTGGGTTCATAATTCATTTAATTTAAAATTATTTTACCATCCACATGGAATTGATATAAATACAGGCAACAGAGAAAGGTATAGAAAAAGTGGCCTTATATGAAGAGATATCAGCTAAAATTCCCCAGAGATCCATATTAAACCAATTTGATGAGAAGAAAAATCACACAACAATTAAGAAGTCAGCCTCTGGAGCCTTACTGTCTGGTTTAAATCTAAACCTACCACTTACATTAAACAAATTACTTGACCCATCTGTTTCTCCATCTCTCAAATTGTACAATGAGGATGATAAAAGTGTCTATCTCAAGGACTACTGTGAGGATTAAATGAGTTAATTATGAGTGCCTAACATATAGTATGTACTCTGTAAATGTTAGCCTTTTTTTTTAACCAATGACCTAAAGAAGATAGTAAACTATTAAATATTCAGTTCTACAGGTGACATAAATCAATGAAAGTACACATCAGAATGCAATGAAAAAACAAGATCATGGAGATACATCACAAGATACTTTTGTGAGTGTATAGGACAGAAAGCATATAATGTGGAAGGTAACTTTAATGTGTGATGGATAAATTAGAAGATAAAATCGATTTTATTTGTAAGTTGATAGTGTGCAAGCAAATAGTTATAGTCCAGGAAAGAAAACTAGGCTAGCTTTTAAACTGATAAAACCTTTTCAAATATATTCATATTTAATCGTCCTCATAAACCTGTGAGTTCTATTTGCCACCTTTGAATTTTGGAAGTGTTAAATGATTTAGGTAAGATTACACAGTAAGTGAGTTGATGCTATTGGGACCAGAATTTATAGATTTTAAACACAAATTTTGTGCTGTACTATACTGTCTTTCATTTTATACGCTTGTTATAAGACAAACACTGTGATATTTGAGGAAGTAGGCAAATCTGTATGTTGGACAAAATTTACTTCTGGAGTTGGCAAACTATAGCCAATGGGTCAAATCTGGCCTGCCTCCTGTTTTTGTAAAGTTTTACTGGAACTCATTGGACAAAATTTACTTCTAGAGTTGGCAAACTATAGCCATTGGATCAAATCTGGCCTGCCCCTTGTTTTTGAGAAGTTTTATTGGAACTCAGCCATGCCTATTCATCTATAAGTTGTTTATGGTTATTTCCATGTTACAACAGAATTAAGTGGTTACAACAGAGGCCACATAGCCCACGGAGCAAAAACTGTTTCTAATCTGGCCCTTTACAGAACAAGTTTGCCAACACCTGATCTACCTGACTGAAAATAAAGTAAAAAACATTCTTCAACTTATGGAACAAAGCACAAAAGCAAGATCTGTGGCTTAAAATGTGTATATGACCACAAATCCTAAAGATGTTCACTACTGTTTGCTCATAACCAAAAAACTGAGATAACAAGGCAGAACAAATAATCAGAAGACTGAGATTACAAGGCAGAACAAATAATCAGAAGACTGAGATTACAAGGCAGAACAAATAATCAGAAGAC
>NW_012101621.1:165749-167216 GCF_000951045.1 Mandrillus leucophaeus | reverse complement strand
CAGGATATCATCCAGGAGAACTTCCCCAACCTAGTAAGGCAGGCCAACATTCAAATTCAGGAAATACAAAGAATGCCACAAAGATCTTCCTTGAGAAGAGCAACTCCAAGACACATAATTGTCAGATTCACCAAAGTTGAAATGAAGGAAAAAATGTTAAGGGCAGCCAGAGAGAAACGTCTGGTTACCCACAAAGGGAAACGCATCAGACTAACAGCAGATTTCTTGGCAGAAACTCTCCAAGCCAGAAGAGAGTGGAGGCCAATATTCAACATTCTTAAAGAAAAGAATTTTCAACCCAGGATTTCATATCCACCCAAACTAAGTTTCATAAGTGGAGGAGAAATAAAATCCTTTACAGACAAGCAAAAGCTTAGAGATCTTGTCATCACCAGTCCTGCCCTACAAAAAATCCTGAAGGAAGCACTAAACATGGAAAGGAACAACAGGTACCAGCCATTGCAAAAACATGCCAAAATGTAAAGTCCATCAATACTAGGAAGAAACTGCATCAACTAGTGAGCAAAATAACCAGCTAGTATCACAATGACAGGATCAAGTTCACATGTAACAATATTAACCTTAAATGTAAATGGAATAAATGGCCCAATTAAAAGGCACAGACTGGAAAATTGGATAAAGAGTCAAGACCTATCAGTTTGCTGTATTCAGGAGACCCATCTCACATGCAGAGACACACATAGGCTCAAAATAAAGGGATGGAGGAAGATCTACCAAGCAAATGGAGAACAACAAAAAGCAGGGGTTGCAATACTAGTCTCTGATAAAACAGACTTTAAACCATCAAAGATCAAAAGAGACAAAGAAGGCCATTACATAGTGGTAAAGGGATCAATTCATCACGAAAAGCTAACGATCCTAAATATATATGCACCCAATACAGGAGCACCCAGATTCATAAAGCAAGTCCTTAGAGCCTTACAAAGAGACTTAGACTCCCGTATAATAATAATGGGAGACTTCAACACCCCACTGTCAATATTAGACAGATCAATGAGACAGAAAGTTAACAAGAATATTCAGGAATTCAACTCAACTCTGCACCAAGTGGACCTAATAGACACCTACAGAACTCTCCACCCCAAATCAACAGAATATACCTTCTTCTCAGCACCACATTGCACTTATTCCAAAATTGACAACAAACTTGGAAGTAAAGCACTCCTCAGCAAATAACAAACTGTCTCTCAGACCACAGTGCAATCAAACTAGAACTCAGGACTAAGAAACCCAATCAAAACCACTCAACTACATGGAAATGAACAACCCTCTCCTGAATGACTACTGGGTACATAACAAAATGAAGGCAGAAATAAAGATGTTCTTTGAAACCAATGAGAACAATGATACGACATACCAGAATCTCTGGAACACATTTAAAGCAGTGTGTAGAGGGAAATTTATAGCACTAAATGCCCACAAGAGAAAGCTGGAAAGATCTAAAAC
>NW_012101621.1:59914-164775 GCF_000951045.1 Mandrillus leucophaeus | reverse complement strand
ACTGAGATTACAAGGCAGAACAAATAATCAGAAGACTGAGATTACAAGGCAGAACAAATAATCAGAAGACTGAGATTACAAGGCAGAACAAATAAAAATGGAGATATGAGATGTACACAGATAATAAAGCATGATGTTAACAAATATTCCAATTAGAGGGCAGGACAGCTTGAAAACAGCAATACAGTTATTCTGAGAAACAAACTTATTTACACCATTATTTAATCCATGTGAATATTATTAATGACATGACATGATTCTTTGGGAACTAAAACTTAGGAGTGAATATAATCTTTGATTTCTATATATTATGTATAAAGTCTCTTTCTCTTCGAGGACAAACATCACTCATTCTTCAGCGGGAACAAAATAGACCCTCCATATGGGCAATGAAGGTCTGTGAGAACACAAAGTGATGCACAGGAGAAAGTCTCTTCTTATGAGGACTGCCAACTGTGGACTTTCAATAGTCACTTGGAAATTCTGTGTTTTAATAAAGCCACTTAAGTAGTTTTTCTAAAACCCATAAATTGACCGAACACTCTCCTTATCGCAATCTTCATTTCCCTGTTCCTGAATGTGTAGATGATTGGATTCAGAAAAGGAGTGAAAACTGCATCAAATATGGCTAGAAATTTATCCAGATGTGTTGAAGGAGAGGGCCATACATAGAAAAAAATCAGTGGTCCAAAGAATAAAACCACAACAGTAATATGAGCTGACAGAGTAGAGAGAGCCTTGGATGAGCCTCCTGAGGAGTGTTTCTGAAGAGTGACCAGAATGAAGATGTAAGAGAGGATGAGCAAGAAGAAAGCACTCAAGGAAATGAACCCACTATTAGCAGTAACCATGAACTCCAGTTTATAGGTATTTGTGCAAGCAAGTTTGATGAGCTGAGGTATGTCACAGTAAAAGCTGTCCAAAACATTAGGGCCACAGAAGGGCAAGTTTACTACAAAAGCCAATTGGACCAATGAGTGAATGAGACCAATGGCCCAGGCAGCCACTAGAATCAAAATGCACATTCTTGGATTCATGATGGTCAGGTAGTGAAGGGGCTTACATATGGCAACATATCTGTCAAAGGCCATGGCTATGAGCAGCACCATCTCAGTGCCCCCAACAGCATGGCTAAAGAAGATCTGAGCTACACAGCCCCCAAAGGAAATGACTTTCTGTTTCCTGAAAATATCACAGATCATCTTGGGTGCCGCAATGGAGCAAAATATCAGATCAGTGATGAAGAGGTTGGCCAGCAAAATATACAAGGGGGAGTGCAAGTGAGGGTCAGAGGTTACGGTGACCACTACAATGAGGTTTGCCATCACACCGGACACATAGAAAAGACAAGAAAAGCAAAAAAGAAAAATCTGAATCTCCCAAGAATTGGAGAGTCCCAGC
Organism: Mandrillus leucophaeus; assembly: GCF_000951045.1. Lineage (NCBI taxonomy): Eukaryota > Metazoa > Chordata > Mammalia > Primates > Cercopithecidae > Mandrillus > Mandrillus leucophaeus. The sequence goes on along the minus strand of NW_012101621.1, from coordinate 163,374 downwards.
AACACAAATTCAGACACCACAGAGTGCTTGTCCCTGTTCATTTGATAAGTTCACTCTCATTTACCTAAAGAGAAAAAAAATGAGAAAATTCTAATTAATAGTATTATATTAACAGCCTCTATGAAAAAGTATATAACCATGAAAGTCAAATATTACCTGAGCACCTCATGGATAACAAATGACATTCTTTTGGCCACTACTGCTGCAGTTACATGTGACAGTAACTAAGCTGCCACATGAGCTTGCTAACTTAAGGGACGGTAAAGTAGTCTGGTAGATTGGTACCCGTGTTTACCTGAGGAAACCACAAAGAAAGAGCATTTGATGCTAAACTGCTATATCAGTAAAATCAATATTCACCACCTTTTCCCTAGAGGAGGAATAAGTAATGATGTATACTAGACAGACAAAAAGGGCTATTCTGTGACATAGACTTTTAAGATCTTGTGACTCAGATTTCTTTGTTCAAGCCGGAAATTTTCTTTCCCTATTTTACACTTCTCAAAATATTATTTATTCTTTAATATCCAGATCAAATAGCACCTGATTTATCAAGCCTTCCTTAGGACCCACCAATATACCCCAATTTAGTTTCTATACCCGTTGGTCACATGTCTATTCCCCTATATGATTATAAACTGCTCGAGGATATAAATCATCACTCCTTTAATTTTTTATTTCCATAGTTTGCCCATACAATGTCTTGCAAATACTAGGTGATTAAAAAAGTTTTTGAATAAATAAATGATTAGGCTGAAGTAGTTCTTACCTAATAATTTCTTGTATTATGAACCAGGAACTAAGCACTAGGAATACAGCCAACAACAAAATAGGTAAAAGTCCCTGTCCTCATAGATTTACATTTTGACAGGAAGAGTCAGACAATCAAATAAATAAATAAAGATATACAGGGTGTCCGATAATAATTTCACTGTCGATAATGAGTAAGCAAGGAAGAAGTATAAGGCACTAAGGGGAGTGCTATTATAAAACAGGATTGACAATAACATTCTTGCTGATGAGTTGACTGAGCAGAAATCTAAGAAGATGAATGAACAAGTCATGAGGGTGTTTGGGGAAAGAGTGTTTCAGGCAGAAATAACAGCAAGAGCAAAAGCTCTGAGGTGTAAACTCATTAGGCATGTGCAAAGAACTACAAGGAGGTCCGAAAGGCTGAACCTGAGTGTGCAAGGAGGGTGGAGTAGATGAGGTTTGAGAGGTAACAGGTGCACAGATCATGTGGGTCCTTATGAGCCATTGTAAGTACTTTGGTCATTACTCTGAATGAGATAACAAGCAACTAGATTTTGAATAGAGAAACAACAAAATCTAGCTTACATTATCAAACGGTTACTCTGTTGCATTGTGAATATGCTTCAGAGTCTCAAGGATAGAAGCAGAGAGATTGGCTAGAAACACATTTTTTATTACCAGCAGAAATCCAAGAGATAATGTTGGCTTAGATCAGGGTGGTAGAAGTAGAGCCAATGAGGGGTAGTAGATTCTGGAGACATTGAGATGATACAAGGTGAAATTTCCAGGCTATAGATAACCCTGACCTTTTGGAGACTTTAAAACACTGCATCTTATTAGAGAGTTTTCATATAAAAATACATGAGATCTCAAATCTGTAAAAACACAAACAATGCTGGTAAACATATATTTAGTCACCAAATCTAATAAGGACTCTAGAATAAGGAAACATTTGGAGCTTTAAGAAGGGAGTCTGAGGCAAATAAAAGGTGTAATTTCTTCATATCCACAGGTTCTGCATCTTCAGATTTAATCAGCTTCAGATCAGTCATATTTGGGAAAAATAAAGTAAAATGAAAAATAACAAAAAGTAAAAATATGTACCTACTCTGTAACCATAATTTTTTTATTTAAAAAAAAAAGAAGAAAACAATACAGTATAACAACTAAATGCATAGCATTTACATTGTATTAGATATTATAAGCAACCTAGAGATTAAAGTATGAAGAAGAATATATTTAGGTTATATGTAAATACTATGCCATTTTATGTGAGGAACTTGTGCATCCAAGGATTTTGTTATCCAAGGGCAGGGGCGGGGGAGAGTGGCGGTCCTGGAATAAATTCCCCACAGATACTAAGGGTCAACTATAACCTGTTACAAAGCAAGTAGAAAGCTATGAAACTCAATACCACAAGTAATTATATAGGCTGAAAATGTTGTTATAACCAAGTAGGAATTTTTAAGTGAAAAGAACAAAATATTCTCTATTTACTCTGCCATATTCTCTAAATGAGAATTTAAATTGGCCATTTCTCCTTTTAAATAACTGTTTTGGTTTTCAGACCAATTACACTGAACTCTTTGAACCTGTTTTCCTAAGTAAGGCTGTTTCTGAAACCAAGAAAGCAAGGATAATCTTTTCTTTGGTCACTTAAGCTCCACATTATCAGGAGTTTTTAAGAGCTAACACATCGACTTCTCTATACGATAGGATGAAACCACCAGCACAAAAAACATCTAAGATGCAAATAAACAGAAAAATACTAGATTAATAGAAAGATGAGGTTCTACTTTTAGCCAGGAAAATCTCTTCAGGATAATAATGTCATATCCAGTTAGATTTAATGTAGCATCATTTAACTATTGCTAAACATTTTTGTGCGAGACATATACCCTTAAAAGTCTGGCTTGAAACACTACTAATATAGAAATAGTCAACTTCAATTAAATGTGATAAAATATATGTTTTAAAAAAACAGAAATATAGGCAAACAGAAAAGAAAAAATCATTTTACTGAGTTGATCACAAATTCCAGTTCTTATCCTGTTCTATATACTGGCACATTTTCAATAATTTGGCATTTAATAAAAACTTTTTATGAAGAGCATTTCTATTAAATATCCTCTGACAGTTACTTCAACAGAGACTGCATGGATGAAAAAACGGCAATAAAGTATGTTTAGCTATTTAGATGAATTTACATGAAAGCTATCACATGGAATAACTAAAGTTGCTGTAGGGCAAAACAATTAAACCATGAATAATTTCCTCAAATATAAGTTCTTTCGTGATTAAGAAATACTTTACAAAAGTATGTTAGTAACGATCAGAGGTGGGGAGTACAGATGTAATATATCCAGAATATATCTCCAATGTGCATATTTCTTGTAGGACATACCACAATACAGAGAAATTATGTCATTTTTAGTCTCTCTCATTAATCCAGTGGTTCTCACCCAGGGCATTTTACCTCCCAGGGGACATTCAGCAACATCTGAAAACATTTTTAGTTTTCCCAGTGAGGGATAATGGGGGGAAGAAGACTACTGGCATCTAGTGTGTATAAACCAGGAATACTACTAAATACCCTACACTGCACAGGATAGACCCCACAGCAAACACTGACCAGCCCCAAATGTCAATGGTGCCAAAGTAGAAAACCCCTGCTTTGACTATGAGCTTCTTGATGTAAAATTCAATTTTTATATCAATTTATTCCTCACCACCATTCCCATAACATGGTGTGGCTCTAATTAGTGTTTGGTGTGGCAGTGGATGAGTAAGTGGATGAGTAGCTGGATGGGAGAATGGATGGATTGAGGGAGGGAAGAATGATGAAAGATTAATAGTTGAATAGACAGTCAGAAAGGAAGCTTAAATGCAACTCAAAAGAAGAAAGGTCTCTAAACAATTGCAAACTACTTATTGCTAGGGACACTGGAAGTCTATAGTGACAGCACTTTACAAAAAATGAAAGAATTCATCATCTTTAAATAAAAAACTTGGCTATATACCTAATGTATCCCATGATTTGATAGATAAAATCAGAATTTTTCTAGATGCACAAGCAATAAATCTGAGAAATATGTACTAATGTCCCAAGGGTTCAGATAATAAGAAATAACAAGTCTTTCATAGTTTTGTGTATATTATTTTTTCTGATCTCTTTCTGGAAGCAGCAGCAGGTGTTTAAGCAAATGGAGTTTCAAGAGAAAAAAAAACACAAGTTTACAATATCTGATATTGTCCAAATGTAATGAGCCCGAATGTGATACAAATGATGGAGAAATTGGACAAGGAAACAGGAAAAAAATGAATTTTAGAAATGAGCCAGATAGCCTAAAAATGGAAAGGAAGTAAAGCAAATAATTTTATATCACAAGATATTAAAGTGTATTTCGCTTGCGTCTTCAAAGTCTCAAAGGCAAAATTTGCTCCTGGTGGAATACACAAGGCTAGAGAAAGGAATCCCACTGCCCCTGAAGGGTGTTCAGTGCTCTCTGAGCCATTCTTTGCTCTCAGTAAACTAATCATGCTGCTATAAAGACACATGCACATGTATGTTTATTGTGGCACTATTCACAATAGCAAAGACTCGGAACCAGCCCAAATGTCCATCAATGACAGACTGGATTAAGAAACTGTGGCACATATACACCATGGAATACTATGCAGCCATACAAAAGGATGAGTTCATGTCCTTTATAGGGACATGGATGCAACTGAAAACCATCACTCTCAGCAAACTATCGCAAGAACAGAAAACCAAACACCACATGTTCTCACTCATAGGTGGGGATTGAACAATGAGAACACTTGGACACAGGAAGGGGAACATCACACACCGGGGCCTGTCGTAGGGTGGGGGGAGGGGGACGGATAGCATTAGGAGATATGCCTAACGTAAATGACGAGTTAATGGGTGCAGCACACCAACATGACACATGTATACATATGTAACAAACCTGCATGTTGTGCACATGTACCTTAGAACATAAAGTATAATAATAATAAAAAAAAGAAATGCTAAAGAAAGCTCTCCAAGCTGAAGGAAAATGATACCAGATGGAAACTTGGATCCTCAGAAAAGAATGAAGGGCACCAAACATGATAAACCTGTAGATAAATGCAAAATACTATATTTTTGTGTACTTCCTATTAATTTTCTTATAAACTTTGCTTCTCTTTAAAACATATTTCTAAGTTTGTCTAACATAAATAACAACTAGACTATAAAGGATAGGAGAGAGTGTGGGTTTGTAAGATTGTAAGAGTTCTGTATTTTACAATAAATACTGCATTATTAACTAAAAAACAAACAAAAAAACTGAGCTTGTTCTAAAATAATACTTTCAATCTTTGGTTCTCCAGGACTTTCCTCCACCATGCTTTTTTTTTTTTTTTTTTTTTTTAATTCAGGACTATTAAAGTTATAGACCATGACTTTTTAATATTTGCTCTCCAAACATCATCGTTTGCTTTGCATATTTATATGAATTTGGTCAGTCTCCCAGAGGAAATTCTTAGCCATGTTAAAATTTATAGTTGAATAAAATAGAGAAAATTAGTATCCTACTAATAACATCATAGAAATAAAGCATTGAGGGAGAATTTCTGTCCAGTCCAGTCCACATCAGTGGCATGTCTAAATTATCTAAGACATACTACTTAAGAATTCGATATTTCTGGTTTTTGGCCATTCTTATGCTTTATCATTTCAACAGCCCAAAACTTCTTCGCTGCTCCCAGCTGAACTTTCTGGTTATTTGTTTTAAGCCTAAGTTCATTTGTCTGTTTCTCTTTAAAAGTAAAAGTACAGGTATCCTTTATATCCTCTCATACAAATTATTACCATGCTTGAATTAAGTAATCAAACCAAATTACTCCTTCCTTTCACCTTTCCCCTTATGGTCAATTTTCATGTCCCCGGATTCCTGGATTCCCAAAATTTGTTATTTTACCTTAAATGTATCTACCTCTATTTTACATTGTAATGGCCAAAACTAGAGAGGAAAAAGAAAAACAACTAAACGTCCAACAAACATACTATCATAGCAGAATAATTTGTGCCCCCATTAATGCCATTGTAACAGTTTTCTTCTTTGCAGTTGAAAATGATATTAAGTGTGTAGTAAGGCATGCAGATAAGGGCAGGCGGGCTCTCAGAAAGACAGTTTACCAGTCAATTCTTCTCCAAATTCTGTGTATGTCATTTAATTTTGGTCCCAAGAAATGCCACAGAACTTGAGTCTCTGGTAGACTTCTTTTTTTTTAACTTTTCTGCAAAGACAGAGGTGAAACAGAGCAAGTGGTCTTCACTTCTAACTTCTATAGGTTATTGATTTCCCTTCATGCCTATCAAACAGGTTAATAAGATTTTTCAATAATAAATCATTTTCTAAGTCACCATTTGAACTCCCAAATCTCTTGCCTCTTCTAAAGACACTGCATTGTGTTGAGTCCAACTCTCCTTCATAGCTTTCCTTTTACTGTGGATGCCCATGATACATTTCTACTACCGGGTAAAAATCAAAGTCAGTTATTTGCCTCTCTTCATGATCTGTAGCCTCTTATGTATGCCCTAATGTGATCTGTTCCTTCTTCCCTACGTTATAACCTACCTAACCACAACCAAAATCTTATTTGATAAATGCAAACAGAGATTCTGCCACTATACTCTTTTGCTGAAACTAAATTTCATACATCAATTTAAATTTTTTTCCTGCTGTTATCTTGACTTTCCATCTTTCCACTTACCTGTTCCTAGACCACATGATCTTCAGGTAATAAGAATCAGGTAACTGAGCTTCTGCCACTTCTATTACATAAAAAGTTGAGAGAATCACAAAAGATAGTTAATTAACAGCACTGAAGGATACTGACTGGGTGCTGTTGCAGAAACCTGGATTTGCCAGCTTTGTTCATGTGGCCAGGGGATTTGTCCCTGGAACCTGAGTGGCTTGATAAGAACCACCAAAAGAAAAGTCTTGTAATAAGTCATTGGAGAGGAAACAAAACTGAGACTGGATATTTTAAGAGCCTCACCCTTGGAGATTTTATCTGCTAATTCAGACTTGCTCATTGGTGGTTTAAAATTAGGAAAGGGGGAGGAGCAAAATGGCTGAATAGGAGTCTCCACCGATCACCACCCCCTATACACACACACACACACACACACACACACACACACAAACAGGAACACCAAGTTTGACAACTATTTACACAAAAGGAGTAGCTTCATAGGAACCAAAGATCAGGTAAGCACTCGTAGTGCCTGTTGTTGACTTCATATCACTAAAAGAGGCACTGAAGAGGATAGAAAATGTCTTGAATTCAGTCTTGAGTTGTGATGCCACTGCTCCCCTACCACCGACAGCACTGTGTGGTGGAAATAATCTGTACACTTGAAAGAGGGATAGCAGAGCAATTGTGAGGCTTTGCATCACAATTTAACTTAGTGCTGCCCCATTACCACAGAAAGCAGAACAGAGCTGATCTCAGCTAACACTCACCACGGAGGGCGTGTTTAAATCAGCACTAACCAGAGGGAATCACCCATCCCTGCGGTGGGAGGATGAGTTCCAGCCAGCCTCACCACCCAGGGCTGGAGGGCTGTGGGGCCCCATATAAACTTGAAAGGCAGTCTAGGACACAAAGACTGCAATTCCTAGGCAAGTCCTAGTGCTGAGCTTGGCTCAGAGCCAGCTGACTGAGTAGGTTGGGGGCACGTGACCTCTGAGACACTGGCTGGGGCAGCTAAGGGAGTGCTTCCATTATCCCTTCCCCAACCCCGGGCAGAACAGTACACCTCTCCAAAAGAGACCTTTTCCTTCTGTTTGATGAGGAGAGAGAAGAGTAAAGATGACTTTTGTCTTGCATCTTAGATACCAGTTCAGCCATAGTAGGATAGGACACAATGGTCAGGGTCATCTGGCCCTAACTCTGGAACAACATTTCTAGACATATCTTGGGCCAGAAAGGAACCCACTGCCTTGAAGGGAAGAACCCAGTCCAAGCAGGATCCATAACCTACTGATTAAAGAGCCCTTCGGCCCAGAAGCAGCAGCAGCAATACCCTGGTAGTACACTGCGGGCCTTGGGTGAGACTCAGAGATGTGCTGGCTTCAGGTGTGAACTGGCACTTGCCCAGCTGTGGTGGCTATGGGGAGAGATTCTTCTGCTTAAGAAAAGTACAGGAAAAAGTAAAGGGAACTTTGTCTTGCACCTCAGTGATCAGCTCAGTCACAGAGGGGTAAAGCACCAAGTGGACTTTCGGGGTCCTCAATTCCAGGCCTTGGCTCTGGGATGGCATTTCTGGACTTACTCTGGGCCAGAAGGGAGCCCACTGTCCTGAAGGGTGAGTCCCAGGCCTCATTCACCACAAGCTGACTGAAGAGCACTAGGACCTTTAAAGAACATGGGCCATAGCCAAGGAGTATAGCAGACCTTGAGTGAGACCCAGTGTTATACTAGCTTCAGGTCTGACTACCTCAAGGCATTTAATAAGTAAACTCCCAGAGGTGAAGGATAAAGAAAGGATCCTAAAAGTAACAAGAGAAAAGAGAAAATAAACAATGGAGATCCAATATGTTTGGCAGCAGACTTTTCAGTGGAAACGTTACAGGCCAGGAGAAAGTGGCATGACATATTTAAAGTGCTAAAAGAAAAACTTTTACCCTGGAATAGTACATCTGGTGAAATTATCTTCCAAGCATGACGGAGAAATAAAGACTTTTCCAGACAAACAAAATTGAGACCTGTCCCACAAGAAACAATAAAGGGAGCATTCAATCAGAAAGAAAAGGATGTTAATGAGCAATAAAAAATCATCAGAAGGTACAAAATTCACTGATAATAGTATTGCTTTAAAATTATCTAAAATATTACCGAAACACATAATATTATAACACTATGTAGTATGTAAACTACTCAAGTAGGAAGACTAAAAGATGAACCAATCAAAAATAATAAGTACAACAACTCTTCAAGACATAGACTGTACACTAAGAAATAAATAGAAACAGGCCAGGTGCCGTGGCTCACACCTGTAATCCCAGCACTTTCAGAGGACAAAGCAGATGGATCACTTGAGACCAGGAGTTCAAGTCCAACCTGGCCAACATGGTAAAACCTGTGTTTACTTTAAAGAGAGAGATATATAAATAGCAACAACAAAAAACTGGGAGGATGAAGTTCAGAGTTTTTATTAGTTTTCTTTTTGCATTTTAGTTTGTGTGTTTGTTTATACAAGCAGTATTAAGTTGTTATCAACTTAAAATAATGGGTTATAAGATAGGGTTTACTGTCTAATGGAAATCTCATATCAGAAAACATACAACAGATACACAAAAAATTAAAAGCAAGAAATTAAATCACACCACCAGAGAAAATGACTTTCACCAAAAGGAAAATGGAAAGAAGGAAAGATGGAAGGATGGAAGGAAGGAAGGCCACAAAACAACCAGAACACAAATTGTAAAAGGGCAGCAGTAAATCCTTATTTATCAATAATAACGTTAAATTTAAATGGACTAAAAAAGCCTGGGACCCAATGGCTTCACTTCCAAATTCTACCAAACATTTAAAGAATAACTAATACCAATCCTATGCAAACCATTGTTTTAAAAATGGAGAAAGAGGGAATACTTCCAAACTCCTTCTTCAAGGCCAGTATTACCCTGATGCCAAAGCCAGAGAAAGACCTAGCAAGAAGAGAAAACTATAGCCCAATATTGCTGATGAATATTGACAAAAAATCCTTTAAAAATACTAGCAAACCAAATTCAACAACACATGAAAAAGATCATTCATCATGATCAAGTGATTTATCCCTGGGAGGCAAGGATGGTTTAACATATGCAAATCAATATAATACACCATACCAACAGAAAGAAGGACAAAATCATGATTATTTCATTTAATACTGAAAAAGTATTTGGTACAATTCAATGTCCCTTCATGATAAAAATCCTCAAAAAACTGGGTACAGAAGGAACATACCTCAACATAATAAAAGCCATATATGACTGGCCCACAGATAGTATCATACTGAATGGGGAAAAACTGAAAATTTTTTCTCTAAGGTCTGGAACATGACAAGGATGCTCATGTTCACCACTTTATTTGACATATTAATAGTACTGGAAGTCCTAGCCAGAGCAATCAGACAAGAGAAAGAAATAAAGGCCATCCATGTCAGAAAGGAATAAGTCAAATTATGCTTGTTTTCAGATGATATGATCTTCTATTAGGAAAAAGCTAAAGACTCCACCACAAAACTATTAGGACTGATAAAAAAATTTGATAAAGTTGTAGGATACAAATTAACCTCCAAAAATCAGTAGTATTTCTACATGCTAACAGTGAACAATCTGAAAAATAAATCCAGAATATAATCTCATTTACAGTAGCTACAAATAAAATACTTAGGAATTAACCAAATAACTGAAAGATCTCTACAATTAAAACTGGAAAACATTCATGCAAGAAATGCAAGAGGACCCCAAAACATAAAGATTTTTCATGTTTATGGATTGGAAGAATTAATATTGTTAAAATGTTTACACTACCAAAAGCAATCTACAGATTCAGTGCAATCCAGATCAAAATACCAATGACATTCTTCACAGAAATAGAAAAAAATCTTAAAATGTATATGGAACTACAAAAGACCTAGAATAGTCAATGTTATCCTAAGCAAAAAGAACAAAACTGGAGGAATCACATTACCTGGCTTCAAATTATGCTACAGAGCTATAGTAACCCAAATCGCACAGTACTGGCATAAAAACAGACACGTAGACCAGTGGAACAGAATAGAGAACCCAAAAATAAATTTATACATCTACAGTGAACTCATTTTTGACAAAGGTGCCAAGAATATACATTGGAAAAAGGACAGTTTCTTCAATAAATGGTGCTGCGAAAATTGGATATTCATATGCAGAAAAATGATAGTAAACCCCTATATCTCACCATATACAAAAATCAAATCAAAATGAACTAAAAACTTACATCTAAGACCTCAAACTATGAAACTGCTTTAAAAAAATGGGTAAGCTCTCCAGGACATTGAAGTAGGTAAAGATTTCTTGAGCAAGACCTCAAAAGCACAGACAACCAAAGCACAAATGGACAAATGGGATCATATCAACTGAAAAGCCTTCTGCGCAGTGAAGGAAACAGTCAACAAAGTAAAGAGACAACTCACAGAATTGGAGAAAATACTTGCAAACTACCCATCTGACAAGAGATTAATAACCAGAACATATAAAGAACTCAAAAACTCTATAGAAGAAAAAAAACTAAATTAATAATCCAATTAAAAAATGGCTACAACATCTGAATAGACATTTCTCAAAAGAAGACACATGAATGGCAAACTGATATATGAAAAGCTGCTCATCATCGATTGTCAGAGAAAAGCAAATCAAAACTATAATGAGGTATCATCTCACCCCATTTAAAATTGCTTTTATCTGAAAGTCAGGCAATTCATGAATGCTGACGAAGATGTGGAGAAAAGGGAACCCTGACACATTGTTAGTGGAAATGTAAATTAGTACAACCATTATGGAGAACAGTTTGGAGGTTCCTCAAAAAACTAAAAACACTTTGGGAGGCCGAGACGGGCGGATCACGAGGTCAGGAGATCGAGACCATCCTGGCTAACACGGTGAAACCCCGTCTCTACTAAAAAATACAAAAAACTAGCTGGTTGAGGTGGCGGGCGCCTGTAGTCCCAGCTACTCGGGAGGCTGAGGCAGGAGAATGGCAGGAACCCAGGAGGTGGAGCTTGCAGTGAGCTGAGATCTGGCCACTGCACTCCAGCCTGGGCGACAGAGCGAGACTCCGTCTCAAAAAAAAAAAAAAAAAATTTAAAAAAAAACCTAAAAATAGAGCTAAAATATGATCCAAGTGCCATATATTCCCACTCCTAGGTATATACCCAAAATAAAAGAAATAGTATATCAAAAAGACGTCTTCATTCCCATGTTTATTGCAGTACTATTCACAATAGTCAAGATTTGGAAGCAACCTAAATGTCTTTTAGTGGATGAATGGATAAAGGAAATGTGATACATATACACAATGGGGTATTATTCAGTCATAAAAAAGAATGAGACCTTGTCATTTGCAACAACATGGATGGAACTGGAGGTCGTATATTAAGTGAAATAAGCCAGGCACAGAAAGACAAACTTCACATGTTTTCACTTATTTGTGAAAGCTAAAAATCAAAACAACTGGACTCATGGACATAGAAAGTTGAAGGATGGTTACCAGAGGCTGTGAAGGGTAGTGGGGATTTGAGGGAAAGTGGAGATGGTTAATGGGTACAAAAAATAGTTAGAAAGCATGAATAAGACCTACTATTTGCTAGCACAACATGGTGATTGTAGTAAAAAATAATTTAATTGTACATTTAAAACTAAAAGAGTATAACTGAATTGTTTGTAACTCAAAGGATAAATAAACGCTTGAGAAGATGGATACCCTATTTGCCCTGATGTGATTATTATGCATTTCAGGCCTGTATCAGAATATCTCATGTAACCCATAAATATAATATATACATACTATGTACCCACAAAAATTAAAAATAAAAAACAAAATAATGCCGAATGCCTAGGGAGTATGAACACATTTAATCAAAATTATGTGGATTTCACTATAAATTTCAATCAGCTTAAGCACACATGACTCAGGATAGGCAAGAGAAATTACATGAATCTCTAATGTACAACCTCTAAAATGAAAACAAAAGCCTTTTATTATTTTTTTCTTTTTTAGACGGAGTCTTGCTGTCATGCAGGCTAGAGCACAGTGGTGTGATCTTAAAAGCCATTTTTTAAGTCCATTAAATTGTAAGTTCCTTGAAAGCTGGGACCTAGACATGGAGTTTACTCATTCTGCCCATTCTTAACTATGACCCATGGACCATTCCCTCCCTAAGGAGCCTGTAGCTCAGGAGACACGTACATGCAAACAAAGAGTTTTAATCCAATATGGATAATAGCACTACTAAAGGCATGTTGAATGCATTGGGTTGGAATGCAAAGGAAAGAATCCCTAAATCTACCTGTGAGAATCTAGGCAGACTTCCCAGGGGAAGTAGCATTTGAGTAGAGGCTTAAGAGTTAGAGGGAGGAATGAGGGGAGGAGAGGTTAATTTTGGAAAGAACTAACAGCATGCAGAATGAGATTTGGCATGTTTGAGAAACTATGGTGGTTTAGCACGAAGGAATTTGAAGTGCAGAGTGATACGATAATCAGAGAGTTTTAAAAAATCATGTGTACACCTGCAACTGTGAAACTACTAGAAGACACACTGGGGAAACGTTTCAGGACATTGGTCTGGACAAAGATTTGTTGTGCAAGACCTCAAAAGCACAGGCAACCAAAGCTGGACAAATGAGATCACATCAAGCTAAAAACTTCTGCACAGTAGAGAAAAAAGTCAACAAAGTGCAGAGACGATTCACAGAATCAGAGAAAATATTTGCAAGCTACCCATCTGACAAGTGATTAATAACCATAATATATAGGGAGCTCAAATAATTCAATAGTAAAAAAAATCTGATTAAAAATGGGTAAAATATTTCAATAGACATTTCTCAGAAGACACAAAGGGGAAACAAGTGTATGAAAAATGCTCAAGATTACTAATTATCAGAGAAATGTAAATTAAAACTACAATTAGATATTCTCTCACCCTAGTTAAAATGGCTCTTATCCAAAAGACAAGCAATAATGGATGCTGGTGAAGATATAGAGAAAGGGGAACCCTCATACACGGTTGGTGGGAATGTAAATTAGTACGATCACTATGGATAACAATATAGAGGTTTCTCAAAAAACCAAAAGTAAAATTACTATATGATCCAGCAGTCCCACTGCTAAGTATATATTTAAAAGAAAAGAAAGCCACATATTGAAGATAGTCTGCACTCCCATGTTTATTGCAGCACTATTCACAATAGCCAAGATGTAGAATCAACCTAAATGCCCGTCAGTGGATAAAGAAAATGTGTTACATATACACAACGGAATATTATTTAGCCACAAAAAAGTAAAATTCTGGCCTTTGAAATAACATGGATGGACCTGGAGGACATTATGTTAAGTGAAATAAGCCAGGTGCAAAAAGACAAACATCACAGGTTCTCATTCATAGATGGAAGCTTAAAAAGTAGATCTCATGGAGCTAGAGAGTGGAATGATGATTACTATAAGCTGAAAATGGTAGTGGTATGCAGGAGAGAAAGCGAGGATGGTTAATGAGTACAAAAATACTGTCACATGGAAGGATTAAGATCTAGTTTTTGGTAGCACAATAGGGTGACTAATTAATAATGTGTTATAAATTTCAAAATAACTAGAAGAGTGGAATTAGAATGTTCCTACCACAAAGAAATGATAAATATTTAAGGAGATGGATATCTTGACTACTCTGATTTGATCGTTACACATTATATGCTTGTATCGCTGTTACCACATGTACCCCATAAATATGTTCAATTATGCATCTAATTTCATTTTTAAAAATTAAAAATTAAAAAAATTTAATGATATGCTTTTTTTATAAAAAGAAGAAAAATAGAAAGGAAAATAGAGTCTCAACTGTAAAATAATAATAGTAATAATGTATCCAACTAAACCAATTGAATCAAACTCTCTGGGAGGTTGGCCAAGAATCTCATTAATTTTTAAAAGTGTCTTAGGTAACTCTGATGTACAACTGTTGTTTAAAACCACTGCTGTGCCCTCTGCTCCTCTTTGTACTCCCCTACCATCGTATGCATAACTCTATCACTATACTTGCCTGGTGACATTGAAACTGTTTCTCTTTGTCCTGCAGAATGGAAGTTCCTCAAGTGTCAGGATGTGCCTTATTTTTCTCTATATTTATAATGTCTTTTACATTTTCTGGAACATATTAGGAACTCTATAAATATTGGTTTAACTGAATAAAACTAACATCTAAAGAATAAAATTAGGCCAAAGCAAAAATGTAAAAAAAAGAAAGAAAGAAAAATAGTTTTAAACTAGAATTATAGGCAATGACTAAAAGGGGAATATAAATAATGGTAGAATGGTTCAATGATCATGAATTTTAGAGCTAAGAAGTTAGAAATTAGTTTGAAAAAACATGCAAATAACTGAATTCTTAAGACTAACTTCTGGGTTGAAACTGCCTCCCAAGAGAGACTCTCTTTAGAGCAGCAAAGCAGGGAAAAAGCAAGCCACTTGATCATTTCTCCAAAAGTCATTCATATCTATGACCCACAGACTCCCTTACAAGTGTCCATGAAGTCCAAAAGAATGTGTTTTATAGAACAGGCCTATAATCAGGCAGCTCAGAGGTACATTATCCTTAACCCCCAGAGTAGTCTGAAACGGAAATTTCAAACAATGTAATTATCTGTTTTGTTTTAGTTGGAAAAAAAATATATATCTAATATATTAGAGTTCATTAAATCTTAATTATAAGCAAATGATACTCTGAAAATTTGAAATCCAGTTTGAAGTATCACAGAACGACTTGATATCAGCAAAGATCTTCAACTGATATTTTTAATTTTTAATAATTTTTAATTGCATAGAGAGTATATGAATTTGTTCTCATTTTAAAAACTAGACCATCACAAACAAAGACAAAGACCTTTTAATAATGACCCTAAATCCAAGGCTCCTGCCCTCCTCTCTAGGAGTAACTATCATGTAGTATGTATTCTTCCAGACCTTTTGTATGCTTGACAATTATGTGCATTTACTTCTGTAAATCCATATGGCTCTACTTTCTTTTTCAGTTTTACAGATATTGTAGAAAATTAATCAAGGTCAAGATAAGAAAATATATCACACTAAAATGTGTGATTGACAATAGTTGATTGAAAGAATTATATACAGGAATTTGGGCAGGGTTATAAGAACCAGGAAGAAATGGTAAAGGAACCCAGGGCTAGTAAGGGCAGTGAGTTCTTATAATCCCTAGGGTTATGGGGGTCTAATGAGGGAGGGGTTTCAAGAATCACAAATCAAAGCCAAGGCTGCAGAAGAGCATGACCCAACAGGAGCTGTGAACAGTAGTACAGCCTGCTTTAGTAGCTTCTCATAGGCTTCTCCTGCATCCTGTTGAAGAGCACCTCATCATTATGAAATGTGGTTCCCAACTAGCATTGTAACTACACCTTAGCAGAAGCAGGCCATTCCACCAATTTATCAAATCAGATGCTCGTAATTGATGGCGCATGTCAGTAGACTAGTGAGTTCCATGTGTGTAAGCTTATTCTTATACTTCATTTGCTGTAAAATGTATCCCCTGGTCATATGCAATGTTGTGTCAATATCATGGTGATCAATAAGGTATTCTATATGCCCAAAAATGATTGTGGTGTTGTGATCTGTTGAGAGCATATCACTCAGGGGTTGATCAGAAAAGCAGAACCACTATAAATGCTACAGAACAAGAAATTTATTATAGACATTAGACCTTACACAATTGTGGAAGCCATCAAGCAATCTATCTATGTCTGTTGCCATTGAATCTCATGCTGCACCTAAAGCCAGTAGAGCCAGGACTATGGAAGGGAAAATGGACAAAGTAGAGGAGGCCAAGGACAAATTAGAACTGTGTCTCTTTCAGTGCTTCCAACTCTGATGTACTTGCACCTGGTTCAGGACTCAGAGGATCTAAAGGGAGAGATCCAGTGGGAAGTAGAGGAACTGCAGGCAGAGTTCCTGTTCCACATCACAAGGTGAGCCAGCATACCAATAACAATATGTGTGAGCTGCAGCAGTACCTTCCCTACACCAACCTCATATCAAAAGTAACTACTGCTTCACTTCCACTTTCCAAATCCTACACAAACTTTTCTTGCGGTAAGCCCTAACATGGAAACATACATGGAGGGGAATTCTGAGAATCATAGTTCTGGTTTAGCTATGTTGAAAAAGTATAAAGATAAGAGTCCAATTTCATTATTTTGCATGTAGATACCCAGTTTTCCTGTGCCATGTATTGAAAAGACTTTCATTTCCCCATTGTGTCTTCTCAGTGTCCATGTTAAAACTTAGATAATCATATATGCTGGGGTTTATCTCTTGGCTTTCTATTCTATTCCATTGATATACATATCTGTTTTATGTCAATATGATACAGTTTTGATTAATATAACTTTGCAACATAATTTGAAATCAGGTAGTGTGATGCCTCCAACTTTATTTTTCTTTCTCAAGATTGCTTTGGCTATTTGGGGTCTTTTGTGGTTCCACACAAAATTGAGAATTTTTTAAAATTTCTGTTTAAAATGCCATTGGAATGTTGACAGAAATTGCATTGAATCTGCTGTTAGTGTATAGAAATGCTACCAATATTTGTATGTTGATTTTACACGTGCAACTTTACTGAATTGGTTTAATATTAGTAATTCTGTCTTTTTATTGCCAAACTTTGACTATTTACATCTAAAGTAATTACTGATAAATAAGAATTTACTATTGACAGTTACTTAATGGTTTTATGGCTGTTTGTGGAGCCTTTGTTCCTGTATTTGTCCCTTGCTTCCTTCCTTTGTGATTTGATGTTTTTTGTAGTGGTATGTTTTGATTCCACTCTCTTTATCTTTTGCAAATCAACTATAGGTTCTGCTTTGTGTTTACCATAAAGTTATACTAGTCTATTTTAAGCTGATAACAACTGAACTTTAATCACATGCCTCAGGTTTGCTGGAATATTTCTAATCCATATGATATTTAAGTGCCTCCTCAAAAATGGATGACCTTTGATGGACATTTATACTGGAACGTCTTCACTGAGTACAGGATTGCATTAACCAACCTAGCAGGCTGTTAGCACTTATCCAGGCACTCAAATCAATTATTAATGCCTAAATCCCACGTGATATACCATATTGATTTCTGATTTTTGTCTCGTTAGTCTTTTTCAGCCTAACCATTGAATTCACTCATATGCCTTTTCCTCAGACCCCAGCAAATATTTAGAAAATCCTATAACTCTTTTAGTTTAAACTTTATATTTTCAGAGCAGGCTTTGTACTTCTCTATATAAGTTGCAGTGTGACCTAATTCTTGTTATAGTCCTAAGGGCAACTGGTCCAGATAAAGCCAACCAAAAATAAAGGTCTTTTTTTTTTTTTTTTTTTTTTTTTTTTTCTTTTTTTTTTTTTGTTTTTTTTTTTTTTTTTTTTTGGAGATGGAGTTTTATTGTAATTTTAATTATGTGCAAGCAAAGCCTGATAGTTAACTTCATGCTGCATTTTTTTTTTTTTTTTTTTTTAACTTCAAGGAAAGGCTGGTTTATTCAGACTTGGATGAAAGAGTAGCTCCACCAGCAAAAAGGGTAAGCATTGGGAGATCAAGTGGCAGTGACATTTAGTTGTAATGGAGACTACAGTTCCTTGCCTTGACCTACGTTTCATTCTATACAAACACAAGTGAAAACTTGAATAATAATAGTCTACATTTATTCTACATATAAGGAGGACTTCCAAAAGTTTGTGGGAAAAAAATGGAATTAAAAGATAAAAATATAAACTTTCTCACCATAAGCTCCATCAAGTACAAGACACTTTTGTAAGCAATGATATCAGCCATTTAGTCCATCTCTACTGAACTGAGGGTCCTAGGAAATTGAACCATGTCAATGCAGCTTTTTTACATTATGAAATGAAGAAGAAGTTTCATTTAAGGATTTTTTTAAGATTAGGAAACAAAAAGAAGTTAGAAGAAGCCAAATCAGGACTTCAGTGTAGATGCCTAATGATTTCCCACCAAACTCTCACAAAATTGCCTTTGTTTGATGAGAGGAATAAGCAGGAGGAGCTTTGTTTTGGTGGAGAAGAACTCTCTAGTAAAGCTTTCCTGGGTGTTTTTCTGCTAAAGCTTTGGCTAACTTTCTCAAAACACTCTCATAATAAGCAAATGTTAATGTTCTTTGGCCCTTTAGAAAGTCAAAAAGAAAAATTCCTTGAGAATCCCAAAAAAACTGTGGCCATTATCTTTGCTCTTACTGGTCCACTTTTGTTTTGACTGGACTACTTACACTTCTTGGTAGCCATTGCTTTGATTGTGCTTTGTTTTCAGGATCATACTGGTAAAGCCATGCTTCATGTCCTATTATAATTCTTCAAAGAAATGCTTCAGGATATTGTTCCCACTTGTTTTAAATTTCCACTGAAAGCTCTGCTCTTCTCTGCTGTTGATCTGGATGCAACAGTTTTGGCAGCTGTCGAGTAAAATGTTTGCTCACCTTTTTCAGTCAGAATTGTGTAAGTTAAACCAATTGAAATGTCTATGGAGTTGGCTATTGTTTGTGCTGTTAATCAGTAGTCCTCTTCAATTAGGGTATAACAAGTTTAATTTTTTTCTTTAAAAATTGATGTGAATGCTCTGCTCCTGCAAACTTTGTCTTCCAACATAGAACATAGTCATCCCTTTTTAAAATGAGTTATACAGTTTTAAACTGATAATTTCTTTGGGGAATTGTCTCCACAAACTTTCTGTAAAGCATCAGTGATTTCACCATTTTTCTGCCCAAGCTTCACCATAAATTTGATGTTTGTTCTTGCTTCAATTTCAGAAGAAATCATGTTGTTCTGATATGGGCTCTTTTCACACTGATGTCTTATCCTTCCTAGTACCTCATACTAGATTCCTTTTAGACATGTTATCACAAGTTAGTATGAATTTATTTTGGTGCAAAAAGAATTTGAAGTCCATGCATAGTTTTTTTCATAAGAAGCATTTTCCATGAACTTGTAGAAGAAAGCTTGTGTAATCAGAGTCCAGTATTCCTGAGATAAGGAAGTTATACAGGTACTCCTTAAATATGTGAGCCAGCTAATCCCAGAAATCATTTTTAGGTGCTCTTTCCTGGGGCTTTTCTGTGCACAAATACTTATTTCAGGGTCACACCAAGAAAAAGTACCATATTCAAATGGAATAAATGAGAAAATTTAATTTCCAACAGTGCAAGTGGTATTATAGAAGACCAACAAGGAATGGTTAAGTATCCAGGACTAGCTACAGCAGGAAGCCATTACTGTTTCTAATGCTGAGGGCAGTAGTCATGGAGAATGTGTTGTGTGTGTGTGTGTGTGTGTGTGTGTGTGTGTGTATGTGTGTGATGTGTTTGTGTCACTTTATTCATACCTTTATAGAGTGTTCAAATCATCTTAGTAAATGTTTTCATTTTTCCTACTTTAAGAAAAACATTTACTTCCTTTAAGAAGATGTAAATAGAATAATTGTGGTAGCAAATGGTTATATTTTGCGTGCTCATGAGTTTACTGGTTAATAAAATAATTGTGTATGTAAGACAATACTTAATTTTCCATCTTTGAATTGACAAAGACTCTTCCCTTGACCAAAATTTAGTCAGACTCTTCTTGTACCACTTTCCAAATAAGCCTCGACCTTGGCCCTCTTCTCCACTGAACCTGCATAGCCCAGTTTTAGCAAGAATACTGCTAAGAGTTTAGGGAGGATCTTCCAGCCTTGATATCTGATTACGCTTGATATCTGATCTAATTCCTCTTCTCCATCCTTGATATGTTCTTGCCTGCCTGCAGCAAGAATCCTGTTAGGTCAGTTTAGCAAGAATTCTCCACTACCTTTGATGTCTCTTTTTAATAATTTTCCACCCACAGAAACTACAGCCTGCTCCATAGCCATAAATTCCCACCTGTTTTCGTTGTACTAGGAACTGAGCCCAAACCTTTACTGAGATCTCTTTTCTTCTATTATAATAATTTCTCAATAAAATATATGGTTCCTCAAAAACCAACTAATGTTTTTACCACATTAAATATTGTCAGGTTTTAGTTTTCTTTAGCAAATACTCTCTATGAAATAAAAGTCAGTTTCTTTGGTTAATGTCATAATTACTAAGAGTCATTGAAACTAGAAGTAATAATAACCAAAAAATATGACAGGCTATGTAATGTAATAGGATCTGGTTTTGTTTATCAAGAGGGAGAAAGGGGTAGATTCATTCTAAGATAAAATGTCTAGTTATTCCAGTATGTGAAGAACAATAGTAAAAGACAAAACCCAAAGGATACAGAAAGCTTTAGAAGTGTGAGGAAGTAAATTCTGTTTTGTTACATATATGTAACTACAAATAATGCTTCTGAATAGAAGCAATGATATATGTTAAAATTTTGGCAAAGTTTTTCACAGCTCAGCTTTGATTGATCTATTTTTTTAAATCTCAAGAATGTTTTATTGCCAAATATTACATTAAAGCAAGACTAGAATTTGGCATTCTCTCTGTTTGAATGACATAACAAATTTATTCTTTCTTCTTTTAAAAAAATAGTGTTATTTTTTGTCTTCTTTGTAAATGTCCCTACCGGTAGACAAAAATTCTGTAGCCCACAGGAATCACTTTTTGTGCTTTATGCTGACTTTATATGCTCCATTATTTTAAAAAACATAGTGGATTTCAAAAGTTACTTCTACTAGCTTTGTTTTAAAAATAGTTTTACTCTGATAAATAGGTAACTATACTACAATCATTTCTATTCTCAGATATTTGTACTACCTATACTACTTGATTTGTGTTCACCAAATAGGTATGTTAAAATTCTAACACTGAGTACTGTGAATGTGGCCTTCTTTGCAAACGTTTGTCTTTGCAGATATAGTCAATTTAAGGTCATACTGAATTACAGTGGATGAAGGAGATATTTCTCTCTTTTCAGAGGCCTTCAAATAGCCTTCCATCTTACATATTTCTAATAATTACTCTTAGGAATTAAGGCTCAAAACTTTAATATTTGGTTTCTAAATAATTTATATGTAACTTTTTTCTCTTTTCAGAAGCAAATTTCCCTCCCTCCTAAATGAAAAAATAGACCCAATATCCATGTGGATGATCAAATTAAGGTAGGACAAAGAGAAGCTTCAGCAATAAACTTCAATAGTTAATAAAGACACTCACAATACAAGCCATGACTTAGGATATCTTCCCGTAATTTACCAATTGTCTGCATACTTTCCTCATTGCCATCTTCATTTCTCGATTCCTGAATGTGTAGATGATAGGATTTAAAACAGGAGTGAGAACTGCATCAAAGATGGCCAGAAACTTATCCAGGTGTGTGGAGGGAGATGGCCATGTATAGAAGAAAATCAAAGGACCAAAGAACAAAACTACCACACTGATGTGAGCTGAAAGTATGGACAGAGCCTTGGATAAACCAGCTGAAGAGTGTTTCTGAACAGTGAGAATGATGACAACATAGGAAATGATCAGTATGAAGAAGGAGCCCAAAGAGATGAATCCGCTGTTGGCTGTAACCATGAACTCCAGTCGGTAGGTGTCTCTGCAGGCAAGTTTGATGAACCGAGGAAGGTCACAGTAAAAGCTGTCCAATATATTAGGACCACAGAAGGGCAAGTTTACTACAAAAACCAACTGAACTACAGAGTGGATAAGGCCCGTCATCCAGGCAGCCACTAAGAAGAACATGCACATTCTTGGGCTCATAACGGTCAGGTAGTGGAGGGGCTTACATATGGCCACGTATCTGTCAAAGGCCATGGCTATGAGCAGCACCATCTCCACACCACCAATGATGTGGATGAAGAAGATCTGAGCGATGCAGCCTCCAAAGGAGATGACTTTGCGCTTTCTGAAAAGGTCGTAAATCATCTTGGGAGAAGTGACAGAGGAAACACCCAGGTCAATGAAGGAGAGGTTGGCTAACAGAAAATACCTGGGGGAGTGCAAGGGAGGGTCAGAAGTCACAGTGAGCAGAATGAGAGCGTTTCCCATCATACTGGCCATGTGAAACATGGAGGAGAACACAAGGAGGAGAAGTCGGATGTCCCAGGAATTGGTGAGTCCCAGGAACACAAACTGACACCACAGAGTGATTTGCCCCAACCACTGGCTTTGTTAGCAGTGGTACCTGAAGAGAACAACAGCAGAAAATGTAAATAATAATCATATTAATAAACTAGAAAGAAAGAAGTCAAAGTTATAAAAGTCTATTTCCACTTTAGCATTAAAACCAACCTAATGACCAACAGGTATATAAAAAATCTTATCACTAATCATTAAGGATATGATTAAAATGACAATGAGACATTATCTCAGACCTGTCAGAATAGCTATTACCAAAAAGACAACAGGTAACAAGCCTTGACAAGGCTGTGAAGTGAAGGAACCCTTGTACACTGTTGTTGGGAATATAATTTCTATAGCCATTATGAAACACACTATGGAGTTTCCAAAAAGAGAGAGAGAGAGAGAGAGAGAACTACCATATAATCTAGAAATCTTATTCTGGGTATATATTCAAAGGAATTGAAATACATACCTCAAGGAAATATCTGTACTGCTATGTTCATCATAGCATTATTCACAATAGCTAAGATAGAGTGTTCATTGATACATAAGTAGATGAAGAAAATGTGTGTTTGTGTCTGTGTGTGTGTGTACCTATACAATCAAATACTCTTCAGCCTTACCAAAAAAAAAAAAAAAAAGGGAAATTCTGTCATTTGCAATAACATGGATGAACCTGTAGGATATTATGCTAAGTGAAATAAGACAGACACAGAATTACAAATACTGTAAAATCTCACTTATATGTGGCATCTAAATAAGTCAAACTCATAGAACTAGATATTAAAATTAGCAGCTGACAAGGGTTGATGAAACAGGCAGAGAATGAGATGTTATGCACCAGTACCATGTTTCAGTTAAACAAGACAAATAAATTCTGGAGGCCTGTTGTGAAGCATGGTAACTAGAGTTAATAATAATGTACTTCATACTTAAAATTTCTAGGAGAACAGATCTTCAATGTTTTTACCACAAAGAAATGATAAGTGTAGGAGATGAATATGTTAATTAGCTTGATTTAATTATTTCATACATATACATGTATCAAAGTATCGCATTGTTCACCATAAATATGTATAATTTTTATCTGTTAACTACACTTTAATAAAACTTGCAGAGAGTTGAGAGAAGAACCTAATCTCCTGATAGGCTCTGAAATTGTGTTAACACAGTATGACAACCAAGTGTGAAAGAGAAAACCTTCTCTGCTTTAATATCCCTCTGCTTGTCCCAGAGTAGTGGCTGTGATGTTCCTCTTGAAATACAAGACTGGTCAACATGGGTAACAGAAATTTGATTCCAAATTCTTTTAATTTTTGCTTCAAGAGTAATATAGCTTGGCTCTAGTCACACAAAACTATTTATGTTTTCTCAACTATTGCATCCATTTCCAAGACCACAGCCCTATTCTGGAAAAAACATTCTTCCCCACTCCCCACATCTGGAAAGTATTTCAAGGTTTAAGAAATGTTTACCATAGCTGTGAGGTCTTGCTTTATATTACCAGTACTAATTTTACTATCCCTTATATTGTAGTAAACTGAGTACAAGTCTAACTCACCAAGTTGATGTATCTTAAAGGCAGGGATTAGTACTTTTTCACATTTGGATTCTCTGAAGCAATAAAAAAGTGGTCTACAGAGAAAAGCATGTCCACAAACTGTTAGTTACTGGTTTACTTTATGTTAGATACTGACATTGAGAGTGTTTAGAAAGTTCTTTAATAATATGACATTACAGCAAAATCTAAGTGCTTGATTTTGTATTGTACCAAAGTATAAGTTCAAGAAGCACTGGGGGAAAAAATATGTAACTAAAATAATCTGAGAAGATAATTTGAGAATCACTGCCCTAGACTATTTAGCACATGATCTAAAAAGCTTAAACTACAAAGAGCATTTTGGTACACTGGGAAGCATTTTGTTCAAACCTCTGTGCAAAGATTTATCACATTTTACTCTAATATCAGTTTTATTTAAAGAAGCAACATAGCACGTTGGAAAGAAACCAATATTTATATAATTTTTCAGCCACTTACAAGTTAGTATTGGGCAAGTTATTTAAATTTATGAGTCTCAGTTGGTCTATCAAATTGCAATTAATGATACTCACTTTACAGGGTAAATTGTAAGGATCCAACAAAGTTTTATAATCATGTATCCAGTCAAATTAACTTTTATATACATAAATGCAACAAAGTTAGCCCTAATCTTTCTGTTTCCAAGATTCGACAAACTCAATACCTTTTATATTTACTCTTAGAATGTTTTCTCACTTACCCTGATTCCTAAAAAAAAAAAGTTTATTTATAAGCATTCTCTAAATCCTTCTTCATTCTATCTACAGTTCAAAGATACAATTAATACAAACACTGTAATTTTAAATCATGTAAGAGACGAGGAAAACTAAATCAAGCTCCTGGTGATTTATGTATTATTTTATTTTTAAACTTTTCACATCACATTTTTAAATGACATTACATTGGAAATTATTTACTAGGCTCTGGGTCTTTTGGTCTCCATGTCTTTCATTTCTAATGAAGTATCTATGAGACACTTCCATCTTCCAACTTGACAAATTCTTAAGAAATTTGCTTCCCTTGTTATGGAAAATGATCAGTTTATACCCATCTGTTTTGAAAAGAAAATTGAGAGAAAAATATAATAACCTATGTTTTTCTATCTGCATGTATCAGTTTTTCTTGCCTATTTATCACATGACAAAGGATAAGAATCATTCATGTAATCACTGAGAAGAGAGTGATTAATTGCAACGTATGCTGAATTTAAAATATTGTAAAATCAGACTTTTTCTAATATCTTTCACCTTTCCCTAGACACAACATAATCCTAGCTCAAAGCCAATGCCAGTTAACTTCTTCCAAAATGTCAATAAACTTTTTCACAATTATTCTCTTGTGTTATTCAATTCCTTATCCTGGACCCTATCTACTTTGCTTTAGATTGTGACTCACTTGCATAGCAAGTCCCACAACAGAACCTTGTCTAAAACTAAAGCCAATATCCCGTTGTTAAATTTATTTGCAATCTTCCACTTTACCTGTATAGAGAGAACAACATGTTCGGGTACTCTGGGAGTTTCCTGTGTTCTCTAACGTGAAATGCCATATCATATCCTGCCATAGGAAATATAAGGCTAATTACATATACCTCAAGGGGACAGTGACCAAGTGATACTGCAAAAACATGATAGTTTAAAGGAGCTTATGGATCATGGGCTTTGCCACTAGAGAACTATTTGCTTTGACCAGTGCAACCAAAAGATGCAAAAGTTCATAATAAGATACTAGAGAAAAAGAGGGAAACAAAAGTGGAATATTTTTGCTTAATATATTTGTGCTGTTTTGTTGGCAATAGTGATAACTACTCATTATAATTAATCCCTGAAAATAAGTAAATGTTAAGTCAAAAAATTAACTCTAATCATTTTATCATCTCCAGAAAAGCCACTGTGCCAAATTTTTAGTACAGTTTAAATAGTAGAAGAGTGTATACAACACTTCATTTTCACATAATCATATACTGAGTAGTTACGGATACTTACCAAGATTTAGCTGTAGAGAAATTCATTCCGGTGTTCAGAGCTTAATAGTAAATGAGACAACTAAAACATCCAGCAGTTGATAATAAATTTTCAAAAGTATGCTACATCCATACAATCAAATTCTCTAAAGCCACTGTAAAGCAAGTTTGATATCTATATAGTTAAAGACAACCACAACACACCATTGAGTGAAACAGTGCATACCAAAACAGCACATACTATGCTGCTGTGCATATAAATCTGAATAAATAGACAATAAAGTTTTTGCAATAAGTACTTCTGACAATGAGATTGTTGTGCAAGAAAACAAGGTATTTTTACTTTCAATTTTGTACACTTATGTCAGTCAGGATCCTGCCAGGACAAGAGATGGCACATTCAAATTAGGTAACTGAAGAAGAGCTTAATAAAGGCACAAAACTGGGTGGAGAAGGGTTAAGAGTGACACTGGAGAGACAAATGGAAGCTATGCTATTCTTGTCTGAATCCACTCATTTTTTATCCAGGGGACAAACAGGGCAGGACAAATAATATCAGGGTAGGAGAAAGTTAGCAAAATAGAAGAAATGAGTTGTTATGTCTTTGCAGAGTAATCTAAACCCAGAATGGTAGCTGCCAGTATCTTTCACGTGAATTAGTGGGAAAGGAGGCGAAGGAAAAGGTAATTAATATAAAACATAGCTGTTGAAATCCTCTTTCGTGTGGCTCACCATGAGGACTATTTTGATAACAGCCATTTCATTGCTTCATTAGATGAGCAGATTCTGGGTGGTGCAGTATATGAAGAGGCCAGTAGATCTAATGGTCATGTGCTAACTCTCATACCTCCATATCTTTAATGTGGTATAATATGACATCTTGTGGAATTACATGTCTATGTGTTAATTACTCTGTAATTTTTAGAAAAATGATTGCTTAAGCCCCTAAAGCTTTGTGTTGTAATTATCCAACTAGTGCTTGCTATAAAACTCATTTCTTCTCTTTTCACCACCAATTTTTCTAATACCTGGGTATGCCAGGTAGTATGACCCAAGAAGTAGGGCTATTTGCACAAAATCTGGATTTTTTGCAGAAAAACCTTTTCTAGATTTGCACCCTACTCAAAGCTGACAGACTTTCATGGCTTTCAGCATATGAGTTGTGGTAGTATTCCTGGTTATAGCCTATGCTTCTTCCAGAAATGGAAGAAATCTACCAGGTATAGTTCTTTCTTATTAGTGACAGAAGGTACAAGATGCAATAATTTTCCTTTGATTAAAAGAACAAACCTGGAGGCATCACATTACCAGACTTCAAATTATACTACAAGGCAATAGTTACCAGAACAGTGTGGTGCTTGTATACAAGTAGGCATATGAACCAATGGAACTGAATAAAGAACCCAGACATAAAGTCAAATATATACAGCCAACTGATCTTTGACAAAGTGTACAAAAACATAAATTGGGAATGGACACCCTATTCAATAAATGGTTCTGAGAAAACTGGCAAGCCACAAGTAGATGAATGAAACTGGATCTGTGTCTCTCACCTCATACAAAAATCAAGTCAAAGTGAACCAAAGACTAAAATATAAGACCCAAAACTATAAAAAATTCTAGAAGATAACATCAGAAAAACTCTTGTAGACATCAACCTAGGCAAAGAATTCATGACTCAGACCTCAAAATCTAATGCAACAAGAACAAAAATAAATCGGACCTAATTAAACTAAAAAGCTTCTGCACAGCAAAAGAAATAATCAGAGTAAATAGACAACCTACAGAATGGGAGAAAATATTTGCAATCTATGCATCCAACAAAGGACTAGTATCCACAATCTACAAGGAACTCAAATCAGCAGAAAATAAAATAATCCCATCAAAAAGTGGGCAAAGCACATGAATAGACATTTCTCAAAAAAAGATATACAAATGGCCAACAAATGTATGAAAAAATGCTCAACATTACTAATCATCAGGGAAATGCAAATCAAAACTATGAGACACCACCTTACTCCTGCAAGAATGGCCATTACTGAAAAGTCATAAAACAATAGATGTTGGCACGGATGTGGGGGAAAGGGGAGACTTATACACTGCTGGTGAGAATGTAAATCAGTACAACCTCTATGGAAAACAGTATGGAAATTCCTTAAAATGCTAGAAGTAGACCTAACATTTGATCCAGCAGTCCCATTACTGGGTATCTACCCGAAGGAAAAGAAATCATTATATGAAAAAGATGCTTGCACACGTATATTGATAGCAGCACGATTCGTAATTGCAAAGATGCGGAAAGCCAACCTAAGTTCCCATCGACGAATGAATGGACAAAAATATATATATACCGTGGAATACTACTCCACCATGAAAAGGAATGAAATAATGTCTTTTGCAGCAACTTGGATGAAGCTAGAGGCCATTATTCTAAGTGAAGTAACACAGGAGTGGAAAACCAAAATCGTTATGTTCTCACTTGTAAGTGGAAACTAAGCTATGAGTAAACAAAGTCAGGGTGATATAATAGGCTTTAGAAAATCAGAAGTGGGAGAGTAGGAGGGAGGCTAGGGGTAAAAACAAGCTACACATTAGGTACAATGCACACTACTCAGGTGATGGGTGCACAAATATCTCAGAATTCACCACTATATTATTCATCCATGTAACAAAAATAAATAAATAAATAAATAAACCCACTTGTACCCCAAAACCTACTGAAATAAAAAAAAAAAAGAAGAAAAAACGTCATTTTCCTTTGCTTTGAAAAGGACCTCTGGCATGGACTGGACCATCAAACTCTCAAAATTTTAATGATGTGACAATTTCACAGTTCTCTATAGAGTTTATTCCTTCTCTTGAGAGCATATGTGTACTACTAAAGTATCTAATACTTGCCACTTCTTCATCTGGTTTGACAGCATAGTGTTATTAATATAACAGACCATTAAGACAATATAAAATATCCAAATGGTTAAGGTCTTTTCAGGGTATGTTATGACAGAGTAAGACAGCAAATGTATGTGTTGTCCATTCCAAGTGAATGTTAACTGTTCCTAATTCTCCTTTCCAAAAGAGATGGAAAAGAAAATTTACCAGACCAATGATCACATATTATATACCCAGGTTTATGTTAATCTGCTCTAGCAAAGATACCACCTTTGGCATAGCATCTGCAATTTAGACTACTGCTGGGATAGATTTACAATAGTCCATTGGCATTCTCCAGGAAGTGACTAGCTTTTATAGGCAACACACTGGTTAATTAAATGGAGATAGGATGGGAACTATTTCTGTATCTTTGGGATATTTTTACCCCTACATAATGCAGTATAATTTTTGAAATACTATTTAGACTGGGTGTGGTAGCTCACACCTGTAATCCCAGCACTTTGGGAGGCCAAGGCATGTGGATCACTTTAGGCCAGGGGTTCAAGACCAGCCTCGCCAGCATGGTGAAACCTTGTCTCTAATAAAAATACAAAAATTAGTTCGCTGTGGTGGCATGTGCCTATAATTCCAGCTACTCGGGAGGTTGAGGCAGGAGAATTGCTTGCACCCAGGAGATGGAAGTTGCAGGTCATGCCCCTGCACTCCAGCCTGGGCAACAGAGTGAGACTCTGTCTCAAAAAAAAAGAAAAAAGAAATACTATTTTGGACTGGGGAATAGGACAGTAGTTTCGTGACTTCCCTACTATCATAGTTGTCACCCACAGGACAAGGACCAAGTGTGGAGTTGTACCAACTACCAAGTATATCTTTTCCAATTATACATTCAGGAAATGATGTAATGATCACTGGGAGGTTGTCATTTGGTGAACCCAACATGCACCCCATCTGAACTAGGACTCCACATATTACCCAACTCCCAAATGCCTCCACTCAAAAGAGGAGTGATGACCCTTCAGGAATCTGGGAGTAAATGTCAACTCTGTGTCCAACAGTCCTTTAAATATTCTGATATTCCTTTTTCTTCTAGGTGTTTAATTGTGCAGATAAATGGTCTATGTTTGAGCAAAGTACTGGTAGATCATTACCATGTGTATATGTACTTAGAGTTGTTGCACAGTCCTTCCTTCTGCCACTTATTAAAGCAGCCACAGTGACGCTGTGTCCTCCCAGCTCCTCCCAAAAAGGTAGCGTTAGGAATTATTTAATATCTTCTGGAGACTTTAGACATTTCCCTCTATACTATATCAGGGAAATTCTGGCATTTCAACTTCCCTGATTATAGTGACAGCCTACAACAAAACAGCTGAATGGGTATACATACACAATACATTTTTATAAATTGACCCCATAAATGCTGGGTTTGCTGGTGATGGGGTCACCCAGTAGAGAGCCCACAAATAGAGATTGCTTTTAAGTAAAGAAGCTATTCTTATATGTTTTATTGAGAGAGATGCATTATAGTGCACAGGTTATAAGAAAAACTCTGAATTCAAACTAGCAGACTTTGAGTCCAGATTTACTACTTCATAACCTTGAGGATATTTAGCAACTCTGCCTCAGACACCTCCTCTCTAAAATGGGTATAATGAGAGAATGAATCTGCATCATAAGATTCAAATAAAGCACTTAGAAGAGTACCTGGACCATAAGAAGCACTATATGAGTAACATGAATTATCTCCCCTAGGACACAAATAATGAAGGGCGATCAGAGCTTCATTACCTCATGATGGAAACCTTAATTAATAGGTTTGCTTCTATATTTTAGTAACCATGTTAGATTAAAAGTCACAGAATTTGGGGAAAAAGAATTTTCACACATCTTTTATAAATCTTTCAATTTTTACTGAAATATTTGAAATTTATCCTTCTGAGAAAGAGGCATAAATATCTTAGTGTAACTTATGTAATTCACCAATCACATTTCTGTTTCCCAAAAGAAGAAACATCATCCACTGTAAGTAATGGAATGAACTTCAAACCTATAAAATAGAATTTAATCAAGGGTCTCTGAATACTACCATAGACAAAAGAACACTGTTTAATAATAAAGTTTAAGCATCTTTTTTATAATTAATGATTTAAAATTCAGCTTTGGTAGAACTTGAACAAGAAAATGTAAAGTAATGATTTAAAATTCAGCTTTGGTAGGACTTGAACAAGGCAATGTATCGTGGTGGTAGAAATTAGGGAAGGATTCAGAAATGATAAAGAAGTGCTAACTGCTAATGATTTCCTGGTAGGACGCCATAGAAATGATTAGTATAAAGCTCTCTCTTCAAATAGACTCAAAATTAGGCCTACAGGAAAAGCTGGAAGAGTGGAATATGTGCATCAAATCAAAAACAAAGTTGACCTGAAAGTGAAAGTCATGGTTTCTGGTGCCTGGCTCTCTTTGATGATTTCCAGCTATGTGCCTTTGGGCAAACTGTAGTCACCACTCAATTCGTGGATTTTAGTACGTGTAATTTGAAGGGATTACAACAAATGGTGTTGGTAATCCAGTCTAATTCTAAATATAGGACTAACAATTTTCCAGATGGCCAGACAGCGAAGCCTGAAAAGGAGGCAAAATATGTAGAGACTGGAGCAATACAAAGCAAATACTTTAGGAACAAAAAGAATTAAAATCAAGAGAGTTAGATACTAAACAGGCCAGGTGTGGTGGCTCATGCCTGTAATCCCAGCACTTTGGGAGGCGGAGGTAGGTGGATCACTTGAGGTCAGGAGTTCAAGACCAGCCTGGCCAACATGGTGAAACTCTATCTCTACTAAAAATACAAAAATTAGCCAGGGGTTGTAATGGGTGCCTGTAATCCCAGCCCCCAGGAGGCTGAGGCAGGAGAATTGCTTGAACCCTTGAACCGGAGAGGCAGAGGTTGCAATGAGCTGAAATCATGCCATTGCACTCTAGCCTGAGTGACAGAGCAAGACAAAGGGAGTTAGGTAGTAAACAGGTTAATTGAATGTGTAGTTTGTCTATCGATAGAATAATCTGTCCAATAGAGAAAAAGATACATAGTATTATTATTTGTTCATTTACATGGCACTCGCCTAGAACAAGGTCTTTCAAAGTGGTAGGTTACAAAAGACATTAAGATTTAACATTTAGCACTTTGATGCGCACGGTGCAAAGAATAACACCACTTCTAATTTAACGGTGAAATTGTTACCATAATTTAATAGATTTTCAGGCATATAATATGGCCTGAGTCTTCGGTATTTCTCTGAAATTGCATAGTTTCTTTTATGCAATCAGCATGAGGAATAATTCATAGTTACACACCTTCACAACCAACCCATTTACAAAATCTTTGTAAAATGCACAAGACGACTGCACAGTCTCTTCATTGCCACTTTCATGTCATTGTTCCTGAATGTGTAGATAACTGGATTCAGAAAAGGAGTAATAAATGCATCAAAAATAGCAAGATATTTATCCAGGTGTGATGTGGGAGAAGGCCATGTGTAGAAAAACATCAGTGGCCCAAAGAACAAGATGACCACAGTGACATGAGCTGACAGGGTGGAGAGGGCCTTGGCTAAACCACCAGAAGAATGTTTCCAAACAGTGAACAGAATGAACATGTAGGAAATTACCAGCAAGACAAAGGAGACCACAGAAATGAGTCCACTATTGACAGTGACCATGAACTCCAGTTCTTGGGTGTTTGTGCAGGCAAGTCTGAGGAGCCGAGGGAGGTCACAGTAAAAACTGTCAAAGGCATTAGGACCACAAAAAGGTAAATCTATCACAAAAACTAATTGGACCAATGAGTGGATAAGGCCAATGATTGAGGAAGTGGCTAAAAGGTAGAGACACATTCTTGGGCTCATGATGATCAGGTAGCGGAGAGGTTTACATATGGCCGTGTATCTGTCAAAGGCCATGGCTATGAGCAGCGCCATCTCAGTGCCCCCAACAGCATGGTTAAAAAAGATCTGAGTAATACATCCCCAAAAGGAGATGGCTTTGTGCTTCTTGAAAATATCACAAATCATCTTAGGGGCTGTAATTGAGCAAAATGCCATATCAATGATTGAGAGGTTAGCCAGGAGGAAATACATGGGGGAGTGCAGATGAGCATCTGTGATTACAGTGAACACAATGACAATGTTTCCCATCATGCTTACAAAGTAGAACAACAAGGAGAAAACAAAAAGTAGAAGCTGAATCTCCCATGAGTTGGTGAGTCCCGTGAATACAAATTCTGATACTACAGAGTGATTCATTCCATTCATTGCCTCAGACTCCAAGATCAGTTTTCATGTTACTTACCTAAAGGAAGAAAGAAAATGAGAAAGAATTACCTAGGCAAGTACTCATGTTCAAGAAAGAAAGCCTCCAGCCATGAAAATAAGTATCATATTAACATCTCACACAGCCAAATAACCCTCATCACATGTATGCTGGACTTCTACTTAGAGGGGTCAGCTGGCTCCTATTTGGCATTAGGGTTTTCAAAACTACTACTATTAAATTAATTCCATCCTTAGACCTATCTCTCCTCTGCTTTTGTGCTACATGAATATTTCCTATTTGATCCTTCCCAGGATGTTCTATTTGGGTGAGATATAAGGTCATCTTTAAATACGTATCACTATGATTATTTATCAATGGATATGATTTCAACCAGTGACATGAGCCACCTAACAATTACTCATGCACAGCATACAGCTGTTCTATTATTTATATTGCTTGATTAGACTTTAGACGTTTCCCTTCTTTTTCTAAATTTCAAAATTTCTCTTATTCTATTCTCCAATTCACAAAATCTAATTCTCAAAATCCCAGCCAAATTCTCACTTATGTGTGAAATCTTCCCAATGTGACCAAGACTCTATTCTCATCGCACCATCAGCATTTATTTTACTCTGCTTCTCACAGTTATAGAAGTGTCCATTTCTCCAATTAAAATGTAGACTCTTGGATACAGAAGCCATGACTGATCCACAATGGTAGCTCCTACCATCATCACAATAACCAATTGTGACCAACACAGTCATATAATAAGTGTATCACGCTTGTTGAATGAAGGCATACATTAATGGGACTGAAGAATGACACTGGAGTCAAGAGAGTACATCATAATTCAGTAAGGTTTATATTAATAGTGTATTAACAACATGCCAATCAGGAATTATCACACTATCCCTATTTCAATCCTGTACTTATTTAACCACTCAAAGAAACATTTATATAAGATGTCATAAAAATAAATATGGGGTCTTATTCATTTTAAAGGCAATAAAAGGCTTCTAGGAAGAAACCACTGCATTTTATAAGTGATTTTTTAATCTCAATTTTTATATAAAAGATGTAATGAGCTGAAACACATAATCTCCTCTAATGTAGATATACACACCCAGGGGATACCATAAGATAAAAACCATGTCACATAAAGGCAGTCTCTCTTTTTTATCGAAATACATTTGGAGTGAATAAAAGTGACAGAAATAAAATATTGAGTGAAAAGAGCCAGACAGTGTCTGTATCTGCACTCTGGAAGAAGATGATGATTGAGTAATGGAGATTAAGTCCAGAAAATAAACTAAAGAATGGTGGTCAGGTCCCAGCATGGGGAGGTGTGACAATATTACAATTCTTTAAGGATGAAGAAAAACTGCCAGAAATAAACCATTAGACTTTCATTGTTCAATGAAATGTTCCTGATTTTGTCCAACATTTGTTTTATAAATAATTCATAAAGGAAGAAATATAGGAAGCAATCTGCTCAGCCTCACAAAGGTAATTGGTGGGAAAATTTATACTGGGACCAAGAACTTTTTATTTCCAAAGTTATTTACAGTAAATACTTGTTACATTAGTTTACTACTGCTGTTGTAACAAGCTACTACAAATCTAGTGGCTTACCACATACACACACAGAGTTATATTCTTATTGTTCTAAAAGAAAGAAGTCTAAAGTGAGTTTTCAGAGCTAAAATCAAGGTGTCAACAAAGCTGCGTTCCTCCTTGAGCTTCTACAAAAGAATCCGTTTCCTTGCCTTTTCCAGCTCCTAGAAGATGCTTCCATTCCTTGCTTGCTCATGACTCTGCCTCTGAAAAGTACATCACTCCAACCTCAACTTCTGTCATTGCATCTCTTCTCTGACTCTTCCTCTTATAAGGACCCTTGTAATTACATTGGGAAAGTCCAGATAATCCAAGTAAATCAAGATTCTTAAATTATTCATATCTGTACATTTTCGCCAGATCCAGAAATTAGGACATGAACATTTTTGAAGGCTATTATTCCATACAGCACAGCTTTCTTACTGTGAACAAGTGCTTTACGGGAAAAAGGAAAATCTAAAACTAATGAATCTACAGAGAGATTTCAAGTAGCCTGTCAGGAAGGTGGAAGAGATATTGAGGGAATGGGGAGAGACAGTGCATCCTGACTTTTGCTCTCTAACTATACATTAGTGACTTCTGACTCCAGTTACATGTAGGACCAAGCATGGCCACTAATGACTGTCAATAAGGAAACAAGGATCATTAGTCAACCAACATGTTCTTAGAAAAGTATTTATGCTAGGTATATCACTCCTGAGTGGTTCTCCGAATGATTTTGTTCATTAATTCAAAAAATATCTTGAGTGCCCAGGATTCCAGAAACAATTCCAAAGGTTGGGTTTATAGCATTGACAAGAATTCTTGCTTTTGTAGAATCCATATTCACCAGAGCAAATGCAATTTTGGTATCACATACAGATTTTCATTCTACAGAAAGGGTAAGAACATTTGAAGAAAGTCTATAATTTATCAACTACCTGGGGAGTCTCAAACACTCTATTTCTAATTCAATTTCTACTTTCAGGATACCTCAGTTTTCTGACTTCTTCCTTTACCTGAATTCTT
Organism: Mandrillus leucophaeus; assembly: GCF_000951045.1. Lineage (NCBI taxonomy): Eukaryota > Metazoa > Chordata > Mammalia > Primates > Cercopithecidae > Mandrillus > Mandrillus leucophaeus. The sequence continues at coordinate 127,377 of NW_012101621.1, read as the reverse complement.
ACAACTATAACTTCTATTACAATATTTTCCAGTGGGTTTTATCCGATAAAAATGCATTGGTTTTATCTCCCCACATATACATATAAAACTCGTGGGGTCTAGTTTCACATACAATGATTCTTTGTATTGACTCTAAAGCAACTCAAAAACAATGCTGGGAAGATTTCTTGGCTTATTCATTCATTCACTCAACAAGTATTTATGCTGTATCTATCAAGTGCTTAACAGTGCACTAAACCTTAGAGATTATATAAAGGTGAAAATATATACATTAATTATGTTGAAAAAATTAAGAAATTGAACATAAATAAAATGAGAATCTAAGGTTATCAGAACAATTTTAAGTAAGAGCTGTGCAAACCATTCTATGATTTACATCTAAATCCTCGTGACCTGAACTATAAACTAACCAAAACTTGTCTAAAAATGGGCAAAAACAAAAAGACAAAAATAAATCCTTCTAATCACTAAGAGAAAAAATAGCCTTGTAGCAAAAAATGCTATTAAGGCTTCCATGAAGTAGGAATAATAAAAATACGCTATGAAGTGGAAATATATGTGGTGCTTCCTCCAAACTGAAATTTGAATAGCAAAAACTTACAACTCAGAATAGCAAAAGAAATAATGGAAATTTCACTTTTAATGAATTTACAAGGAAAAGAACAAAAATAAAAGAGGGTTTATTAGGTCTTTCAAAAAAATATGAGATTCTGTGTAAAATTTACTCAAAGACAGAGCCTACACAAAGGCAAGGTGAACTTTTTTAAAATACATTTTTTAAATCAGAAAGGAAATAGATGAGAAAAAAAGAGAAGGGGAAATTGAATTATTGAATTCAACGGGAGACTAAGATGGTTCATTATGATAAAGGGCAAGTGATGGCAAAGTAGGAGTTTGTCTAGATGTGCAATATTAAAAGCTCAAGTGCCCGAAAATATTTCCTTTTAGCATTAGAGTTGCTTTGTTTTAGGTTAATGTACTGCAGCACTAGAGTTGCTTTCTTTTTGGGTTAACATACTGAAGTCCCTAGTTTTGCTTACATTGGTACAGGAAGGATATTCCATTGAGCTACTGCAGACAAACAAAAAAAATTGCCAGCTGGTTTTCCTTAGTGGAGATCTTACGCATGCAAGACATAAGAGTGTTGATGAAGAAATAAGTGATCCATTTTTAAGCTTAATCATTACCCAAGAAGGATTATCAAGGATTGGTTGCTTCAAAAGACAGGGTAAGAGCTTAACGGCTAGGTAGGAGAATAAGAGTTACAAGAATGAAAGCTAGAACTGAGTAAAAGAATAAATTGAGCTAAACACAACATGTACCTACTTCATAATCCCTTGTAAAGCAAAGATGAGAAAATAACACAAAGAGCAAACAGCAGCAGATCTAAAAATTTACTCAGCTCTTGTCTTCTTGTCTTCACATTTCTTGAGTATTAAGTATTCATCTTTGGGTTGCTGAATGGCTTCCAGGATGACACATTGGGTTATAATTGTTTGACTGTTTTTGATGCATGCCAGACCCTCCATAGAAAGAATGTGCTCTCTCCTAAGGCCATTGCCATTAGGAGATATCCTGCTTTGAGTTCCCTAGTCTGGCCTGGCTATTGCTCTCAATAATTATAATGACATGAATTACAGTCATCATCTATTTATACTACTTAAACAATTGTGATAATGTGACAAATACAGATACTCTAGCATTTGATGGAATCATTTAAATTTAAATTCACCTAACTGGAATTGAATGGCATTAGAATTGGGCAACTTCTTAGAATAGATTTATGATCACTACATTTTAAAATTTTGAAAACAAATATGTTCATTATTCTCAATTCGTAAACTCGGTGAGCTGGAAAAGATCTGAGAATATGTTCTGAACCGCTTCCTTTCTTGTATTTACCCATCAAGGAAATGTCAGTTTTTCCTCAGTTTTCAAGGTTTAAAAATATATGTCTTAGCTATTATGAACAGGTGTTAAACCTTTTTTTTTGTTGTTTTGGAGACAGATTCTCACTCTCACCCAGGCTGGAGTGCAGTGGCACAATCTTTATTCACTGCAACCTCCTCCTCCCCGGTTTAAGCGATTCTCCAGCCTCAGCCTCCTGAGTAGCCAGAATTACAGTCATGCACCATCGCATCTGGCTAATTTTTGTATTTTTAATAGAGATGAGGTTTCACCATGTTGGCCAGGCTGGTCTCAAACTCCTGCACTCAACTGATCTGTCCACCTCGGCCTCCCAAAGTGCTGGGATTACAGGTGATGAGCCAGCACGCCCAGCTGCATCCTGCTTTTCATTAACATAAAAGTCCAAATGTTCTCATACAAAAAGGAAATCTCTCATCCTTTCAATTAAGCTGATGTCCACTTAATTCATCCTCTGTGGATATAAAGTTGTCAGCTACTCTGTCAGATAAGTGCTTAATATCCTTGATGTTGGTAAAAGCAGATAAAGATCACTCATCTGTACCCTCTAGTTTTAACACCTCAATTCTTTAGCCTTCCTCAAAGGATCCATCTTCTACCTATCTTTGTCACTTTTGTCTAATCATTCCATTTCACTACCTAAACTTCCCATTGTATACACCTAAAAAACTTATCATAAATGTTTTGAAAACATAAACAAGTATAGAAGATTTATTGCAGGTTGTTAAACGCTACACATTTAGTTTCCTACTTTTTTCTCCATTCTTCAATCAACTAAATTTAACAGACACTACATTTATTTTTAGTTCATGGTGAGTTAGAACCCTAGATGTTTTTCTTCCAAATAAGTTTTCAATTATTCCTTCTCCATCTTGATTCCATGAAACTGGGATTTTATTTTTTAAAACTTCACTTATGACTAGTATCTAATGAACTTTCTCCTTTTTATATATTGGGTCTTCTCTAGAATTAGAAGTAAATAACAAGCTTGTTAGGAAGACAACAAGCATATTTTTCTTCATTTTCAGCGCTAATAGATTTCCCCAAAGGTCTCTGGGTACCACAAACAACTTTACAAACATCCTAGTCCTGGCCTGAACCAAGCCACAGTGCAGACTCCAGACTCTGTAGTATACCCTGTTGCACCTTTTCATCTCCAAGTCATTTCTAAGTTTTAGTTAAAAAACTAAGATTAATTCTTGTTCTCCATATCCATCGTAATTCATATTTACTCCTTTGCTGTGATCATTTCCCCACAACAACCACCTGTTTCTTTCTGCCCCAGGCTAGCAAACTGTTACCTGAGTCTTTCCTGCAGCTGAAGTTTATCTAGTTTACCTTGTTCCTGTTGTGAACTTCATGCCATCCTTACCTTGTAGCTATTTACAGACTGTCATCTCAAGCACACACAGATACTTAAAGTATTTATATAAATGGAAAAAATAGCTAATTAACTGCACTGGAGGATAGTGACCTAATAAAGCTATAATGACCTGGGACTGCAACTCTAACGTCAGTGAGCCAAGAAATTGTCTCCTAGAAATATATTCAAAGCAACAAAGAAGAAATGCTGATAATGAGTCACAGGAGGAAGAAATGACTCTAGAATCTCTAAGAAAAATCAATCTCCACCTCTTTATATTTTTCTGGGTTATTTTTCTTTTTTAACTTTTATTTTAAGGTCAGGGGTACATGTGTGGGTACATAGGTAAACATGTGTCTTGTGGGTTTATTGTGCAGATTTTTTAATCACTGAGGTATTAGGCTTAGTACACATTAGCTATTTTTCCTGATCCTCTCCCTCCTCCCACCCTCCAATAGGACCTAGTGTGTGTTGTTCCCCTCTATGTGTCCATGTGTTCTCATCATTTAGCTCCCACTTATAAGTGAGAACATGTGGCTTTTGGTTTTCTATTCCTGAGTTAGTATGCTAATGATAATGACCTCCAGCTCCATCCATGTCCCTGCAAAGGACACAATCTTCGACAATTTAAATCCTATCATGATAAATGAAAGTATCTCCAGATAATCTAATAATACACACTTTCCAAGAGATTCATAAAAATCATATGGAATCCTTATAAATATAAATTTTATCTATACATGAATAAAGTAGGCAAGTAAAATAGTAAACTATAAAAATTTTTAAATATCTTATAATGTGACTTTTATAAGTTATAAATTTAACATATTGTACCAAGCAATTTGAAGATATAGGCTTTATCTAATTAACATTCATTTTTTCCAAAGCAACTTGCAGTTTTCTGCAATCAAAGAAGACGATATTCATTGAATTTAATAAAAGAATCCAGTTGTTGAAGTAATTCCACTATCTTTTACTATGTCTGTCATTAGGAAGCAGGAATAATATGAATAAGGATTGACTTCAAAATATTAAGAGGAAGCAACAGGACTTGTTTGTGTGGTTTTTAAACCTTAGATGTAATCATGTGTCTCTGTCCATGGTTCTTAATGACCATTGGTTTACAACAAGTATTGATCAATTGATCAACAAGCAATGATCATTGGGTTACAACAAGCACACTTGTTTTACTTGCTTATCCCCTTTAATTTCCATTCTGAATCCCTTTCTCTCAAAGACAGTCATTCTGGTGTTTTTTAAGCGTGTCTTGCTGTTGTGTTATCATGAAACATGAAGTATTGTTTGTATGCATATACATATAAAATAGTATTCTACATCTCATTCTAATTCTTTTTTTTCCACTTATCTCATGTTGCTATATGTACATCTAGTATATCACTTCTAAATACCACAGAGCATTCCATGGTGGGTATGCACCACTCTCTGACTCTCTGAGTACCCTGATCACCTCCAAGATTTTCAGGGTCACTGATTGGATTAAGCAAGTATTGGACCTTGCTTCTAACTTCAACCCTCACATACCAACAGTGCTAATATTTAGCTAGAAGACACCAGTGTAATAATACCAGTTGTTAAAAATTTAAAATACTTGCACACTGTTTAGAATATAGCCACTGTCACAAGTCTCTTGAGGTTTCATCTGCTTCCAAGTTGATTCCTCAGAGCTCCTCATGAATCAGCTACTAAAAGTTAATGCCTGGAACAGCAGGAGTCTCCAGGATCTTGCTCCAACCCTGGGAACAGGATCTGTTCTGATCAATGCAGTTGTTTAATATTTTGAAGATCATATCTTCCCTATACTAAAACCAACACTGCCATGGACACCTTCTACACTGTCTCCCTGGAGATAGCAATGAAATGATCATGTCTTTTAAAGCATTATGAGGCATTCATAATGCTTCTCACTAGCAAAAATATTCTCACTAGCAAAAAATTTTTGAGCTAGTGAGAATTATTTTATTAATCACTGTTTTGTGGCATGGAAAAAATAATACAAATAAAGCAAATGACTGATCTAAATTAGTGAATAGTTCCAACCCTAGAAATTATATCAAAGTGGGGACACAAAGGCCATGTTCTTCTCCACAGTCCTGAACCCCAGACTTATGGTTTAAAGAGCAGTCAGTAATTCATCCATGTTGCTGTGCTAGCAATTACACATCAAAGATTCGTGACAAAATATTAAAATGCCCACTCATACAGAACTAGGCCAGAGGGTGAAATATACAGACACTAGGAACTGGCTAAGGTGGTTATACTGCCAAAGATTCTCCAGTGAGAACTCCTAGGGAAAACTAACCATAAATAGACAAAGGTTTGAAATACAAACATCAGTTCTGAAGTCGTAAGACTAGGAAACTCAAAAAGAGAGAGGCCAAGAGTTCCATCTGTATAGAAGCAAAACGTAACTGAATCAAAGAAGGAGCAAGAGAAGAGGACGTAGAATAATCATGTACACAGCTTGCCTTTACAATCCAACTATGGTGGGATGGAGTTGAAATGAACCCCAAGAAAAATCTATATGCCAAGAAAATCTCTACCCCAGCCATACCCCCAAGAAAAATCTGTTATATACTCAAATTACACCAAACCATCATCAATCCCATAGATAACTTGGGGGGACTTAATCAGGAAGAAAGAATGCAGATGCCATATGTAACATCTAAGAAGTCACTTCTATCAAGACAAATACTAAACCAATTGAGCAAATTTAACATCACTAGTGATGCTGTGTGGATATTATGTACTCTCTGATATCATGTGATTAGAAGATCTTTTCATCTTTTGGGTATTCTTTTCAAAAATCCAGAACCCATGTATAACTGTAATGAAAAATGTCAGATAAACTCAAATTGAGGGACATTATACAAAATATCTGACCAATATTCCTCAAAGATGTGACACCATGAAAAGCAAGGTAAGACTGAGAAATTGTCACAAACCTCAGAGGAGATTAAAGAGACATAATAGCTAAATGTAATGTGATATACAGGATTGGATTCTGGAACATAAAAAGACATTAATGCAAAAAACTGGTGAAATTTGAATAAAGTCTAGAATTTAGTTTACAGTAATGTATTATACCAGTGATGATTTCTCAGTTTTGGAAAATGTACCATGGAAATACGAGGTGATAACATTAGGGGAAATTGAAACTTGGTAAGGGGCATATGGGCACCCTCTGGACCATCTCTGTAACTTTTCTGTAAATCTAAAATTATTCCAAAATAAAAGCCTTATTTTAAAACAATCCAAAGGATCAGAAAAATGTAAAATAGGACTGAATAGATTAAGTGAAAACCATGCTTGAAGATTTGTTGAAACTCTGCTATTTGACAGTCACTCAAGATACAAGGTGAATAATATGTTATGTAAGTAAAAAATTAACAGTCCAGTGGGAACACCAGATTTATCAACTAAGAAAATATGTTCTAAAATGATAGAAAACAGCAGAAGACGACGAGTCTGTCAGTCTGGGTTCTAGGGTCTAGATTTGGATCTTCCATACACTACTTTTAGCATTTTCTTTCCTAGTAGTCGAGTTTCCAAAATGAGGAAAGACTAAAATTATTTATAATTTACTTTAAAACTCAAAAACTCTATTCTCCTACTAAGTAACCACGTGTGCTTTCAGTGCCAACGTATCTTTCTACACTCTGTATGATGCAGGAGCTGGCACTCTGCCAACTTTCTCTTTTTTCTTTTCAGTTTCTCCTTGCTTGGATTCACCATTAGGGATACTAGAGGGAAGTTGAAAGGCTGGAGATGGAAAAAGGGACTTCCTTCTTCCTGTTTGCCTCCTTTCTGCTTGCTGTGCCTGTCAGCATCACCCAACCACACTGATCACCTCAGCAACCTTGGTTGTTTTCCAAAGCAGCAGCTGAATCCAGTTAGTTTTTCTGATGCTAGAGGAGCTCTGCACCTCACACCCTCACCCAGGAACACCTGCACCAGCCAGTAGTGCCTCTCCCTCAGGGGCGTGTTATGACCTATAGGGCCTCCGCTAAGCTCAGAGACACTAGCACCAGCCAGGCAGCATCCACCTCTGCTCAGATATTTGAGTTTCACCTCCACAGGTTCTTCCTCCAAGCTTTAAGAGTTTGGGGTTTTTTATTTATTTAAGTCTTAGTAGTTCTAACCTCTTTCCTTTATTTTCCCTTTTCTAGGAGTGAAAGCTGCTTCCTACAAATGCTACATTTTTATCTCAAAGTTTGATTTTTTCAAATAACTAGTTAACAACTGTCAAAACTAAAAAGTTACAATTTTAAAGTTGTAATTGGCTTTTATTAGTGATTCTAGAATTGGGCAATACCTCGTTCTATCAACAGAATGAGTGTTCTCAATGAGCTGAGCAGAAGAGCTTGGCTTTGTAGGCAGAAAAAGGCTGAAGATAGCAGAATCAGAGAAAAATAATGGACTGGCCTTTTCAAAGATACTTGAAACAGAAGGGACTTTTGTGTTATAGTGACTCAGGCTGACTGAGTTAATGGGTTTTTTGGGGGTTTTTTGGTTTTTTTGTTTTGTTTTGTTTTTTGTTTTTTTGTTTGTTTGTTTGCGGGGGAGTTGAAAATGGCTAATTTTGAAGTTTAGTCTGATTACATGGCACCTAGCACAAGTGACTCTCTTCTGGTTTGCCTGCTGTATTAGTTCATTCTACACTGCTATAAAAAAAATACCCATGACTTGGTAATTTATAAAGGAAAGAGATTTAATTGACTCACAGTTCTGCATGGCTGGGGAGGCCTCAGGAAACTTACAATATGTTGGAAGGCAAAGGGGAAGCAAGCATCTTCTTCACAAGGCAGCGGGAGGGAGTGAGTGCAAACAGGGGAAATGCCAGTAGTTTATAAAACCATCAGATCTCGTGAGACTCACTCACTATCACAAGAACAACATGGGGGAAACCATGTTTTTCCCATAATCCAATCACCTCCCATCAGGTTCTTCCCTTGACACATGGGTATTATAATTCAAGATGAGATTTGGGTGGGGTCACAGAGCCAAACTATATCACCTGTTTGGCTGGGGCCTAATACAGGAGGCTAACCCAAAACAGTAGCTCCCATAAAATTTATTTAACACAAATTCATACTTAGTTAATTCTTTATACCAAAATTCCCCTTAAAAAAAAAAAAAGGCAACAGTGTACTTTCTCTTTACTGGACTTTGAGAAAAGATTAGCAAATAAATAGCTAACAGATAATGAGCTGAAAAAATAAAAAACAACTTTAGCAAATAAATAGCTAACAGATAATGAACTGAAAAAAATAAAAAAAAATTACTTAGCTACATAGTAAGACAAATCATTAAGTCTAGTAAAAACCTTTATCTTTAAAGCAAGATAGTCTACCTTAAATGAAAAAAATAGAAAATGGGCAATAAACCACATACTGACATTCAAAATGAATTGTTTAACATTTAGAGTAATTCTATTTGACACTATATATAGGTAAGAATGTTGGTGAGATAAAGTAACCACACTCTTTAATCTTTAAATCTCTTATATAAGCAAGAAATCTATATCAAAATTCAATTTGGGAAGAAAAAAAAAAAGACAACCCAACACATACTAGTAGAAAGTGATATTCTGGTTAAATTTAACATAACTTACTTAGCACATATCTGTCTGAAATTCTAGTATAATTTGCCTTTTTGTATATTCTTGATATATTTAAAAGATTTTACTGTAATTCACAAACTGAGACCATAGTCTTCTCATTGCCACCTTCATCTCTTTATTCCTAAAAGTATAGATGACTGGATTTAAAACAGGTGTGATAACTGCATCAAAGATGGCAAGGAATTTATCCAGATGTGATGTGGGAAATGGGAAAATATAGAAAAAGATTAATGGCCCAAAGAACAAAACCACCACAGTGACATGAGCTGACAGCGTAGAGAAAGCCTTGAATATACCACCCGAAGATTTTTTCTGAACAGTCACCAAAATAAAGATGTAAGAGATTATGAGAATTAAAAAAGAAGCCAGAGAAATAAATCCACTATTGGCAGTAACCATGAATCCCAATGTGTAGGTCTTTATGCAAGCCAGTTTGATAAATCGAGGAAGATCACAAAAGAAACTATCTAATTCATTAGGGCCACAGAATGGCAGGTCTACAACAAAAGCCAACTGAATCACTGAGTGAATAATACCTATAATCCAGGAGATGACTAAAAACAAAATGCACCTTTGTGGGCTCATGATGGTCAGGTAGTGGAGAGGCTTACATATGGCCACATACCGGTCAAAGGCCATGACTATAAGCAGCACCATCTCAGTGCCCCCAACTGCATGGATAAAGAAGATCTGAGCCACACAGCCCCCAAAAGAGATGGTTTTGTGCTTCCGGAAAAGGTCATAAATCATCTTGGGAGCTGTGGAGGAGCAAAATACCAAATCAATGATGGAAAGGTTGGCCAGCAGGAAGTACACAGGGGACTGTAAACGAGGGTCAGAGGTCACAGTTAGCACAATCAGGAGGTTTCCCATCAGACTTGACACATAGAACACTGAAGAAAAGAGGAAGAGGAGGAGCTGGATCTTCCACGAATTGGAGAGTCCCAGGAACACAAACTCAGAGACCACAGAATGATTGGCTTCATCCATTGCCTCTGTCGGCTGTGACGACTCTCATGCTACCTGAAAGAGTAGAGTAAGGAGAAACTTTGACTTAGGACAAAAATCACTGATGTTGGCAAAATCAGGAGCAATTCATGTGTTGTCAGAAAACTAGACAAGCGCTAATATATGCCTTTGGAGACAACTTCAGTCACAAAGCAACTCATATTCCTCTATCATAAATTTTGTCACCAGAAAGTACATTGCACAGAATAAGAACTCATTTACGTACTTGAATGCATATCTTTGTTTTATTTTTAAGTATTGTTTTGTAGCCATATCTCAGGTATGACTATAAGCTAAAGACTTTTTGTAAAGTATGTGAAATAGTTAAGTGACAGTGAGTTTCATAACTTGGGCATCCTTGATATACATATTTATTTATTTATTTATTTATTTTTGAGACAGGATCTTGCTCTGTCACCCAGGCTGGAGTGCAGGGCATGATCACAGCTCACTACAACCTGCCTGCAATTCCTGAGTTCAAGCAATCCTCCTACCTCAGCCTCAGCCTCCCAAGTAGCTGGCACTACAGGCACATACCACCACACTTGGCTAATTTTTGTACTTTTTGTAGAGATGGGGTCTCGCTGTTTCCTAGACTGGTCTCCAGCTCCCGGGCTCAAGTGATCCTCCCACCTCAGCCTCCCAAAGTACTGGTATTACAGGCATGAGCCACCATGCCCAGCCCTCAATATACTAATATCATTTATATGACCATATTGACAAGTTCTTTCAATATTTAATATGCTTTTTTAAGGCCTGGAGATGTAAATTTCTCATATCTGTAAATTGGGAAGATAAGGTGAATTACCTATAAGAAGGCAAGAACTATAGGAGTAGAGGATGCCAGATCATGGCACAAACCATGAATGCTAGAGAAAGTGACATAATTATGGGTGCTGTTAAGGAGATTCTAAGAGAGATTATTTCCTGAGGGAGGAAAGAATGTGAGACATTAAAAAAGGCAACCAGAATGAAAGTGATGAGTTGTAAATCTTAAGTAAAGGAGAACAAGAAAGAGTGAAAATATCAGAAAATTTAGAAACTTTCTGTCTACTTTAACTGCCCGTTAAAGTCTCTGTCTAGCTTTAAATGAGATATTTAACCTCATTCATAAACAAACACATACTAAAATAGTAAGACACCAGTTGTTTCATCAGTTTGGCAGATATGCAAACATTTGAGAAAAGTCAGAGCTTGGTAGGAAATGGAAAAATAAGCTGTTTCATAACTGGTGATGGGGAAGTAAACTGAGAAAACATTTGCCAATTTGGAAACATCTTCTGAATTTTTATATTCTCATATACTTCGACTCGGTTCTATTTTGGGAGCAGGGAGGAAAACCCTTGAATATACCTACGTGTGCATATGAACAAAGTGGACAAAGCATGTCTTTGTTATTTTTGCTAAAGCATTACTTTGTTTGTTTGTTTGTTTGTTTTGTTTTAGTTTTTGAGATGGAATCTCACCCTGTCACCAGGCTGGAGTGCAGTGGTGCAATCTCGGCTCACTGCAACCTCCGACTCCCTGGTTCAAGTGATTCTCCTGCCTCAGCCTCCCAAGTAGCTGGAATTACAGGCATGCACCACCACACCAGGCTAATTTTTGTATTTTCAGTAAAGACGGGGTTTCACCATATTGGCCAGTATGGTCTCGATCTCCTGACCTCATGATTCGCCCACCTCAGCCTCCCAAAGTGCTGGTATTACAGGCGTGAACCACCACGCCTGGCCTAAAGCGTTGTTTTAAGAGCAAAATCCTGACACTAATGTCAATGTATAGACTAAGAAGCTAGTTAAATAACTTATCTTAGATAGTTTCCGTGAAATACTATGCAGCCATTTATAATATTGAGGCAGATCTAAATATACTGAGGATAGATAGGAGAGAGGTTGTCAGTTGCCTGCACTACGTCATTCCATCTGGACTTAAAAATAAAATTAGTCAAATAAAATAATAAGTAGATAGAAAATGTCTACATTGATACACAAAAACATGTTAATAATTATCTCCAAGGGTTGGGATTGAGACAGTAATGAAGGAAAAGATAACTTTCACTTTTTGCTTTTCCTAGCTTACATTTTTGCAGTGAGCACACATCAATTTCACTCTTACAATAAGGTAAATGTTTTCCAAAAATTACACAATTAGTGTCTTCAGAGTATCCAAAGATATTACCATAATCTAACCCTCAAATTAAGATAAGAATCAAAGCTACTCCCAAAATATTCACTAACTTTGTTACTTCACTTCTCCCTACACCTTATACACGCTAAGCTAAACTACTTCTTTTTTGCTGGACATGTTCCCAAAAGGCATTTATTCTTCACACACGCACACACACACACACACACACACACACACACTTCAGCTCATGTCTTCACTCCACATTCTTCACTCAGCCTACATGCCTTTGTCATCATTACGTCTCTCTAATTCTTCCTATTTTCTTTAGTACCCACTCTGTCTAATTCCTTTCTCCGTGAAGTCCTCTTTGATACCCTTACCTTTATATACACTAAATGGAAATAAGTCTTGTTTATACTGTGGTAACCAAACCGAAAACCTTTGTACTAATAGTGTGCTAAGAGTGATCTAACAAAGAACGCTATTGAATTTCCGATCATTGTAAATAATGTGTCTTCAACATGTCTTCAAATTATCCTTTTCAGACTTTTGCATGATAATAGTATAAATGGCATTTACATTCATAAAGGGCAACTCAGCTTGGAACAAATTAAGTTCCTTTCACACTGATTATCATCAGCACCCTTCCCACTGAAGCAATTTATTTAAGTGAATGATTAAATTCTAAATTGCTCCCCTAGAAGCTGAAAGATACTCTATCAATGTCTCCAATTTCCACTCACTCCTAAAACCATTTTAATTTTTACACAAGACTTTTGTTTTATCTTTAAAATAACACTTTTTTGTTTTTATATATAAGATTAGCAAAGATTTATATTAGATTATTCCTAGTGTTGCTAAAAATTTGGAAAACAGGTTTGTCTGCTCCTTGTTGGTACTACTGCCTTCTAGCCAGTCTGTCATGTTCTATCTCTATTTTAAACTTAAGGTCTTTAGGTACCACACTTTGTATTAGTCCCCACTGAACATTTTTTTTGAAGCAGGGCAGAATAGTTGTTTAAATCTGATCTCTTCCATAATGACAGAGTTAAGCTCTCCACTTAGCTCACTCCTACAAAAGGAAAACAGGTTATCAGTGGTGATAAGCCACTCAATCCCAGTGTGGCTTTGTAGTGTTCTGAATCTCATGATTGCATTCAACACAGAGCACCAACCTCTCCCACACTCCTACTATTAAGCCCAGAATGTAAGAAAAGAAAGATACTTCAAAGATCATCTACTGATCAACTCATTCTCTCCTCTGCTCAGATTGCTCATCCCTGTGATGCCCAACATACATAGGAAATGAATTAAAGTCATGTGAGCTAATCACCAATCCAAATAAGGATGATAATTCTAATGATTTTTAAGTAGATCAGTGTTTGAAGTCTCTCAGATAAAGATGGGTAGAAAGAGCTCAGGACACCACTCAAAATACAAAAAAGATGGACGAGAATGGGCACTGGAGCTGCACGCTCCCAAAATTACTGTTCTTACTGCCATCAACAATACAGCAAGCCTTGTAGAAGTCTGCTGTTATGACTTGAATGAAACTTTGCTAACGATTGTAAAATTATTTCATTTTAGGGTTAAGAAAACCAAGGTACAAAGAGGGTCAATGAGTCTGCTAAAGCTACAGAACAAGTTGGTGGCAAATCCAGAATACATTTGACTTTTGGCTTCCTTAGTACAGGTTATTTCTACTACATCGTGTTTCTTTTGCTGTGATGATCTTTGTGTACTGTATGTTGCCCAGGAAACCATAACGTACCAAAATTAGTTTGTTTAGCATTGTCTACTTGCACTGTACTCAAATCTTCCACTCTGGTTTTATTATTTGCCTGGAGACCCACACACGACACATCTGTGCAAATGTCACTGGAATAACTTTTCCAATACTGAACACGAGATCATGACTTGACTCTACTCATTCAGATGCCTTCTATATTTCGGTTGTTAGTTAATCTGCTGCAATTTTCCTGTTGAATAACAGATAATTCATTACTCCTAGTTAATTAAATTCTCCCTCTCACTGTTCTGTGTGTTTCCACTTAAAGTTCTGATCTCCATCAAAGTCAGTTTCTAACCATTTAACCTACCTGGACCAATGTTGAAATACAGGATCACAAAATGCAGAGCTCACTGATGTTATGATCGTCACTTGGCATAAAAAGTCATGTGTAATACCTCCACAGGGGGAAAGGGAGCTAATTAGCAGCACAGAAAAGTTACTTCAGTGTTGCTGTAGAGACCTGGGATTGCCATCCTGAGTACATTTGGCCAAGGGAATCAATTCTGTGCCATCCACAGAACTTTGGCCACAGCAATTAAAGGGAAAAACTGGCAATGGGTCACTTGAAGAGAAGGAAGAAGAGAAACTATGGACCTTTTGTGTGTAAAAATTACAGATTTTTGTTTGTTTGTTTGTTTGTTTGTTTGTTTGTTTTTGTTTTTGAGACGGAGTCTCGCTCTGTCCCCCAGGCTGGAGTTCAGTGGCGAGATCTGGGTTCACTGCAAACTCCACCTCCCAGGTTCAAGCCATTCTCCTGCCTCAGCCTCCCAGCCTCCCGAGGAGCTGGGACTACAAGTGTCCGCCACAACGTCTGGCTAATTTTTGTGTTTTCAGTAGAGACGGGGTTTCACCGTGTTAACCAGGGTGGTCTCGATCTGATCTCGTGATCCACCTACTTAGGCCTCCCAAAGCGCTGAGATTACAGGCATGAGTCACTGCGCCCTGCCTGTTTTATCTTTTTACCTGCTTGTTTTCCTTATCTATAAGGGAAGAAACGCCGTAAGAATGAAAATATATACTTCCCAAAAAGTGAAATCAAGTTCACCATTGAGGAAGGAAGGAGGAAGAGAAGGGAAGGGGAGGGGAGGGGAGGGGGAGGCCTCCAATGTGACATCTAAAATGCGACCCATGCCCCACTAGAAAGGATAACTAAATTAGAGGCAATAATATGTACAGTTGTGTAGTCAACATTTGGTTAGTTCTTAATTGTGTGTATGATATGGGGAAATGAATAAGGTATTATAAAAGCAGCACATGAGGATGGACTAAAAATACTAGTACAGCTGAAATAAAGAAAATCAGTAATGGATTTAACCTCTCATAAATTTTTTTTTATTTGTAAAAAAAAATCAACAAAACAGAAAACCTCGGGTTATGTTTTATTTCTTTACATCAAAAATATGCAGAGAGTCAGTGAAAGGGCCACTGATAAATTATAATTATACAGAGTATACTATATCACTTATCTATTGCTGCACAAAGAAGTAGCTTAAATCAATAACATTTTACTCGCTCACGTGTCTGCAATTCGGGCTAAGGTCAGCTGGGCAGTTCTTCTGCTGGTCTCCCCTGGGCTTTCTCATGAGACGTTAGTTATCTGGTAGCTTGACTGGGGTTGGGGGGTCTATGATGGCCTTACTTGCCTGTCTGAAGCCTAATCCTGGCTATAGACTGGGCCTGTCTCTCACGGGGTCTTTTATCATTCATTAGTCTTGCGTAAGCTTCCTTACATGGTGGTGGAGGATGCTATGAGTGTGCAAAGAGAGAAGCTACAAAGCAACTTATACCTAAGTTCTGGAACTCATGCAACAGAAATTTTGTCATATTTCCTTCATCAAAGCAAGCATAACGCCAGGCCAGATTGAAGGTGGGGAAATAAACTCCACCTCTTCTCCGGAGGAACTACAAAATATTGTAGCCACGCTTTTCAATCAACTAAATACTCTGAAACTAACCATTCTCAGTTGTATCAATTGACTAAGTCTCATTTAGAAATATTTTTAATATCGGCACATGACATATGTCCTATCCAGGGCTCTAAGGTGCTGTTACTCCAACTGTCACTAACTCAAAGGAACATCAGCTCTCTCCCACTCCTGCTTTTGTCTTAGATTCAACAGATTTGTAATAAGTAATTTTTATTGTTATTAATGAGTTTATATCCTGATACAAAACTCAGTTAAGTCACATGACCTTCTAGAGTCTTTAGCACCAAGGACACTCCAGCCTCCTACTTGTCAAAGAAAGTTCAAGAACACTCAGGTAGAGAGACAATCACATTACTGGAAAGAAGTCTAGAGGCCCTGTGGAAAGAAATTTTCACCATCAACAAATGAGATCAAACATATATAGAATGATTTGATGAACTTGAGTTGTCCAAAGGAGGGCAGTCTGATGCATCTCAGATAAAACCATTACAAAAGCAAAAGATATCTAGCAGAATAGGCCAGATTAAGCAGCAAGGCCTGGTGACTGCATGGGCAGCAATTGAGCAGGGATGTACATGAACACGCTCTAACACAGCCTCTCTACCCCTCCCCACTCTCTACCCCTCCCCACACCAGGGAGAATCTGGTGAAACTCCCCAGATTCCTACAGTTTCAGGCAGTGCAGGCTATGCAGAGATAAGCAATTCGGGAGAGATGAACAGTGGCTCAAGCAGATAGCTGTGTGCCACTGAGTGGCTTCTGTCTCTGAAGCAGAAGAACGGCTTCACCACAGCCAGCAGAACAAAGGGGTAGCCCTGATTATATGCAAACCCTCCCATCCTAATACTCTAGAGAGAACAGTTGGGAAGAAGAATCCCAGAAAAGATTAAAATTCTGCTTATCAAGCATGACAGAGAAATGAGACTGGGAAGAATATTGTGTAAGTGTGACACATTTGTATTCAGCAGATCTTGCAGTCTGGTGTTTTGATTGTCTTAATTTTATTTTTTTGACTTGATTCCAGGGCACGTCTGTTGATCAGCATGTGATGTCATTTATTAAAATATCGAATGCCAAGACAAATATTTTACTTACTCCAAATACTATTATCTTTACTAGCCAAGGGTTACATCTACAAAATGAATGTGTCAATATGAGGAAAGTTTTACTTACAAATCCCTTAATTTAAATGCCCATGAAGAAAGCATATCAATATCTGTTGATTTTAGATCCTGCATATTCCACCTACTGGTGTCTTATACAGCACAGATGCATGGTTAGTGTCTGTTATTACATATGGCATCTATGTTTATTAATTGCTGCTGTTAAGAAATCATTAGGGTTTCAGAAAAAGCCTATTTCCCAATTAGTTTACTTGCCAATTGGCTCACCTAATAAGAGAGCATTCTATTGTAACCAAAGCAAATTCACAGAAAGTTTGCCTATTCTTTCAAAATGTATGCTGAATTCATCAACTTTTGTTTTCTTTTTTATGGTTTGCTGATATCCTTTTTTTGTTGCTGTTTACAAACAGTAACAAAATTTCATATACATTTTCCATATGTTGCCTGACTATATTATCTTTTGTGCTGCTTTTTTCAACTTTTACTTTAAAATAAGGGGGTACATGTGCAGTTTGTTACATAGGTATATTGCATGGTGCTGAGGTTTGGAGTATAAATGAATCCATCACCCAGGTGGTAAACATCTACCCAATAGGTAGGGTTTTTTCAGCCCTTACCCTGTTCTCTCCATCCCCACTCTTGCATTCTTCCGTGGCTTTTTTTTTTTTTTTTTTTTTTTCAGACAGAGAATCTCTCTGTTGCCCAGGCTGTAGTGCAATGGTGCAATTTTGGCTCACTGAACCTCCGCCTCCCGGGTTTAAGCAATTTTCCTGCCTCAGCCTCCTGAGTAGCTGGGGTTACACGTGTGCACCACTAGCCCTGGCTAATTTTTGTATTTTTAGTAAAGAGGGATTTCACCATGTTGGCCAGGCTGGTCTCGAATTCTTGACCTCCACCTGCCCTGGCTTCTGAAAGTGCTGAGATTACAGGCATGAGCTACCTCACCCAACCTTATTGTTCCCATTTTTATAACCATGTGTACCCAGTGTTTAGCTCCCACTCACAGGTGAGAACATGTGATATTTGGTTTTCTGTTTCTGCAGTCATTCGCTTAGGATAATGGCTTCCAGCTGCATCCATGTTGCTGCAAAGAACATGATTTTGTCCTTTTTATGGCTTCATAGTATCCCATGGTGTACATGTACCGCATTTTCTTTAGCCAATCCACTGTTGATGGCACTGGGCATCAACATATATTTAAGCCATCGTATTCGTACTAATTTGTTATGACAGCCTTAGGAAACTAATACAGAGATTAATCTATCATTAGAAGTAAAGTGGATTCAAGAAAGAGATTATATTTATTTGTTTGATGTTTTTAAGCTTAGAAGAGATGTGGCCATGTTTGAATACTGATATAAAGAAACCAAGAGAAAGGATGGTTTAAAAATATAGGAGGGGGAGGGAGTAACTGACAGAGCAAAGGCCCTGAGGAGGTGGCAGAGGATGAGATCTATAACTCAACCACAGAAAGGTCCCTGCATCTTGGGGGTCCTGACTTTACTTAACGAATCATATTCTCCCTCTTGGAAATTTGAAATTTGGGGTTCATAAATGCTGGTCAACTTCTGCTGGTCCCTTAAACTAAAGTGATGTAGCTACAGGGATGGGACACACAAAGAAATACAAATGAGAGGCCCGCAACCTCAGAGCATCGTAAGAAATAGCGGGTTTAGTTCCTTCTCCTTCACCATTCATGTTGCAGTTCCTGGTGGTTCTGCTCTAGAATTCCACCAAATACTTCTGCGTGAAGATAAGTCTCCTTTTCCTATATCTGTGACTTGCAACAAGAAGCTGTGACTAAGAAACTGACAGAATTTGGTTTTAACCCCAAGTCAATCACTTTCTAGGTGTGTGACTTCTAGGCTGAGGCTTTCTCATTTATGAAGCAGGGATAGCAAAACCTACCGCATTGGTTTTATGAGTTTTTAATGAGAATACATATGAAGGCCCTGAAGTGTAGTAGATATTTGGTTACTGTTAATTCCCCTGCCCATTCCCTAGGGGTAACTTGAGGAAAACAGAAAGCTTTGCCCAAATAGTTTATTTTGATAGTTTATTGTGATAAGTACTCGGAAATGGATACTAAAGAAAATCTCACCACCAAAAATGATTGTAGAGTATAGAGAAGTTTTAAGCTTCTTTGGAAATCTGAGAATACATAAGGCATAACAAAAACTGAGGCATAATACAAGAGGATCTTTCCATGCAAGGCTGCCAAATCACTGTCTCTTCCCCTAAGTTCTCTGCCAATCATCCCTTTCTCTGTTTCTGTCCCTGCCTCCTCCCCAGACGGTTATAAAATAAAAGCTCACCTGGTAACCTATCATGGATAGTCTATAAAGGTATCCTAGATTCTGTTTATTTAGCCTGAGACACAGTTCTTAAATTTTACTTTCCATAAGAAGCAATGTTATGATTCTTCTAGCACTGGAGTTGGAACAGAATAGCTTCATCCTCAGATTAGGAGTAGTATGCAAGGTCTTTGAAGTTACGCAAGGTCTTTAAAATTACCTAATGGCAGGATTCATGCCACATCACCACAGATCTGGGTTTTGCTGCTGCAAACAGGCTGACATTAGCACAGGGGTGACTATGTCTCGGATCCCACTCTACATAGCACCTAAAAGATGTAACAGGGAAACTTTGGGCAAAGTGATAGGAAATCGTTTTACCTCTCCAGATTTTCTTTTCTAAATGAGGACATAACAACGCCTGCTCCATATAATTTTTATGTGTAAATTAGATAGTGCCTGGCACACAGCACTTAATAAACTACGGTAGCTGGGAGGAGGAGAGAAGCCCTACTGGTTAAATATACTAGCTGAGGAGGAAGCGTTTTGTATACACCAGAAGGAGCTGTGCTTGAAGCTTAGTGTTTTTTCTTTAAGCTCTTGTTGGAGTACTTTGGACATGTCTAATGGTATAGAATCAAGAAGCAGTGTATCCTTTGTACAGTCATTTCCAACTGTCAGTTAGACAGTCATTAAAATTGGCTTATCCTCTGCCTGGACTAATGCAAACTCTCTTGTTCCATGAGAGTGAAGGAACCGCATGAGGTGTTCCTGAGGCTTCGTTCTTTTCCTGCAACAAAATTATGCTATCATGGACTAAGTATCTCCAAAGCACAGATGGTGCATTGTCTTTCACTTATGCAAAATTTTATTTGAATATGATAAAGTTATAAAATTATTTTAGTACCTAAGCTGCTTCTGAATCTTAACTCCTTTGAATAGTAAATATATGGATATTTTAATGATACATTTAAATGACAGAACAGAAATCTCGAATAGCATTATATTTTATTGAGTTGATGCATATTTTATGTTCCCATTTTATGCTAGTAAGTATAGAAAGGAAAAATGTGTTCAGATTTTCGCAGTTCAGGAGAGAGGGTCTTTGAACCATCTTGGCAGGTAGTGGAGTGTGGTGATTAGGAGCAAGGATGTTGCAGCAGGAGCTGCTTGAATTTATGTCACAGCTCTACTGCTTACCAGCTATGTCCCCCTGGGATAGTTACTGAATCTTTCTGTGCATTAGTTACCTCATCTGTAAAAGAAGAATGAGAATATTACCTACCCAGTTGCTGTGAAAATTAAATGAGTTAAGGTACGTAAACAACTTAGGATAGTACCTGCACATCATAACTGTTCAATTAGACAACCCTTGGTCAACGGTTAATTTTACTAAAAAGAAACATCTCTCACTTCGTTAAGTTAATATCTTAGCATATGTTTGTCCTAACAAATGTTTTACAAGTGAATTAACAGTTTTAAAGAAGTCCAAAATTTAAAAAAGAAGAAAAGTGAATATAAAAGAGTAAAATAACTTCCTAAAAGAATCCTGAAATAGTCAATTCTTTAAGAAGATGGATTCATTTCAAGGTTCTACCAAAAATCACTAACTTACAGGGATATATTGAGTATACACGTGACATTTTAAAGAATCTTTAAAGTAAGTAGGTATTAGTGTAATATCGTCATAGTTACTCATTTATAAATCAAAAAGTTTGTTTATAGAACAGAAAGACTGTGGCTTATATTATTTTGGGGTCCCAAAAAGTTCTAATATCCCCAATATTTCATTCAAGGAAACCATGATCCTCTAAAACAAACAAACAAAAAAGAGTAATATTCATGCCTGAAATTCTTGAAGCTTATTTAAGATAACTGCTAGATTTGGTAGCAGTAAGAAAAGTGATGGTAGGCTGGGCACAATGGCTCATGCCTATAATCCCAGCACTTTGGGAGGTGGAGGTGGGAGGATAGCTTGAGCCCAGGAGTTTAAGACCAGCTTGGGCAACGTAGTGATACCTCATCTCTACAAAAAATTAAAAAATTAGCTGGGTGTGGTGGCACACGCCGGTGGTCCCAGCTACTTTGGAGGTTGAGGTGGGAGAATCATTTGAGTTGTGATTGCCACTGGGAGATGGAGCCGTGATCGCCACTGCACTCCAGCCTGGGTGACAGAGCAAGACCCTTTCTCAAAAAACAAAAGAAAGAAAGAAAGGTGATGGCAAATGCTCTTTGGAGTGTTCAGTAGAGTAGAAAAGCAATATAGACAGAGGAATACTGTTTAATTATGGATTTTTTAAGTAAGTGACACAAATAAAAGCCATGGATGAAACCAGACATGAGTGATGATATAATCATGCATTTTGAAAAATAACCAGAACCTGGTTCAAGAAATTTCTTGTTGGGCTGCAAATAAAGAAGGAACTTGGAAACAACAAATAACCATATGAAATCAGTGACAGTGGAAACAGTGTCATGCTCACTATCTTGGTGATAGGATCAATTGTATCACACACCTCAGCTTCACACAATATACCCATGTAACAACCTGCAAATGTACCACTGAATCTAAAATAAAAAGTTGAAATTTAAAAAAAAAGAATAATGAACTCACTGGTGTCTCTTCTGCTCACTGGAGTCAGAAATAAAAAGGCAATAGAAGGGCAGAGGTACAGTTTGTTAATGGAAAGCTCAAGAATCTAAATCAATAAGTGGGCTTAAATTTTTTTAATCTAAAAGTGAGGAAACCAAATTCTCATTTCAAATCTATCATCTGACATCTGTGTCTGAATATAATCATCTATAAAATAATAGGTTGGAACAAATGATCTCTCAAATTCCAGTTCTAAATTTCCATACTTCTATTATATAAGCAACAGTTCTCTAAGTAGCCAAAGGATACAGGAAGCAAGCAGATACTAAAGCAAGAGTGAGTGAAATGAAAGCAATTAGGCATTATGACAGTTTGGTAGGTAGTTTGAGAAAAGGACAGTAAGCAATTCAAAACAGGGAAAGTATAACAGTGAAGAGGAATAATACACTAACTTCCAACACTGAATTATTGAACACATCCTCTGTTTGGCACCTTTTGAGAGAGAAGATTAATGAAAGCGGGAAATTCGGTGAAAGATAGCTTAGGTTTGAAACATTTCACATAGTAATTACAAAGACAATGAGCAGACAGCATGTCTTAACTTATAAAAAATATTATTGAGGTAAAAATACTCACTGCACAGAGTTGTCATGAATATTAAATGATTTCTATTAAACATCCAGCATAGGGTCTGAAACACAGAAGCCTCCAATGTTAGCTCCCTTTATCGTTATTGATTAGAGTACTAGAGATACACAATAACATGGTAAATGCCTAAATGTAACCTAGTACACAAAAGTAATTGAGATATAAATTTCATTGACTTTATTGTTTCCATTGTCTTCAAGTGCAGAGCTACATTGTTGTTTATCTTTAGAATAGCTAGGACATCTTCCTGTAACTCACAAGTTGATGGCAAAGTTTCTTCATTGCTGCCTTCATCTCCTTGTTCCTCAACGTATAGATGACTGGATTCAGAAAAGGAGTGAGAATTGCATCAAAGATAGCAAGAAATGTGTCCAAATGTGATGAGGGGAAGGGCCAGATGTAAAAGAAAATCAATGGTCCAAAAACTAAAACAACCACAGAGACATGAGCTGACAAAGTAGAGACGGCCTTGGATAAACCACCTGAAGAGTGTTTCTGAGCAGTGACCAGAATGAAGATGTAAGAAATAATTAATATGGAGAAAGACCCCACAGAGATGAGTCCACTGTTGGCTGTGACCATGAACTCCAGTCTATTGGTCTCTGTACAAGCAAGTTTAATGAGCTGAAGGAGATCAGAGCAAAAGCTGTCCAATACATTAGGGCCACAGAAGGGCAAGTCTATGACAAAAGCCAGTTGGGCCACTGAGTGAATGAGGCCAAGGATCCAGGCAGCAGCCAAAATTAAAATGCATATTCCTGGGTTCATGATGGTCAGGTAGTGGAGGGGCTTACATATGGCCACATGTTGGTCAAAGGCCATGGCTATGAGCAGCCCCATCTCCGTGCCCCCAACAGCATGAATAAAGAAGATCTGAGTTATACAGCCCCCAAAAGAGATGGCTTTGCGTTTTCTAAAAAGGGTATAAATCATTTTGGGGGCTGCAATAGAGCAAACTCCCAGGTCAAGAAAGGAGAGATTGGCCAGCAGGAAATACATAGGGGAGTGTAAGTTAAGAGTCGGAAGTTACAGAGAACACAACGAGGAGGTTTCCCAGCAGACTTGCCATGTAGAACGCAGAGGAAAAGAGGAAAAGAAGAAGCTGGATCACCCATGAGTTAGAGGGTCCCAGGAACACAAACTCAGACACCACAGAGAGGTTGGCTCCATCCATTGCCTCCGTGAGCAGAGCTGACTCTAACATTACCTGGAAAGGAGAGTAAAGAGAAAATCATACTTTGTGGGGAGTGTCTGATTGCATGAGTTTCAAACTGTAAGGAAAAAATATTGCTTTAACTCACAGAGCCGAAACATCTCTATATAACCCCCTTAAACTGTAGTTGCAGAAAATAGGCAGTAACTCACTGTCACAAAGCACTGCTTCCAATTTCCTAGACTCCCTAACAATCTACAGGTTGTGATAAAAGAAGATCAGGCAAAACCAAATGCTAAATGCACTAGAATAACATGAGGGAAAAAAAGAGGAAATGAAGATGAACTTATTGATTTCTCCTTCACAGTTTGTTATTCCTGGCCATAGTTCTCCCCAAACCTCAAGCAACTTCTGATGACCTTTATTTTTCTTACCTTTTTTATTTCTTCCATGTGCAATATATTACCTTTATTCATACTCTCTCACGTTCAGCCTCATGCAATTGTAGTTTTATCAGATTATATTCACCTTTTCCTCATAAGGAGAGAAAATAATGTAGAAACCGTAAAATTATCCCACCTTTGTAGCCCAGCCCAGGGAGTGGAGGTGATCACAAAGCTTGAGCAGTGACAGCATATGGTGGAGAAGGACAAGGCCAAGAAAGAGATGTACGCTGCAGGATCTACACATGAATAGAGCTCATGCAACACAGCAAAAACAATTCCATATAATTGATATCTAAAATTCATTGGCCATGCTAACTTTTCACGGTTCATGGAATGGTAGAAAGACATTACACTTGGAATCAGAAAAGTATGATCAAGTCCTAGCCCTAAGCTCATGGAAATTTGACCAAGTTCTTCCTCCCATTCTCTCTACACTTGAGACACTTTTTCAACTCAGTTGTATTATTTATAAAATAAAGGGGTGGAGACAATCCTTCCAAGTCTGCAATTACTGTTATTTTATAATCCTATGCTATCCTGGTATGTAATAAAGTTCACCATAATGACAGTATTTTCTGCATTGGGTAGCTCCCATATTCACTATTTCTTTCCCTTGTTTGTGGTTGGTTGTAAGTCACATATCCCATACAAGACTATCTCTTCACAGTAATCTCCCTCTTATCTAATTCACTTTTTGACTCAATTAGCATGTTATATAAATCTACAATCTGCTAAATAGCAGATATAAATCTGCTGTATCATTTATTTTGCCCTTTATCATAACCATTTGTAATCAATCAATAAATATTTACTAGATGCCTCCCATGCACAATGGGCACTATTTACTTATAGAAGTATTAAAATATTTACTACTGTTAAGAATTTTACATCTGAAAAATTTCATATGTAATATGATCATAAAATTGTTGAAGTAGAAAAGATACTCCTGAGCCAGGGTGATCAGAGCTGTCTTCAGAAAGGAAACAGAATCTATGCTGCACTTTAAGAGATGGAGCTAATTTATTTCAATACACAGCTTCATGTCTGAGCTTAAAGAATTACTTAAACATTATCAGAGAATATCTCCCAGTCTGGAGCATTGGTTGATAAGCTTTCTGTGGAAATAATGATAACCAAGGTAAAACAAAAACAGCGGCCACCATGTGCAAGACACAACAATGACTGCTTCATATACACCATCTTGTTTGGTATCTACAAAAACTGTGAAAGTTGGTATTATAGGCTCCTTTTTACATTTAGGGAAATCAAGACCAAGAGTGGAGAAGCAACAAGATAGAACATAAGAGGTAGAAATGAGATTGATACTCTGGTCTACCTCTCAGCCAATATGGAGAGAAAACTGTTTCTTCCTCACGACTTTCTGATTGTATGATATATCTTAGTCCATTTCTGAATGTCCCATGTTCTATCCTCAGCACCCTAGGCAGATTTAAGTGAAAGAGAAGGAGATAGCTTTGTCCTTAAGTATTCATTGCATCTGGGTTTCTTAAGCTACTGCAAATGCATCCATAATTTATCCTGGTTTTTTAAATAAACATAGTAGCAGAAGGTGAATTCGTATAATAACCTGCAGCTCAGAGGATACTGGTTGAGTTTCCAGACTGCCATTATCTTGATCCACATAAAATCCTTCAGCTTTCCATAAGAGACTCAGTTTCTAGTGTAATATAATGAATGAAGAAAATAAAGGTGCTCTGTCTGCATGTCAAGAAATAAAATAAAGCCCAGAACTAAAGCAAATCAGATTCTATTCCCACTTACAAGATTGCCTCATAGCCACGCTAACTCCCTTTTTTGGATTTCAACTTTAGATAGCAATGAGGTCTTTAAAAAAAAAAAAGAAAGAAAGAAAGAAAAGTAATTTTAGATTCTGATTGGATGTCCTTCTTCTCATTTGTATTGATTCTTGTTCATTAAGCTCAACCGAAGCTGCTTCCTTTGTACAAGGTATATTTAATTAATTTCTATACAAAACAAACCTGTCATCAGAAACATCTATTCAGTACTGACCCTTGGGGACTTGAGCACTGTAAGCCAATGCCCCTAAGCCATTTCTATATTTGCCACCAATGTACTTATTTAAAGACCAAAGGTGTGTCTATTTCCAAAGATTTAACCACATTCAACTGTGGTTAGAACTACCATTGCTTCATGCACAAACTATAAAAATGCTATTACTGTGAAAGATATGGCTAATTGGCACACAGGTAGTACTGACCAAATGATACTGCAGAGACTTGGGATCACCAATATAAGTTCATTTATCCAAGGGAATTGTCACCCAGAATCCTGGCAAGCCAACAGAGAAAGCTATAAATGAATCGCAAACGGAGGGAAAAAAAGATCAAAAACATAAGACTAATATAAAAGACCTAAAGCACATAAGTAATAATGTAGATCTAAGTAACATCATACTCTGAAACCTAAAACAGATTATTCTTTTTTTTCAAATATCCACGGAGACCATATATGTGACCATATATTACACCACCAGAAATCTCAAAAATTGGAAATAGTACAA
The DNA here is from genome assembly GCF_000951045.1 of Mandrillus leucophaeus. Lineage (NCBI taxonomy): Eukaryota > Metazoa > Chordata > Mammalia > Primates > Cercopithecidae > Mandrillus > Mandrillus leucophaeus. The sequence goes on along the minus strand of NW_012101621.1, from coordinate 100,795 downwards.
ATAACATACTCTAATCACAGTCTAAGAAAACTTGAATTTAATTTAAAAAGAGGAATAGAGGGGAAGAAATCTAAAATATGAAATAACTGTTCATAGATATATCAAAGGTAAAAATAAAGGCTATAAAAAATCCTTGTAAAAACTGAGAAAACTTGAAAATGGACTCTGTGTCAGATGGTGTTAGTGACTTCGTATGCGTTTTGTTAGACAAAATAATAATTTTTAAGATATTTGTAATTATACAAGATTGGAGAAAACGTTCATCAATGAAGAATTAGCTCAATAAATTATAGAATATATAACAAAATAATTTGAAGCAATAAGAAAAGCTTGGGAAAGCTCTCTTTCTACAGATATGAAATGCCTCTGAACAGCAGGAAATCATTTATATTTTTTAAAATGAAAGGACAAGACATAATATTTTATATATGCACAAGCAATCGAATATAAAGAATAAAAAAGAAAAAATAACAATGCTTACCTCTGGGAAAGGAACTGGATATCTAAATAACCTCTTATAATTTTTGAATAGAAAATTTTTATCTATCAATTTTTATTTTAAAAATACAAAGAACGAATACTCCAAAGAGTTTATTTTATGAAATCATCCTCTCTAGTTAGTGCCAGAGCACTAGTATTTGAATTTAATATTTCCTCCAAACCTTTGGAGGACAGTTAGGGATGGGAGGAAACTCCAGAAAATCTGAGATTTAAGCATAAAATTTTAAAGTGGGAAACACTTGGGAAAAGAGACACATAAAAAAGCAAGAATTAAAAGAAAAATACGAAGATGTGAATTTTCCCTAGGTTAATCTCTAAACTTAGCACCATTCCATTAAAGTATCATCGCCGGGCGCGGTGGCTCAAGCCTGTAATCCCAGCACTTTGGGAGGCCGAGACGGGCGGATCACAAGGTCAGGAGATCGAGACCATCCTGGCTAACACGGTGAAACCCCGTCTCTACTAAAAAATAAAAAAAAAAAAAAAACTAGCCGGGCGAGGTGGCGGGCGCCTGTAGTCCCAGCTACTCGGGAGGCTGAGGCAGGAGAATGGCGTGAACCCGGGAGGCGGAGCTTGCAGTGAGCCGAGATCTGGCCACTGCACTCCAGTCTGGGCGACAAAGCGAGACTCTGTCTCAACAAAAAAATAAAAAAATAAAAAATAAATAAATAAATAAATAAAGTATCATCAAGTTTCATTGAGGCGCTAAATTGATTATAAATTTCATTTGAAAGAACAAGTAAGAGCTGTGAAAACCTGAAAAGGGAGTTCAATGGAGTGGAAGAGGAGGAAGGAAGCCTTAACAGATAATAAAATATTTTAAAGACTTCTACAATGTTTTTTTAAAATTACAGGAATAAACAAATGGATTACTGGCACCAAATAGACAATGCAGAAATATCCCAAATTGCCAGTGGAAATGTAGTATTCAATAAAGACAACCTCTCTTATCAGTTGATACGGACATTTTAATAAATGACCTAAGGATGCTAGAGAACTATATGTAGAAAAGGTTACATTAAACCAACTTCTGGCACTATACCAAAACAAATTCCAAAGGATGCAGAAGTCTAAAGGCTTTTTAAATGAACAAACAGGAATTAGAAGAAACCTAAGTAAATTCCTCTATAATCTGCAAGTAGAGAAAATATTTCTAACTCTAATTCAAAATCCAGACAGAAGACAATGGAGATGTATCCTAAAAATATTGTAAAGAAAGAAAAATGTGTCAATTAAAAATTATTTACATAGCAAAAATCTTTCAAAATTGAAAGCAAGCTCTCAGTTCAAAATAAAATTAAACTAGAAATCCACAAAAGAAAGATAGCTGGAAATTTTAAAACAGTTGGAGTTTAAACACACACTTCTAAATAACACAAGCGTCAAAGGAGAAATCTCAAGGGAGACTCAAAAATATTTTAAACGAAATGAAAATGCAAATACAATGTATTAAAATTTGTGGGATGTGGCAAAAGGCATGCTTAGAGGGAAATATATTGGTCTTAATGCATATAGTAGAAAAAGAAGCTTTAAAATCAATATTCCAAGCTTCAACTTAGGACACTAGAAGATGAGTAGATTAAATACAAAGTAAGCAGAAAAAGGAAATAACAAAAATTAGAGTAGAAATTAATACAATTGAAAACAGAAAACTAATACAAAAAATCAAGGGACAATTGTGTCCTCAAATTACACAAATGTGCTGGGCGTGGTGGCTCACACGTGTAATCCCAACACTTTGGGAGGCTGAGGCAGGTGGGTCACCTGAGATCAGGAGTTCGAGAGCAGCCTGCCCAACATGGTGAAACCCCGATTCTGCAAAACTACAAAAATAGCTGGGTGAGGTGGCACATGCCTCTGTGGTCCCAGCTACTCAAGAGACTAAGGCAGGAGATTCGCTTGAACCTGGGAGGTGGAGGTTGCAGTGAACCAAGATCATGCCACCACACTCCAGCCTGTGTGATAGAGTGAGACTCTGTCTCAAAAACAAACAAACAAAAAAGTAGATAAACGCTACATTAATGTTTGAGTGGTAAGATTCTGTTTTGAAGTCCGAAGTTTGCAGATATGCCTATAGTTTATTTGGAGTTTACTACTTTCTTATTCTGTATCTTTAATGTAATAACTTAAATTACTACATATTTTACGATTTTTCTGTATTTTGTAAGAAATTTGCATCTTTGATTTGATGTAACAAAGGTTTTAATGTAACTTATGTTAGATTTTTGCATTTTTTTAATTACTGTTACACTTTAACCTGACCAAATGACTGATTCTTATGTCATGGTATTAGTATGGTGAATAATCATGTGGGATGTATTGAGACAGAGTACTATATTTGTGAATATAATTTTATGGCTTTTTTACTTAGTAAAAAGTTTTCCATCAGCGTGGGAAACCAAGAAATTGCTTTCTGCGGTATAATCTGCCTTTCATTGTAGATTAAAGCTTATTTTTCTGTGAAAAAAACTTATTCAATAAAATACTATTCTTTAAAATGAAAAACATCAGCAAAACCAAAAGCTGTTTTTTAAGCATCAGTACAATCAATAAGACTCTAGTTATGTTAACTAAGAAAAAAAAAGAAAGGATACGAATTAATAATATCAGAAATGAAAGAAAAAACTACTACAGATCCTGCAGACATTAAAAAAAATAAAGAAATACTATAAATAACTCTATGCCCACAACTTGGATAACCTGGATGAAATGAACCAATTCCTTCAAAGATACAATCTACAAAAACTCACACAAGAATCCGAATAGGTCTATATCTATTAAAGATATTGAATCACATTTTCTTTGTCCAATCATCCATGATGGACACTTAGGTTGATTTTGCTTTTGTGAATAGTGCTGTGATCAACATGCAAGTGCAGTTATCTTTTTGATACAATGATTTCTTTTCCTTTGAGTAGTTACCAAGTAGTGGGATTGCTGGATCAAATGATACTTCTATTTTTAGGTCTTTGAGATCTCTCCATATGTTTTCCGTAGAGCTTGTACTAATTTACATTCCCATCAATAGCATATAAGCTTCCCCTTTTCTCTACATCCTCTCCAATATCTGTTATTTTTTAACTTTTTAGAAATAGCCATTCTCACTGGAGTAAAATGACAACTGTGGTTTTAATGTGCATTATCTAATGATTAGTGATGTCGAGCATTTTTTCATGTTTCTTGACCATTTGTATGGTTTTTTTTTTTTTTTTGAAAAATGTCTATTCATGTATTTTGCCCACTTTTTAATGGGTTTATTTGGTGCAAATACACACACACACACACTCTTTCTATATATATATAAAAACTCACACACATGCACACACAATGGAATACTATTCAGCCTTAAAAAATAATGAAATCATGTCTTTTGCAGCAACGTGTATGGGGCCGGAGCTGGAGACCATTATCTTAAGTGAAATAACTCAAAAACAAAGTCAACTACCACATGTTCTCACTTAAAAGTGGGAACTAAATAAGGTGTACACAACACAGAGTGTGCAATAATAGACATCAGAGTCTTGGAAGGATAGGGTAGTGAAAGTGGGGTGGCAGATGAGAAATTACTTAATGGGTACAATGTATATCATTTGGGTGATGGTTACACTAAAAGCTCAGAATTCATCACTATACAATATATCCATGTAGCAAAACTGCACTTGTACCCCTTAAATTCATACAAATTTAAAAAAAGAAATTCAATTAATAATTAATAATCTTCCAAAACAGAAAGTGTCAGACCTAGACAGACTCACCGGTAAGTTCTACCAAACATTCAAGGAAGAAAATATACCAATGCTGTACCATCTCTTCCGAAAGATAGGTAGAAGAAATATATCTTAACTCATCCTTATAAGGCCAGCACTACCTTAATACTGAAACCAAAGATATTACAAGAAAAGAAAACTACATATCAATATCTCTCATGAACAAATGTGCCAAAATTTTTAGAAAAATATTTGCAAATTGAGGCCCGGCGCAGTGGCTCATGCCGGTAATCCCAGCACTTTGGGAGGTCGAGGCGGGCAGATCACGAGGTCAGGAGATCCAGACCATCCCAGCTAACACGGTGAAACCCTATCTCTACTGAAAATACAAAAAACTAGCCCGGCGAGGTGGCGGGCGCCTGTAGTCCCAGCTATTCGGGAGGCTGAGGCAGGAGAATGGCGTGAACCCAGGAGGCGGAGCTTCCAGTGAGTGGAGATCGCGCCACTGCACTCCAGCCTGGGCGACAGAGCGAGACTCCACCTCAAAAAAAAAAGAAAAAGAAAAGAAAAATATTTACAAATTGAATCCAAAGTACAGTCCTTCTTCTTTATCCATGGATTCCACAACTGTAAATTCAACCAACCTCGAATCAAAAATATTCAGAAAGAAAAACAACAAAAATTAACAATACAGCATTAAAAAATAACACCAATTTTTTAAAAATAATAGAGTTTAATAACTATTTACATAGCACTTACGTTGTATTAAGTAATATAAACAATCTAATTTAAAGTACAGTCATGTGTCGCTTAACAAGGGGGATGCATTCTGAGAAATGCATTGTTAAGCAAATTCGGCATTGTGTGAACTTTGTAGACTGCACTTACACAAACTAGATGCTATAGCCTACTGCACACCTAAGCTATACAGTAGGGCCTATTGCTCCTAAGCCACAAACCTGTATAGCATGTTGCTGTACTGAATATTGTAGGCAATTGCTAAGTATTTGCGTATCTAAACGTATCTAAACATAGAAAAGGCCCCATAAAAATTTAGAATACAAGGTAAACACTTACCATGAATGGAGCTTGCAGAGCTGGAAATTGTTCTGGGTATATCACTGAGCAAGTGGTAAGTGAATATGAAAATTCAAGACATTATACTACACTATTGCAGATTTTATAAACGCTTTACACTTAGGCTACACTAAATTTATTTTTAAAATATTTTTATTTCTTCAATAATAAATTAATTTCAGCTTACTGTAACTTTTTACTTCATAAACTTTTCCATTTCTTTTCAACTTTTTGACTCTTGTAATAACAGTTTAAAACACAAACACATTGTATAGCTCTGCAAAAATGTTCCTTTATATTCTTATTCTGTAAGCTTTTTATTTATTTATTTTTACTCTTCAAATTTTTTTGTTAAAAACTAAGACAAAAACACACACATTAGCCTAAGCCTACACAGGGTCAAGATCATCAATATCACTGTCTTCCACCTCCACATCTTATCCTGCTGAAAGATCTTCAAGGACAATGACATGAATGGAGCTGTCATCTTCTATGATAACAATGCCATCTTCTGGAATACCTCCTGAAGGACCCACCTGAGGCACGTTTACAGTTAATGGGGATTTTTTCATAAGTGGAATGAGTATAGTCTAAAATAACAATAAAAAGTATAATATAGTAAATACATCAACCAGTAAAATCATCATTTATTATTATTATCAAGTATTAGGTACTATGCCTAATTATATGTTCTATACTTTTATATGACTGATAGAATAGTAGGTTTATTTGTACCATTATCACTAAAAACAGGTGAGTAATGCATTGTACTACAATCTTACAATGGCTACATCACTAGGTAATAGAAACTTTTCAGCTCTATTATAATCTTATGGGACCACTATAATATATGCAGTTCACCACAGACTAAAACATCATTATACAACACATGACTGTACACAGGAGGATGTGAATAGATTATACACAAATACTATGACATTTTATATAAGGTACTTCAGCATCTAGATTTTTGGTATCCACAGGGGTCCTGGAAATAATCCTGCAAAGATACTGAGGGATAATTGTATATAAAAAGAATTATACATCATGGCCAAGTGAGATTTATCCCAGCTATGCAAGGCTGGCTCAACACTCAAAAATCAATTAACGTAATCCATTAAATCAATAAGCTAAAGAAGAAAAAAACACATGATTATATCAATGGATACAGGAAAACCATTTGACAAAAATCCAACACCCATTCATGATTTAAAGAAAAAAACTCTCAGTAAACTCTCAGTTATTTTGAGGATATCAATAAACTAAAAAAGGTTTATATGGAAAGGCAAATGACTCAGAATAGCCTTCTGCAAATTTTTTTTTAGATGTAAATATAGAATTTCACATATTTATTTTTCCTGCTCTCAATTTTTTTTAATTTGATGCATCTGAGTGCTTTTGTAACTTTGTTCTGTCATCCAATCTTTTTTTCATTTTTATGTTATTCACAAATTTTTTAAGTATGCCTTCATTTTGTCATCCTGACATAGACTTATTTTTATTACATTGTTTGAGTCTTTTTGGAAAATAAATTCTCCAAATTTATTTCTTCTGCAGCAGGAAAACAAGTTTTGATACATAATCTCAGGGTATCTATCTACCTTAATGCTATTAATATACATTGTTTCTTCATGGTTTTGATTATAACGAAATTTTCATAAAACAAGTTTTAGTTTTTCAGACATCATAAATTTTACACTACTATTACTTCATTATACAATAATCTAAATAATTTTGAAACTATTTGCCTCAAAAAAAGAAGAAACGCATATTTTTTATTCTATTAGTAAGTAATGTTCTTAACAGAAAAGCAGAATTCTTAATCTACTAGAACCAGGAGAATTCTATCTTCAAGAAGGTATTTTAGCTATTAATAACACTGTCTACTGTATCACAGTTGATGAATTTTATTTTCTTTTAAACTTTTTCCTTAGCTGTTGCTCTTGCTAGAGCTACTAACCATCTTTAAAGAAGAAACTCATGGTTGGACACGGTGGCTCGTTCATGCCTATAATCCTAGCACTTTGGGAGGCCGAGGCAGGCGGATCACCTGAGGTCAGGAGTTCGAGACCAGCCTGGCCAACATGGCGAAACCCTGTCTCTACTAAAAATACAAAAATTAGCCAAGTGTGGTGGCAAGCACCTGTAATACCAGCTACTCTGGAGGCTGAGGCAGGAGAATCACTTGGCGGAGGTTGCAGTGAGCCAAGATCAGCCACTGCACTCCAGCCTGGGTGACAGAGTAAGACTCTGTCTCAAAAAAAAAAAAAAAAAGAAGAAGAAGAAACTCATATTTCTGATGCTATTCTTATCTAAGCTCAGAGACATCTACGTGCCTGTTTGTCACTGGTCCTTGATAAAAGTATTATTCAAATATGATCAAACTTTCTGTATATTTTTCTAATTTTCTTTAATAGATTTGTATTATTTTGTAATCAGAAAACTGCTCTAAAAAAGAAGAATCCTCAAAAATAGGCAAAATTCCTCTGATATACACATTGAGAACATAATTATTGAGATAATTGGGACCCCATTACATTTTATTATCATCCAATCTACATTTTACAATCTTATCTGTAAAGCTATCTTGAGAAAATTTGTCAAAAACCCAATGAAATTTTCAAGTCAGACTCAGGGTCAAACATTATTAGGAATATTGGCATCCATCTTCCTCCAGAAATTATGGCTTTCTTCAAGTCACAGAGCACTGGCAGAGAAAAATTAAAATTTAAAGATTCTTAGATCACGTTTTTTTACCTCATGATCTCTGTCAGTGGTATCAGCATACATTATATGTCGGCTCAAGCTCATCCCAAAGAAATGATTTCCACAAACTCTTCTCCAGTTTTCTGCATTCTGAATGCTCTCCTAGATCGGCAGCCCTCGCACCCCAATCCCCATAGTGTTGCAATATCCTATAGCACACAGTAAAGCTAGTTTTCAATATTTGTCTTCCAGAGTCACAACCAGTGATCTCAACTTATTATGGGCCATATTATGCTATAATGTGTACCAGAAACATCACTTTGAAGGTCCTCATTCATGCCAGAGAGACCAGGTTTTGGTGCTCACGATTTTACATGCTTTGTCAAAATGTGACATCAAAATATCTAAGATTATACAAACACCAAGATTTTATCAATCCTATACAAGAAATCTGGAGAAGTAAAAGAATTCCAACCCTATACGGTAGGTGGTTTCTGAGGGCAGTCATATTATCAGGCTCACATTACAGAAGATCCCTCTGGTGGCTTTCTGGGGAAGATTCTGGGAGGAAGGGGAGGCGAGGCTCCATGCCCACAGACCGCTTAGGAGGTAAGGAATAGGAGATCCTAGGCCAAGGAAATGACACTAAAAAGAAAGAGAAAGGGACAAATACAAGCAATATTAAAAAGAACAGACAAGGCCGGGCGCAGTGGCTCATGCCTCTAATCCCCACACTTTGGGAGGCCAAGGCGGGCAGATCACGAGGTCAAGAGATCAAGACCATCCTGGCTAACACGGTGAAACCCTGTCTCTCCTAAAAATACAAAAAAATTAGCCAGGCGTGGTGGCAGACGCCTGTAGTTCCAGCTACTTGGGAGGCTGAGACAGGAGAATGGCATGAACTCGGGCGGTGGAGCTTGCAGTGAGCCGAGATTGCACCACTGCACTCCAGCCTGGGCAACAGAGTGAGACTCTGTATCAAAAAAAAAAAAAAAATCTCTGTGTCACCAAGACTCTAACTTTAAAAACCTGGGTGGTATCACCAATCTGGGTGAGAATGCAGAAAACTCCAGTTTCTACAGGGAAGGTGACAAGTTTCATAAAAGTTATATATGGAATTGCTCTTTCCAGTTATGTTGTCTGGAGTTCATAAAAGAAGCCAGGACTAGTGTTAGAAATATGGGAGGATATTTCAGATGCATGCAACACTTAGGATGAAAGATTTCAATGCATAAAAGCAAGGGGTATGAAACAGGAATGCCAACACATCTTTTCTCAAGTTCAAGAGGGTTTAATCTTATAGCTAAGATTCAGTGGCAAATTTGTGTGGGAGAGAGGGTGAAGATTTGTCAGAAATATTCCTTTCGGCCTTCAACATTATGCTTCCAATTCCTTACTAACAGTCTATTGCTGCCACTACAAGGATTGCTACAGGTCGTTCTGGAGCTGATGAAGAGCAGGCCAGTTTCCTAAAAGGTTGTTTAATCCACACTTGAATAATAGCAGGTTCACATGACAGCCACTCCTACTTATTTGGTAACCCAGAGAAGCACTGAAATACTCTCTTTGAACAATTATTTATACTATTTTTGAATAGTATATTCTTTGAATAATTATGTAAATTTTATCATGTGGAAAGTTTAATGTATTTCTTAATTTACAGCTTTATATCTCTTCATTTATAGACAGTTTTGTAATATATTTTATAATTTCTACACTTTGTATTTGCTTTTCTTTAAGACAAGGTCTCACTCTATCACCTAGGCTGGAGTGCAGTGGTGCAATCATATGTATCATTTGCTTTTTATTTAGTTATGAACCTGGTTCACATAAAATGGAAATATTTTGCATTTTTATTTATTAATAAATCAGTGTTTCTTCTTTTCATCTCCAAAATATTTAATCCATTTATAATCATTTAATATTTATATACTTTTCAATATAAAAAATATAAAAATTAACTTGTTTAGGAAATAATTGGGATAAAAATAATTATCATGCACATTGTGTGGTAAAGCAATTTACATCTTCTGGTCTCGAAATGTTTTCTTGGTTAATAATATTAAAGTTTCCTGAGTTGTCTCTCTATGATTGTCCTCAAATTTTACCTTCCAATTATAACTGAACAAATTAAGATGGCAAAAGCCTCAAATGCGCGAAGCTATCTAAGCAATTATCTTTACTTTGTTTTTCCCTCAGTATATAGACCCTGAGAAACTGAAAACATGAATACAGGTACACACGTGAATTAGAAGAGATAAACCTTTGAGAATCCATGCCAAGGAGAACAGCATCCAAAATTTGGTATTAATGGGAAATGTGCCCAGTATGTGAGATTTTAGCAATCACTATCACCAAAATCTCCAAAAATAAACAAGGAAGCTACATTCAGAGAGTGAATTCATTCCTCATAAATATTTTCAGGATTCTTAAAGCAAGGGTTCCCCGTGAAGAACTGACCAGATCAGAACAGAATCCGTTGAGGAGAGATTTCACAGTAGATATTGAAAAACACTAACTCAACTAAAATGATTTGTGAAATGTTCAATTAAAGAGATTAATTTCCAAGAATAGTCAAGATGAATCTGAATTTTTTTGGACTGGGAGAAAAAGAATTCTGCCTGATACTGAAAGCCCTAAGAAACAGTTTCCTCATTGCTACCTTCATGTCCTTATTTCTAAATGTGTAGATGACAGGATTCATAAAAGGAGTAATAAGGGTATCAAAGATAGCTAAAAATTTATCTATAGGTAAGGTAGGAAATGGCCACACATAGACAATAATGCAAGGACCAAAGAAGAAAACCACAACAGTGATGTGAGCTGTGAGAGTGGACAGGGCCTTGGATGAACCTCCTGAAGAGTGTTTACGAACTGTGACCAGAATAAAGATGTAGGACACAATCAAGATGAAGAAAGTGCCCATGGAGATGAAACCACTGTTGGCAGTGACCAGAAACTCCAGTCTGTATGTGTCTATACACGCGAGTTTGATAAACCGAGGAAAATCACAATAAAAACTATCCATTTTGTTGGGGCCACAAAAGGGTAAGTTTACAACAAAAGCCAGTTGGGCCACAGAATGGATGAGTCCAATGGTCCAAGCAACAGCCGTAAAAGAAATACATGTTCTTAGGCTCATGATGTTCAGGTAGTGGAGGGGCTTACAGATAGCAATATACCGATCATAGGCCATGACTATGAGCAGCACCATCTCAGTACCACCAACAGTGTGAATAAAGAACATCTGAGTAATGCATCCTTTCAAGGAGATGACTTTATGTTTTCTGAAAAGGTCATAAACCATCTTTGGGGTTGCAATGCTGGAAACACCTGTATCAATGAAGGAGAGATTTGCCAACAGAAAGTACATTGGGGAATGTAAGTGATGGTCTGAGATTATAGCAAGCATAATGAGAATGTTTCCCAGCATACTTGCTACATAAAACACTGTGAAAAACAGAAAAAGGAAAATCTGAATCTCCCAAGAACTCGTGAGTCCCAACAAGAAAAATTCAGACACCACTGAGTGATTTTCTCCATTCATCAACTTCATGTGCAAGGCTGACCTTGAAGTCACCTGAAGAATGAAAGAGGAAGAAAACATAATTTTTAAGTTGAAATTGACATTCTGGCTATGGAATAATGACACAAATGTCTACTACTCTGCTCAAGATTACAAGGTGATCTTGCCATGTTATACAGTTAGAAGTTACATAGTACAAGGTTCATGGAGAGCCAGCCCCAGAATTTTTTCCACACTTAGATACTTAGTATTCTTTAATCATGTAGGCTCAAATTTAGTTTGGGCTTTACTGTATAATCAAGAAGAGAAAATGTAAATAAAGTCATCTACAAACTTAAAGAGAGATAAATCAGATAGTAGAGAGACTTGTTCTTCCTAATTTCTACATGGAAAAAAATGCTACAGAATGAAAAGTGCAAACATTGGGAAAAGTTATTTATTTTTGTTGTAAAAGTTACTTATTTTGTATATATGTAGCCACCTTACTACACTTTGTAGTTTTTTACTGAAATATCGTGGGTTTTGTAGCTTGACAATCATGTCATCAGCAAAAAGAGATAACTTATTTCATTTTTAAATTTTTGTTGGTTTGATTAAAACTATATTCATTTCATTACCTCCTGATTAAGTTGGAAGTGCTATTATACTTTTCTATTCTGTTAATGGTTACTATCCTTTTTCTAGTGATACAATTCTGCACTCTTATTTTAAAATACATCAACTATTTTCCTCAACAACACGTTCTGTTTCCTTTCTACTTTGCTCAAACACCAATTAAGATGACACCTTCAAAATACTTTTCTCCCCTGTTTACTTTTCTCCTCTTTCCACTTCAATTAAGTCAATTCTTTTTCATCCTTCTGGAATTACTATTGGTTTTACATATTGATTTTCATACCTCCTGTATCTGTCCTTCCTATTTTGTTTTCTTTCATGATTTTCATCTCATTATCTTTATCCTATGTGCTTTAAGATATACATTGCACCTAATCTTTCAGCCTTAAATTTGGATTTCAAAAATAATCATCTGGTCAGGTGTAGCAGTTCATGCCTATAATCCCAGCACTTCGGGAGGCCGAGGCAGGAGGATTGCTTGAGCCCAGGAGTTTGAGACCAGTATGGGCAACATAGTGAGACCCCACCTCTACAAAAAATAAAAAGATTAACCAGGCATGATTGTACATGTCTGTAGTCCCAGCTACTTGGGAGATAAGGTAGGAGGATCACTTGAGTCCAGGAGTGCAAGGCTATCCCAACCTGGGCAACAGACCTAGATGCTGTTTCTAAAAAAAACTAAAAATAATTAAAAAGAAATCATCTAAGCCAAGTACAGTGGCACATGCCTGTAATCTCAGCTAGTATGTAGGCTGAGGCAGGAGAATCACTTGAGCCTAGGAATGCAAGGCTGTAATGTATTATGATCACACCTGTGAATAGCCACTGCACTCTAGCCTGGACAACACATACAGACCTCATCTCAAAAAAAAATTTTTTTTTAATCATACTGTCTTTAAATTCATCTTCTGAATTGCTCTGCTCCAAAGAATCTTGTCTATGTTGCACTTGAATCTCTTTACATGCTATTATTATGTTTTATTAAAATAAGTATCTGCTTCTACCAGCAGCCCTGTATCAAAGATCAGCCTAATACTACATATATTTAATATATGCTTTATGCATACAAATTATGAGATTTGAGAAGAACATTCAGAAATACATGCCAACTACCTGATTTCAACAACTACTCAATATATCCAGCCTAGTCTGTTATTTTTGTACACTCTAATCTCTCCAGAGATGTAAATGCCATCTAAAATACAGCGGTAGGCTCCTTGTTGTGTTGTTGTAATAATTACTTGAGTTTTACAAAAGTGCCTTAAAAATCTTTGAAATAAATAAATACCACCGTATTGGGTTTGAAGTAAACTCTAATTCTCAATGACAATATTCTAACTTATTGCTTGTGATGAAGCAATTAAAGAAAAGTTGGTGAGAATTTGATATTTTTTAAGGATCCAAACTTAAAATTGAACTCTTCTGAAATATTTTCCATCACAATACAGGTTGACCTTGAAGACAAGTAAAATTTTCTCTACAAGATAACAAAGAATGGCAATTTAAAATAAAAATTCAATCATGTTAATCTTTTCAAATCTCAATTTAGGGTATTAGATAGTTTATTTAAACCCATGTGCTTTCCTCCTTACGTTTAATAATCTGGGCAGACAGGTAATATATTTGTTAAAAATGAATAACTGGTCAAACTCCTGGGTTTAAATATGACTTAACCATTTACCCTCCCATTTTTCCCTAACCTTAGACAACTTATCTATCTCATTGTATCTAAGATACTATCAAATTGAGTAATAATAGTTCTGGCCTCAAAATTTGCTATGGGTAAAGAGCTTAGAGCAGTTTTTGACACAGCAAGAACTCAACACTGTTAGCCGTAATGACATTATTACAAACATCCTGAGTGGCACTAAATTTGTCTGGTAGTTCACTTAACTCTCAAACTTCTCCTTTTGTCATTCGCTAGTTTTTCATCATTCCTTCACTACATAAATAAGAGCGTTATTTAAGATCTTGCCTCGTTCTCCTCCTGTAATGGGCTTTCTGTTTGGTCTTATTATACCCTCCCACTAAAACTTGACCACTATGTGAAAGGCAATATATATGGAAAGATCTAGTAGTATTGCTAGCATATAACTTCTAGTTGAATCTGAGTAAGTATATCATTCATCCCCTAATTCTTTCCTAAACAATACAGTCGTATTTCCCTCAGCCTATTAAGCACTATTACCTAGATATTTACATATTACATGCACGTATAAATTTTACATGACTATAACAAAACCCATAATTACCTCTCTAATCCCCAATGCAGTTTTCCTCAAGATCTACTATATTATCACAAGCATCTCGTCTGTCCTGCTCCTCTCAAATCTCTCATTTGTTTTCAGTGACCATTACTGAAATTCCATAATTCAGGACAACTGACTTCTCAATTTCTCCTGAATATGGCCATGAGATTACTTCTCCTAAGTATCCCTTTGATTATATAACTAGCACTGCCAAAAACCGTTCAGTGGGTCTCATTACCTCTGAAAATACAAATTCCTAATCTAGAATCTACTGCTGTAATTTGGCTTTATACCATATTGCTAGTATAATCTCTCTTTATGCTCCTACTTTTCAGAAATATTTATTCCTCCTAATACTATCTGCTCCACTGCCAATCAATGACCCCCTTGCCTCCACGTTTCTAAAACTGGTCTCATGAGAATCACCAAATACCTTAGAGTAACTAAATCTTAATCCTCATGATCTCTCTGCAATTCACACTGTTCACCATTTCCTACTGTCTGAGAAATCATGTAGATAGTGAGATATGCAAAACTTTTATCATCTTCCCCTATTGGTAATGTCTATTCCACAGGCTGAATCTAAAGAGGATATCTCTTCAAATAAGAATTCTAACTGGAATCATCATTGCTTAGTGGCCAAAGAGCAGATTATACCTAAATGCACAGTGCACAAGGTAACTTTAAATATATACAAATTACAAATCTCAAAATCTGCTTTGGCATTCTGTTGAGTGTTTCAAAATTGTTTTCTTTACTCCTTTACAAACCCTCAGACATAATCTACTAAGGACGATTATTTAGGATTATTTACTTCTGCTAAATCCTCTGTAGAGATAGAAACTACTACTATTGTCCAGATAGTGACCTTTCATACAAGTGAAATCATGCCCAAAAATCCATCAACTAAACTTACTAGTCAATGACTCAGTCATAGAGTTATTTAACTATTTACCTCTCCTTAATTTTAGGATATCCATAATAAACACTTTTCTGTTATTAATGCCATCTCCTTTCTCAACCCTTTTAAACACATTGGTTGTTCTTCTCTGATTCTCTTCACTATCTACACATCATTTAGCACATTAGCACATTAAGGAATGTGCTAATAAATCTTGGTGATAAAACATTAATAAGGGTCTCTCTAATTACAAATACAATCCAATTATTTCCTGAATCTTGAAGGTCATACTTCTGTCAATTCTGATCTCATATTGGGCTTTAGAAAACAATGTTATATTATAGATGTACTATATCTTCTGGAAATCAAGATATTTTGTGTTAGAATATCATTAGTCCTGATGATTAGTCCTTTCAGTTAAAAACTCATCTGAATTGAGAATGCTCCTATTCTCTCACATAATTACAACTAAGTCAATTTTCTCAAGTTCTGACCTACCATAAATGCTGCTTGTTACTTTTTATCCTTTTCATTAACATTTCCTCCAGGAAACAAATACCAAAATTTATACCATGGATTTGCTTTTTTCCTTACAGTTTATAGCCTTTAAAAATCTTTCATATTTTTTGTTATAAAATAGCCCATGAAGAATGTAGGAAAGGTAATATGATCCACATTTTACAGATTAGAAAATAAGGACTTGAATAGATTATATGGATTGCCTGATTTTGCACACCTAAGTATCCAATTCAAACTCAATTTTGCAATTGCTTTTTTAAAATGTAAATGATTAAAAAAGAGTATCTGAAGGAAATGTCAAAATTTTAACAGTTGCCATTTTTCTATGGAGGGACTATGGGTGTTTTTTCCTCTTCTTCCTACTTTATTTTATAAATTTTCTATGGTACACATGCATTTCTCTTTAAAGAAAAACATTAAAGAGCAAATCGACTTCAGATTCCAAGCATTCTTCACTATGCTACTCTGTAAGTCACCGACAATCTAAAGTCAAAGATTATTTTCAGGGGCAGATAGTTTTCAGGAGTATCTTTTACTATCTGAGTACTCAACAGAATTTCAATGAAGGCAAAGTGGGTCTTGAGTGTCTCTTGCCTTATCTGCAAATCCTCTACCATCTCTTGCCATACCATCATCTACTCCTACTCTGGTATCTACCACTTTCATATTTCCCTTTGGCTGTCCAGTAACTTCCACTACATCTTTCTCTCACAGATCTAGTCTCTTCTAAGTTCTTAGCCTTCAGAATTATTCTTTCCAGATACTTTCAATTAGCCCATTTAATATTGAGCCAGCTCTACATGAAGTCATAGGAGGAAATCAATGCAGTTGCCTGGGTTTATGTAAATTTGATTAATCATATTTTTATTTTAGTTATATATGTCCCTAACTGTGCTATGCTTCCTGATTATTCCAGGCTGCTATAACTCTCCAGCTCTCACCCTGCCCTCCTTGCACAGCAGAATAAGGGACGTCAACAACTCAGAACTCAGCTTCTAAAATGTTGCCTATACCTGATCTCAGCTCCCTATGGCAACGTTTTTAAATGGTAATTGATGTTTACCCTATTCTACTGTCTTCTTCATCTGTATAACGTCAACAAAAAAACAACAGATGAATCTTCTCTGAGCCTTGAAATGATTCATACTCGATGAAAATGCCGTTAGTCCTCTTTGCAGAGAAGCATTGTGGGACCCAAAACTGTGCCTTACCTGAGTTAAACCAACGAATCTAATCTATTCTCCTCAGATGATGGGTTAATTCCTTTTGTGAAAAGATAAAACAGTTTCAATTACATGAGAGTTACAATTTCTAAAAAGAAAGAAAGAAAAAGTAGTTTGAGTAATGCTGAGAACTAAAAATGACAAAACTTGGGAGTTTGTAACACAGTGATGACATCACTTAGGAATTTATTTACCGTGAAAAGCTAAAAGGAAATACAGAATAAAAGAGTTGAAAGAAACAAGGAATAGAAAGAATGAAAACATTACGCTGTTTCCTCCTCCTCCTGGAATATGTTCTTCTGTTTGGAATCCCACTCTTCATTCAAGATCTAATTTAACGTCACCTTCCCCAAAAAACAGTTCCCCAAAAACATCAGCAACAGTCATAGTCTGTTCATTTTGATACTCTCCTCCACGCCTTGCCCAGAATACATATGCACTGAATGTGTTGAATGAGAATTAAATTATAAATTAAATTAAAAGGAGAAATATTTACTGAGCAGTACTGGGAGATAGATCAACTGTCCAAGGATAGGTTAGATTAACGTCTAGTCTGCTAAACTGTAAAACATTTGTTTTACATACATTTTACAGGATAGTACATGAAGTAGGAGAGTTTTTCTAGGTTCAGAAGGTGATAATTTCATGTTCTGACTGAGGTTGTAACCTTTGCCAAAACAAAGAGTCTTATGTTGTTTTTTGCAAGTAAAAAAGATTCTACTTAACAACCTTGAATATCGGTGACCAAATGATGGTACCGAGTCTTGGGAATAGCCTGTCCTCTCTTGATTGGATTTTCCTGGAAATTATACCTCAGAGTCTACACTGATTTTCACCCAGGGAATAAAAAGTACAAAAGAATAGAAGAAAAGTACCTGCTGGGTATCAAGTGTAATGGTGTCTTGGATGAATGTACAGAAATATTTTTGCTTTAAAATAAGTCAATAGGAGTCACTGACTGAGAAGTCCAGCACTTTTAAATACTTGGGAAGCAGAGCTGGAAGGAGAAAGAGTAACTACTTGAGAAACCACAGAATATAAAATTAAATTCAACTTTAGCAATTTTGATTTTTTAGATGCTTTGAGTTCCACAAGGCCCAAAACCCAGGCCCTTAGATTACAGAAATTTTCCATTATAGAGCACTGTCAAGTTATAACATATTAATTACTAAAGTATAAGAGGATTGTGATATCACAAAGCTTTCACATAAATATACCTTTTCTGTAAAAAGGTTCCTTGACTGTATTTAGTAAGAAGTTCATATACTCTTCTTTCACAGTCCTCTGATCTTTCCTTCTGTTTTTATTGTTACCATCATTCCTCAGATATTATTGCTTCATATTAACTCTTACCAAGGGCTGCCATTGATCAGTCTCAGGACCATCACCACACACCACCATAACCTGGTCAGTAAAGGCAAGCAAGCAGCAGGGCACTATGTAGAACACACAGTCAATATTTAATAACAAATCATCTTTAAAATCTGTTTGACCAATTTTTCTAATCTAGCTTAGAATAAATTTTACAATCAACAAATGTAACCAAATGGTTGATCCCTCTTAAACACAGCCACTATCAACAAGCAGCTATTACAATAATTCAATAAAGTAAACTATTGTCTGGGATTTACATATTTACATATTTTTAGATAATGTCAAAATTGACTTTAAAATCCACCAATATGCTATTTACAAGACACATACTTAAAAACATAGAGATATACAAAGGTTGAAGGTAAAATAATAGGAAAATTATACACCAAAAAGAAAAGCAACATGGCTGTATTTTTTCAAATAATAAATAAAGTCAAAAAGTATGAATATAAATAATAAAAGGCTCAATTCACCAGTGAGATTCTAAACTTGCATACAATATAAGAGCCTCAAAATGTGTAAAGAAAACATTGATCAAATACAACATTTTTTCAACATAAGAGAAAACCGAAATATATTTCTTACACCACTTATAGGTCAAGCAGAAAAAAACTAGAAATGCTATGGATCTGAACAATCATGAGCAATGCTAATTACTAAATAAACAATCATGATCTAATTTAAATACATGGAACTCTATTCCCAACAATTAGAAAATATACATTTTTAAACACACATGGAGCAATTACAAAAACTTACTAGGTAAAAGAATATAAATGTCAACAAATCTCAACCTCTGAAAAAAATGCTGTCAACTTATAAGTTTATAAAAGATACATATATTTAATTCCCATACATTTGGAAATTTTAAAACTTCAAAATAGTTTGTGTTTTAATGAAGAATTTGTAGAAATTTTAAAAAACACAAAACTGAACATGTGGTTCAATGAGATACCATCTCATGCCAGTTAGAATGGCGATCATTAAAAAGTCAGGAAACAACAGATGCTGGAGGGGATGTGGAGAAATAGGAACGCTTTTACCCTGTTGTTGGGAGTATAAATTACCTCAACTATTATGGAAGACAGTGTGGTGACTCTTCAAGGATCTAGAACTAGAAATACCATTTGACCCAGCAATCCCATTACTGATTATATACCCAAAGGATTATAAATCATTCTACTATAAAGACACATGCACACATATGTTTATTGCAGCACTGCTCACAATAGCAAAGTCTTGGAACCAACACAAGCACCCATCAATGATAGTCTGGGTAAAGAAAATGTGGCACATATACACCATGGAATACTAGGCAGCCATAAAAAAGGATGAGTTCACGTCCTTCGCAGGGACATGGATGAAGCTGGAAGCCATCATTCTCAGCAAAGTAACACAAGAAGAGAAAACCAAACACCGCATGTTCTCACTCATAAGTGAGAGTTAAACAATGAGAACACATGAACATAGGGAGGGGAACATCACACACTGGGGTCCGTCAGGGGGTAGGGTGCTAGGGGAGGGATAGCATTAGGAGAAATACCTAATGTAAATGATGAGTTGATGGATGCAGCAAACCAACATTTTCACATGTATACCTATGTAACAAACCTGCACATTGTGCACATGTACCCCAGAACTTAAAGTATAATAATAATAAAAGAAAAGAAAAAACTGAACACGTGGTTGTGAAAGCTTATGTGTACCTCAATGGAAATGCATATATGAGAAAAGAAGAAAGCCAAAAAATTAAGTATCTAACTTTCCAACATAGAAAGTTGGAAACATAGAAAGTAAGAAAAAGGACACAGTAAATTCAAATGAAGTAGACAGATAAGAGTAAAATCAAAGACACCAAAACTAAAGAAAAAATAGGGAAGACCAACAAAGCTAGAAGTCGGTTCTTTGAAAAGACCGATAACAAAGCAATCCTCTGTTCACGTAACACCCACATAATACAGGAAGAGACAGAGAGAAAGAGACAGTCAGAAAGAGACAGAACAAAGTAAAGAAAACCACAAACAGAATATATCTACACGGTATTGCAGATTTTTTTACAAAAAGAAATTTTTAAATATTATGAAAAACTTTGATGCCAGTGAGTTTCAAAACTTAGATAAAATAGACAAATTATTATATTCTTAAAAAGATATAACTTAGCCAGGTGTTGTGGTGGTTCATGACTGTAATCCCAGGGACCAGGAGGCTGAGGTGAGAGGATCAATTGAGGCTAGGAGTTTGAGACCAGTCTGGGCAACACAATGAGGGCACATCTTTAAATAAATAAATACAATTAGCCCAACGTGATAGTGCACCTGTTGTCCCAGTTACTTGGAAGCTGAGGCAGAAGGATTACTAAAGCCCAGGGTTTGAGACTGCAGTGAGTTATGATCATCCCACTGGGCTCCAGGCTGGGCTGCAGAGCAGAACCTCGAAAGGAAGAAAAGGAAGGAAGGAAGGAAGGAAGGAAGGAAGGAAGGAAGGAAGGAAGGAAGAAAGGGAGGGAGGGAGGGAGGGAGGAAGGAAGGAAGGAAAAGAGAAGAGGGAAAGAGAAAGAGAGAGAAAGAGAGAGAGAGAGAGGAAAAAGAAGAAAGAAAGAAGGAAAGAAAGAAAGAAAGCTTGCAGTAAGCCAAGATCACACCACCACACAGAAGGAAGGAAGGAAGGAAGGAAAGAAAGAAAGAGAGAGAAGAGAAAGAAAGAAGAGAGAGACAGGAAAGAAAGAAAGAGAGAAAGAAAGAAAGAGAGAAGAAAGAAAGAAAGAAAGAAAGAAAGAAAGAAAGAAAGAAAGAAAGAAAGAAAGAAAGAAAGAAAGAAAGAAAGAAAGAAAGAAGGAAGGAAAGAAAGAAAGAGAGAGAAGAGAAAGAAAGAAGAGAGAGAGAAAGAAAGAAAGAAAGAAAGAAAGAAAGAAAGAAAGAAAGAAAGAAAGAAAGAAAGAAAGAAAGAAAGAAAGAAAGAAAGAAAAGAAGAAAGAAGATTATAGAGGAGGTGTAAGGGAGAAAGGTGGTAAAACAGACGGTTCCACCGATCATCTGCCTGCAAGAACACCAATTTAACAACTACACACACACACAAAGCACCTTTATAAGAACGAAAAATCAGGAGAGCACTCACAATACCTGGTTTTAGCTTAATATAGCTGAAGGAGGCACTGAGGAGGTAGGAAAAACAGTCTTCAACTGCTGATACTACCCCTTGAACCTCCCCTGGCATCAGCAGGGTGGTGCACAGAGCATTCCTATGCTCTGGGGAAAGGGAAAGTACAGCAATTGTGAGGCATTGAACTCAGCGCAGCCCTGTTTTGGCAGAAAGAAAAACCTGACCAAATCAGCTGAGGCCCACCTATGGAGGGAGCATTTAAACCAACTCTAACCAGAGGGAAATCACCAATCCCAGCATCTGAACATGAGTGCCCTCAAGCCTCGCCACTATTCACCATGAAGTAAAGTACTCCAGAGCTCTCAACAAACTCAAAAGGCAGTCTGGGCCACAAGGAATGCAACACCTAGGAGAGTTCTAGTGCCAAACTGGGCTCAGAGCAAACCTCATGGTAACCTCAAACCAAAAAACATAAAATGGGGCCGGGTGCCGTGGCTCATACCTGTAATCCCAGCACTTTGGGAGGCTGAAGTGGCCGGACCACAAGGTCAGGAGATTGAGAACATCCTGGCTAACATGGTGAAACCCCGTCTCTACTAAAATACAAAAAATTAGCTGGGCATGGTGGCGGGCACCTGTAGTCCCAGCTACTCGGGAGGCTGAGGCAGGAGAATGGCATGAACCTGGTAGGCAGGGCTAACAGTAAGCTGAGATCACACCACTGCACTCCAGCCTGGGCGACAGAGCAAGACTCCGTTAAAAACAAACAAACAAACAAACAAAAACATACAATGAAAACACAAAAACCTAAGAAGCAAGAAACTAAACTAAATCATATCAAAAAAGAATATCATCTTCACAAAAAAGAAGACAGGAAAGAAAGAAAGAAGGAAGAGAAGACCACAAAACAATGAGAAAACAAATAACAAAATGGCGGGAGTAGGTCCTTACTTGTCAATAATAACTTTGAATGTAAATGGGCTAAACTAGCCAATCAAAAGACAGAGTGACTGAATGGATTATTTTAAAAAAAAACACACAAAAGAAGACATATTAATCTGTTGCCTAAAAGAAACACACTTCACTTATAAAGACACACAGACTGGAAATAAAGGGATGGAAAAAGATATTCCATCCCAATGGAAACCAAAAAAAAGAGCAGGAGTAGCTATACCTATAGCAGACATAATAGATGTCAAGACAAAAACTATAAGACACAAGGTCACTATACAATGAAGAGGTCAATTCAGCAAGACAACATAACAATTTTAAATGTACATGTACTCAGCATTGGAGCACCCAGATATATAAAGCAAATATTACTAGAGCTAAAGAGAGAGATAGAGGTCGGGTACAGTGGCTCACACCTGTAATCCCAGCATTTTGGGAGGCCAAGGCTGGTGGATCACAAGGTCAGGAGATCAAGACCATTCTGGCCAACAGGTGAAACCCCGTCTCTACTAAAAACACAAAAATTAGCTGGGCGTGGTGGCAATCCCAACTGCTCAGGAGGCTGAGGCAGGAGAATCACTTGAACCAGGGAGCCAGAGATTGCAGTGAGCCGAGATCATGCCACTGCACTCCACCCTGGTGACAGAGCGAAACTCCATTTCAAGAAAAAAGAGAGAGAGAGAGAGATCAAATCCAATAATAATAAAAAAAATACCTAGAGACAACTCACTTTCACCATTGGACAGATCTTCTAGACAGAAAATCAACAAAGAAACATAGGAATTAATCTGTAATCTGTGCTACCAATGGACCTGATAGATATTTATGGAACATTTTGTCCAAAGGCTACAAATTATTCACTCTTTTCCTCAACACATGGACCATTCTCAAAAACAGATCATATGTTAGGTCACAGATCAAGTCTTAAAACGTTAAAAAAAAATTGTAATAATGTCAAAATTTTCTCTGACCAAAATGGACTAAAACTAGAAATTAAGTAACAAGAGAAATATTGGAAATTATGCAAATACATGGAAATTAAACAATAAGCTTCTGAATGACGAGTGAGTCAATAAAGAAATTAAGAAGCAAATTGAAAAATTCCTTGAAACAAATTTTGAAAGAAGCACAACATACCAAAACCTTTGGGATACAGCAAAAGCAGTACCAAGAGAGAATTTTATAGCTGTAAGTGCCTACATCAAAAAAGAAAAAAACTTAAATAAGTAATCTAACAATGTATCTTACAGAACTAGAAAAATAAGAGCAAACTAACTCCAAAATTAGTAGAAAACAAATAAAAAAGAAAACATCAGAAATGAATGAAATTAAAAAGAAGAAAACAATACATAAGTCAATGAAACAAACAACTGGCTTTTTGAAAAGATGAACAAAACTAACAAACTTTTAGCCAGACTAAGAAAAAGAGAGAGAAGAGCCAAATAAATAAAATCAGAGATGAGAAATGTTTACAACCGATACTGCAGAAATTTGAAGGATCATTAGTTGCTACCATGAGCAACTAGACACCAATAAATTGGAAACATTTAGAAGAAATTGATAAATTCCTAAACACATACAACCTACCAAGATTACATAAGGAAGAAATCCAAAACTTGAACAGACCAATAATAAATAACAAGATCAGAGCTGTATTAAAAAGGCTCCTAGTAGAGAAAATCCCAGGACCTGATGGCCTCACTGCTGAATTCTGCCAAATATTTAATGAAGATCTAATACTAATCCTACTCAAATTATTAAAAAAAAAAAAAAAAGAAGAGGAAGTACTTCCAAACTCAGTCTGCTGAGGCCAGTATTATCTTGATATCAAAATCAGACAAGGACATATCAAAACAAGAAAACCGTAAGCCAATATCTCTGATGACTATTGATGCAAAAATCCTCAAAAAAATACTAGCAAACTGAATTCAACAATACATTAAAAAGATCATTCATGATGACCAGGTGGGATTTATCCCTGGGATGCAAGAATGGTTCAACATACACAAATCAATCAATGTGAACCAAATATCTGCTATTTTCAAGAGACTCACCTGACACATATGAACTCATATAAACTTAAGGTAAAGGGGTGGAAAAAGATATTCCATGCAAGTGGAAACCAAAAGCAAACAGGAATAGCTATTCCTATATTAGACAAAACTTTGAAGCAACAATTGTCAAAAAAAAATAGAGAGAAGCAATAAGGGACATTATATATGATAAAAGGATTAGTCCAACAAGAAAATATTACAATCTTAAATTTATATGCACCTAACACTGGAGCTCCCATATTTATCAAACAATTACTGCTAGGCCTAAGAAATAAGATAGACAACAATACAATAATAGTGGTGGACTTCAATACTCCACTGATAGCACTAGACAGACTATTGAGACAGGCAGCAAAGAAACAATAAACTTAAACTATACCCTAGAACAAATGAACTTAACAGATATTTACAGAACATTCTTTCCAACAACTGCAGATTATACATTCTTCTCATCAGCACATGAAATATTTTCCAAGACAGACTATATGATAGGCCACAAAATAAGTCTTAATAAATTTTAAAAAATCAAAATCATATCAAGTATTATCCGAGACCACAGTGGAATAAAACTGGAAATCAACTCCAAAAGGACCCTTTAAAACTACACAAATACATGGAAATTAAATAATCTGATCTGGAATGATTTTGAGGTTTATAATAAAATCAAAATGAAAATTAAAAAATTATTTGAAATAAGTGATAATAGTGACACAACTTATCAAAACCTCTGGAATACAACAAAAGCAGTGCTAAGAGGACAAAATTACAGCAGTAAGTGCCTACATGAAAATGTCTGAAACAGCACAAATTGACAAAATAATGTCATAGCACAAGAACCTAGAGAAAAAAGAACAAACTAAATACAAACCCAGCAGAAGAAAAGAAATAACAAAAATCACAGCAGAACTAAAAGAAATAACAAAATTCAAGCAGAACTAAATGAAATTGAAACAAAAAAATACAAAAGACAAATGAAACAAAAAGTTGGTTCTTGGAAAAGATAAACAAAATTAATAAACCATTGGCAAGATTAAACCATAAAAGAAAAGAGAATACTCAAAATAAGCTCAATTAGAAATGAAACTGGAGCTATTACAACTGATACCAAAGAAATACAAAAGATTATTCAAGACTACTATGAATACCTTATATTAGTTCATTGTAGCACTGCTATAGAGGAATGCCTGAGATTGAGTAGTTTATAAAGAAAAGAGGTTTAATTGGCTCATGGTTCTGCAGGCTATACAGGAAGCATAATTCTGGCATCCACTCAGCTTCTGGGGAGGCCTCAGGAAACTTACAATCATGGCAGAAGGCAAAGGGGGAACCAGCACTTCACATAGCCAGGAGCAGAAGGAAGAGAGAGATGGGGGATGTGCCACACACTTTTAAACAACCAGATCTTGTGAGAACTCACTCATGATACAGTAACAAGGGGGAACGGCACTAAGCCATTAGAAACTGCACTCATGATCCAATCACCTCCTACCAGGCCCTACTACCAACATTGGGGATAAGAGTTAGACTTGAGATTTGGGCAGGGACACAGATTTAAACCATATTACACCTTTACATGCACAAACCAGAAAATCTAGAGGAAATGGATAAATTCCTGGAAATATATGACCCTCCCAGGCTAAATCAGGAAGAAATAGAAACCCTGAGCAGATCAATAACAAGCAGCAAGATTGAATCAATAACCAAAAAAAAAATTGCCAACAACAAAAAAGTTCATGACCAGATAGAATCAGAGCTGAGTTCTATCAGACATTCAAAGAATCGGGACCAATCTTACTGAAACTATTCCAAAAGATAGAGAAAGAAGAAAATACTCCTTAAATTATTCTATGAAGCCAGTATCACCCTAACACCAAAACTAGGTAAGAACATGATGGAAAAAAAACAAAAAAACAAAAAAACTACAGTCAATATCCCTGATAAACATAGACGCAAAAATTCTCAACGAAATATGAGCTAACTGAATCCAACAGTACATCAAAAAGATAATACGTCATGATCAAGTGGGGTTCATTTCAGGGATGCAGGGATGATTTAACCTTCACAAGCCAATAAATATGATATATCACATAAACAGAATTAAAAAACAAAAACCATATGGTCATCTCAATAGATGCAGATAAAGCATTTGATAAAATCCAGCATCCTTTATAATAAAAACCTTCAAGAAAATAGGCATAGAAGAGACTTGCCTCAAAGTAATAAAAAGCCATTTATGACAAACCCACAGCCAACATTATCCACCTTCTGGGTTCAAATAATTCTCTTGCCTCAGCCTCCTGAGTAGCTGGGACTACAGGTGCGTGCCACCACACTCAGCTAATTTCTGTATTTTTAGTAGAGATGGGGTTTCACCAGGTTGGCCAGGCTGGTCTCGAACTCCTAACCTGAAGTGATCCGCCCACCTCGGCCTCCCAAAGAGATGTCTTTCGATTTTTATGTCCTTTTCAATTTCTTTTATCAATGTTTTTTAGTTTTCCTTGTAGAGATCTTTCAACTCCTTGTTTCAATTTATTCCTAGGTAGTTTTTGATAGCTATCGTAAATGGAATTGCTTTCTTGATTTCTTTTCTGCTAGTTTGTTGTTGGTATATACAAACACTACTGATATTTATGTTTATTTTGTATCCTGCAACTTTACTGAATTTATCAGTTCTAAGAGTTTTTTGGTGGGGTTTTTAAGGTTTTTCTACATAGATCATTTCATTTTCAAACAGGTACAATTTGACTTTCTTCTTTCCAATTTGGATGCCCTTTATATTTCTTTCTCTTGCCTAATTGTTCTGGCTAGGACTTCCAGACTTATGTTGAGTAAGAGTGGACAGAGTAGGCATCTCTGTCTTGTTTCAGTTCTTTTCCTCATTCAGTATTATTCAGTATGATGTCAGCTGTGGGTTGGTCATATGTGGTCTTTATTGTGTTGACATGTGCTTCTTCTATTCCTAGTTTGTTGAGCGTTGTTATCATGAAGTGATGTTGAAGTTTATTAAATGTTTTAATGTATCTACTGGGATGATTATATGGTTTTTCCTTCATTCTGTCACTGTGACATATCACATTAATTGATTTGTGTATGTTGAATCATTCTTACTTCTCTGAAATAAATCTCACTCAATCAAGGTAAATGATCTTTTGAATGTGATGCTGGATTTGGTTTGCTAGTATTTTGCTGAGAATTTTTATATCTATGTTCATCAGGGATATTGGTCTATAATTTTCTCTTTTTGTTGTGTCCTACTCTGGTTTTAATACCAGGATAATGATGATCTCATATAATAAATTTGGAAGAATTCTCTTCTCTTTAATTCTCTGGAAGGTTAGAAAAGAATTGGTATTAGTTCTTCCTTAAATGTTTGAAGAAGTCAGCAATAAAACCATCAGGTCTTGGACTTTTCTTTGATGGAAGATTTTTTTTACTAACTCAATCTTGTTATTCATAATTAGTCTGTTCTGGTTTTCTATTTCTTCTTGGTTCAATTTTGATAAGTTGTATGTGTTCAGGAATTTATCCATTTTTGCGAAGTTTTCCAATTTGTTGACATACACTTTTTCATAATAGTCTCTTACGCTCCTTTGTATTTCTGTGGAATGAGTTATGTCTCCATTTTATTTCTCATTTATTCATTCATGTATTTTCTTTTTTTTCTTGCTCAGTCTAACTAATGGTTTGTCAATTTTGTTTATCTTTTCAGAAAACCAACTTTTATTGATCTTTTGTGATTTTTTTTAGCCTCAATTTTGTTTATTTCTGCTCAATGATTATTATTTCTTTCCTTCTACTTATTTTGGATTTTGTGTGTTCTTGCTTTTCTATTTCCTCAGTATGCACTGCTTTTGCTGTATCCCATAGGTTTCTTTATGTTGACTTTATATTTTCATTTGTTTCAAAGATTTTTTAAATTTCTTTCTTAACTTCTTCATTGAATCACTGGTCACTCAAGAGCATGTTTAATTTTTAATTTTCAGTTTGTGTGGGTATATATATTTATGAGGTATATGGGATAGTTTGACACAGGCATACAGTGTGTAATAATCACATCAGGGTAAATGGGATATTCATCACCACAAACATTTACCCTTTGTGTTATAAATAATCCAATTATACCCATTTCATTATTTTTAAATGTACTATTAAATGATCATTTACTATAGCCACCATGTTGTGCTATCAAATACTAGATCTTGTTCATTCTTTCCATGTTTTCATACCCATTAACCATCCTTACTTCCTCCCCACTACAACTCTTCTTGGCCTCCGGTAACCAACATTCTACTCTCTGTCTCCATGAGATCAATTGTTTTCATTGTTAGCTCTGACAAATGAATGAGAACGTGATGTTTGTCTTTCCGAGTCTGGCTATTTCACTTAACATAATGTCCTCCAGTTCCGTCCATGTTGTTTCAAATGACAAGATCTCATTCTTTTTTATGGTTGAATAGTACTGCATTGTGTATATGTAGTAAAAACCTCACTTGAAGTCAGAACACTGGGATCTGTGATTCCCTTCTAGCTAGCGCTGGTTCCTTCTGCAGACGGACATGACAGTTTGGTCCGTTTTCCCTTCTGCTGTAACAGGACAGCAATTAGTTCAGTACCTCATAATTGCTGTGTTCTCCCACCCCCAGCACCCAGAGACACTTTCTGCACCACACCACTGCTGCCAGGGGTAGAGAAGGGGTGACCCCAGTGATTCAGGACCATTTTTTTCTATCTTTTAAGTGCCTCTCTCAGTGATACGTGTAAGCCACGTACTCTGAGTGCACACCTGATTTTTGGTTCTTATGAAGATTTTTTTCTGTGTAAATAGTTGTTAACTTGGTGTCCTTGTAGGGGCTGGAAAAATGATCAATGGAGGCTTCTATTCTGCCATCTTGCTCTGCCTCCTTGTACGGCATTTTCTTTATTCATTCATCTATTGATGGATATTGTATTTTTTATTTCATTCATTGAATTCTTCAGCTGCAGGATTTCTATTTGGTTCTTTTTTAGCATATCTATCTCCTTGCTTAATTTTTCATTTATATGGTGAATTGTTTTACTGATTTTATTGAATTGTCTATCTATATTTTCTTGTATCTTACTGGGTTTCTTTAAAATTATTATTTTGGATTTTTTTCAGCAATTAGTTGATTTCCTTTTCATTGTGGTCTGTTATTAAACAGTTATATTCCTTTGGTGGTATCATATTTCCTTGCTTTTTCATGTTTCTTGTGTCTCTGCATTGATATTTGTATGTCTGGTGGAAAAAATTGCCTTGTCCCAACTTTCTAGAATACATTTTATAAGAAAAGAATTTAACCCGCAGTTGGATCTCAGTATACTGTTAGGAAGGGTGTGGTAATTCCGTTTCCAGGTGGGGGCAGTGATATAATCTCCATGCAGCTTCTTTGGCTGCATTCAATGTCAGCAATAACTGTATGCATCTCAGTAGCCTAGGCTGTAGAAGTTTGTGGTAGTCTAGTGGCAATATAGGTTATTTATTTCCTCTATGGCAAGGGTTTTTGGAGCCTTCTCTTCTTGGTTTCCCCACACTACTGAGATTTAGCCATGGGAATTCTCTAGGTATCTGGTCTAACACAGCCTAGAAGGAGCTACAGCGTTGCTGGATTACAGGTGCAGATCTTTGGAGCAGCAGCTGGTCTTTGGGGCCAGGCTTCAAGGCTCAGGGTCTAATGAACCTATTGTGGCACCTGGGTCTTGAGGTGAAGGTGTGCTCTTTGTGACAAGGTTGGATGTAGGTGGCCCATAGAGCCAGAATCTGTGACTCTGAGGCACTCCCTAGCAGCTGAGGCCACGTTGTAGCTATGACTCCACCCCTGTGAGGCAGAGGGCAGCATTGGCCTGACTCGCGGGAAGAAGAGGGAATCTGGAGTTTGGGGCCTGGGATGCAGGTATGGCCATAATTGGGAACCTGAACCAATGGGTTCAGTGGCAATTCAGGTCACTGGGGGGGTGAGGCATCATGTAATGGTGACTCTAGACCCTGGAGAATCCCAGACTCTATGAACCCAGGTGCTGCAGATGTGAATTCTCCAGAATGGCTGAGCGCAGCTTTTGTTTGGGCCCTCGGGACAAGGAGTAGCACAGCAACGACTCCACTCTCCGGGGAGAGGAATGTCTCAGCAGCTCAGACTACAGGGAGCTAGTCCAGGTCCAGGGAACCAGGGTTCTAGAGTTGTAGGTTCTAGCCTGTAGGGTGGGGTGTTTCAGATCAGCCACTGCTCTGTTTCCCTGGCATGCAAGGTACCACTATGTCACCTCAGTCCTGGAATGTGCAGCTGCTCAGTTCAACCAAAGCACCAATAATCCAAACGGAGACATGCTGCTTCCGCTCAGGCCCAAGGGGCGTGACTGTTCT
This sequence comes from Mandrillus leucophaeus, assembly GCF_000951045.1. Taxonomy (NCBI): domain Eukaryota; kingdom Metazoa; phylum Chordata; class Mammalia; order Primates; family Cercopithecidae; genus Mandrillus; species Mandrillus leucophaeus. Next base: position 69,917 of record NW_012101621.1, on the reverse strand, counting down.
GGGTGGTCCAGACTCCATTTTCCAGGGATGCAGGGTTCTGCCTGCCCAGGGATTGTTTCCTTGGGAGGCAATGCACAGTTTCAGCTCAGACCACTAGGGGCAGGGTGCAGCCTTGGCTGAGATGTAAATGGAGCCATTCTGCCAAAGCACAGTTTCCCAGGAAGGAGTGCGCCACTTCCAGCTCCAGCCTGAGGGTATTGAGAGAGAGAGGTAGGTGGAGCTTCTTCACTGCAGCTTGGCCCCACAGGGAAGAAGCATAGCATTTGCTCCCAGCTCAGCTTGGGGATGCTGGGCCACCGGGCATAAGTGGTTTAAGGCAGTTTAGCCTCAAAAATGAAAGGGTGCTGTGGCTCCTCACCCTCAGAGCAAGACACACTCCAGCAGTACTTGCAGTCCCAAGATGGCATAGCGTAGTAACCACACAGGCCACAGGGTGTAAGGCACATTGTCCAGCTCCTTCTTGGAGGGAACACAGCTGTGTGGACTCCAGTCAGTTCTCTCAGCCAGGCTTAGTGGCTGTGAGGACCAAGGAGACCCAGTGGTGAGGACTGTATATATCTAAGGTAATGCTGGGGGTTGCTGGAATCCTCTTGCCTACTTTTTCACCACAGGGAGATGTTCCTCCTCCTTCCTATCTGATCCCTGCTGAGGAATTTGGTGGTGGAGTCCCAATGTTTGCTTCTGTTCTGTATGTGGCTGTTCTGAGTTTCTGTGCTCCCCAGTGTTTCTGTTACTCCTTTGATGTCTTCTGGCGCTTCCCTTTAGTTATTTTTATTCAAATGTAGTTGTTTATTCATTGTTTTTGCTGCCTTTGTGGAAAGAATAAGCACTAGGGGCTTCTAGTCAGCCATCTTGCTGATGTCATCCTCCAAGAGGGAACTTCTTAAATGGGAAGTCTTTTCTTGGAATTGACACTCAAGCTGAAACCTGAATGAGTAGAGGGAGCCAGGCTTGCCTACACCTGGGCAAAGCATTCTGCAAACTGTACAGGTCTCAGGAGGCCACAAACATATTATATTCAAGTGAAGGGAAAGTACAAAATGCCTGAGAGCCCCAAGCAGAGAAGAGAGTGGCATGAACAAGCAGTGGGTGAGACTGGCAGGGTCAGATCTTATCAGGCTTTGTAGACCCTGGTTAGGCAATGAAGTACAGTAGGCATCTAACCTCCCTGATAGTGCTGTGTTACCAACCTGCTCTTAGCCTCCAGAGCTTTTTGTGAGCTTCTCTCCTTGCCAAGACATGTACTAAACTCAGAGGATTGTTCAGCATGGGCCTCAACCCCATCCATAGCATTCACAAATTCATGAATCCCCTCTACTCAAACCCTTTCATTGAATCTGCCCACCATACCATACCCTTGAATTACTTTCATTAATTTTTCACTTCAGAGAAATTTGGGTTGTACAATTTTCTACAGTTGGATTGTATAACACACAATTTCAATAGTTCCTACCATAGGAATTAGAATATAGTGAATATTCAATTGTTTTACTTTTTATTCACCCTTAGATTGCTGACAATATACTTTTTGATCAACCAAATTTCTATTTATACAATTTTTTGTAAGCTAGTCAGCTTGGTAACTTTCTCCAGCACACTAAAAAGCACTATAGATAACCAAAACTAGCTATGTAGAAATATGACATAGCACATAAGAAGGCAGTTTGGGCCCACCGTGGTGGTTCACGCCTGTAATCCCAGCACTTTGGGAGGCCGAGGTGGATGGATCACACAGTCAGGAGATCGAGACCATCCTGGCTAACACAGTGAAACCCTGTCTCTACTAAAAATACAAAAAATTAGCTGGGCATGGTGGTGGGTGCCTATAGTCCCAGCTACTTGGAAGGCTGAGGCAGGAGAATGGTGTGAACCCGGGAGGCGGAGCTTGCAGTGAGCCGAGATCATGCCACTGCACTCCAGCCTGGGCATCAGAGCAAGACTCCGTCTCAAAAAAAATAAATAAAAAGAAGGCAGTTTGAATATAAGAAAAAGAAACTATCAAAAGTAAATTGAAGTGTAGCATTTAGAAGTCTGTATATTCAAGGAATTCTCTCATTTAAACTAGTTGAAGAATATGTATTCCAGTCCTGTTAGGAAAAAAAAAACAAGCTCTTAATCAAAGATTAATGAATAGAGTTAGAAAGAAAAGAAACAATTTGTACATAGTATGAGAGAAGGTCATCAAAAGTGATGAAGAAGCTGTTTCAATGTTTTATTTCATTTTATTGAACAGGCACTTATATAACACTATAGACAAAGAATTATTTAAAGTACTTTATAGATATTAATTGGGTTAATTTTTAAAACCTTATGAGAAAGATACTTTTAGCTATAAGGAAATGTCAATTTTGTAAGTTAAAAACAGTCAAATATGAGGAATTTCAAACAGTTCAAACTACCTCTATTTTAATAGATGATGAAAGTTAAACATAAAAAGGTTAAGCAACTTGAATTCGTAAAAGTCATAGCTGAAATTTGAAGGCAGGCAGTCTGGCTGGAGTCTGTCCTTGTAATTATCTTACTGAAAAAGAAGAGCGTTTACCTACCTCTGAGGAATTATTGCTGATTCCAGTGTAATGAGGTCAAGCACGAGCTGGAACAGAAGTACTAAATAGGTCATTGTTCTTCCCCCTTACTAGGCCTCAATTGTTCACATCCTCTGACAGTACAGAAACACAGCTTTTGAAAGAACTAGAGTAATTCTTTTTTATACTTTATATTCTAGGGTACATGTGCAGAACTAGAGTGATTTTAAGGCTTAATTCAGTTACCATATGCACTAGCTGAAATGCTTAAGAAGCCATAACTTAGTAATCCAATTTTAGGCTGATGTTGTGATTAAAAAAAAAAAAATTCAAAATAATCTTAGCTCTTTACTTTTGTTTTGTTTATTGAAGGACAATATACATTAAAGGGTAATATAGAGACAATAATATTTTTTAAATCTTCTTTTTGTGGCTCATGCCTGTAATCCCAGCACTTTGGGAGGCTGAGGCAGGTGGATCATTTGAGCTCAGGAGTTTGAGACAAGCTTAGGCAACATCACAAAACCCGTTTCTACCAAAAATACAAAAATTAGCCATGCCTGGTGACGTATGCATATAATCCCAGCTACTTGGGGGTGCTGAGGCAGCAGGATCACTTGAAAACAGGAAGTCAAGGCTGCAATGAGCCAAGATCATGCTACTGTACTCCAGCCTGGGTAACAAAGTGAGACCCTATCTCAAAAAAAACCCTGTTTTTATCTTTCATGTTTTCTTCACATTTTATAGCTACTTCCACATATTGCCTCAGAGTCAAAAATACTATCCCCAGCCTGGGCAACATAGTGAGACCTCATCTCTACCAAAAAAATAAATAAACAAAATCAGCCAAGCATGGTGGTGAATGCAGCAGTCCCAGCTACTCAGGAGGGCTGAGGTAGGAAGATTGCTTGAGTTTGGAAGGTCAAGGCTGCAGTGAGCCCAGGTTGCACCAATGTACCCCAGCCTTGGCTACAGAGTGAGACCCTGACAAAAACAAAACAAAACAAAACACCTATTTCTGATCATTGCAAATCTGTCTCATATTTCCAAAGCACTTTTCTTCAGATTCTGCATCATGAAACCCCAAAAATCAATCTGACAAGGAAAGATTCTCCTCAGAATGCAGAGTAAGTTGTAATAGGTCAGTCCAGAATTCTCCTTATCAAGGAGGGGTGGGGAAAATGTAGAAACAGGTCTATATTAACACTTCTTATTCAAACACATTTCATAAGAAAGAATATAATATCCTCCTTCATATGAGCAAAATAACACATTAAGAAAATCCTGCATATCGGTAAATAAATTAGTAACCAAAGCATCTATGTTTCATTAGATTCATGTCTGTAGCATGGTCCAGGAATTTTAGAAATGCTTGTCTTTCTTTATATCGAAATCACTTAAAACAACTTCCAGAAACTGAGCACCTGGTTGAATATTCTCCTCATTGCCATCTTCATTTCTTTATTCCTAAAAGTATAGATGGTAGGGTTCAGAAATGGGGTAATTATTACATCAAAAATGGCAAGGAATTTATCCACAGGCACTGTGAGAAATGGCCATGAATACACAAAGATGCATGGACCAAAAAATAAGACCACCACTGTAATGTGAGCTGACAGTGTAGAGACAGCCTTGGATAAGCCACTTGAAGAATGTTGCCGAACAGTGATCAAGATGAAGATATAGGAGATAATCAAAATGCAAAAAGTCCCCAGAGAGATGAATCCACTGTTGGCAGTGACTATGAGCTCCAGTCTGTCGATGATCATGCAAGCCAGCCTAATAAATCGAGGAAAATCACAGTAAAAGCTGTCCACTTCATTGGGACCACAGAATGGTAGGATAACAACAAATACAAGTTGAATGAATGAATGGATGATTCCAATAGTCCAGGAAGCCACTAGGAGTAGAGTACAAGTTCTGAAGTTCATGATAGTCAGGTAGTGGAGAGGCTTACATATAGCAACATATCGGTCAAGGGCCATGAAAACAAGCAGAACCATCTCAGTTCCTCCAATAACATGAATGAAGAACATCTGAGCAATGCAGCCTTGGAAAGAGATTACTTTTCTCTCCTTGAAAAGATCAGAAATCATCTTGGGCACTGTAATGGAGGAAATCCACATGTCAATAAAGGAGAGATTGGCCAGCAGGAAGTACATAGGGGAGTGTAAATGGGAGTCGGAGATCACTGTGAGCACAATGAGGAGGTTTCCCAAAATACCTGCTACATAGAACATAGAGAAAACCAGAAAGAGGACAATTTGCATCTCCAAAGAACTGGTGAGTCCCACCAAAACAATCTCAGACACCACCGAATAATTTCCTCCCTCCATGATCTCAGTCACTTTGGGCTGCAAATTTGCCTGGGGGAAAAAAAAAAAAAAAAGCAGGAGAAATGAGAAAGTGGAATTACTAACTGTATCATTCAGGGTTCCATTAGAGAGACAGGACCACTGGGAATAATATGCTAGGAAATTGTTACAGGAAGTTGACTTTGCATAATCATGGAAGCTGGTTCAGCAATCCGTGAGTCCATTGTCTTTGCATGTGATGCTATAACTTAAAGTCCACAGGACATAAAAACAGGGGGAAAAAAAGATGAATTTAAAATTTGGGAGAGCAAGAATAAAGTGGAACCCATAAAACCCTCCTTTCCCATCGCACTTTGTAATTATCATAGGACCTTTTGACCTGTAGTATAGAGTTACATGTGCATGATTTACTTCCTTTATCTGTTTCCAAGCACTAAAAGAAAAGATTCATGTATTATTTATCTCTGTCTTCATTATCGGACTGTAAAATAGTTTCAGAGGGCAGAATTATCAGTTCTAGGAATTTAGTATTTGCTAAATTAATTTGAATTAATTCCTTTACAATTTTGAGTGAATTGTTTAAATAAAGATAATTTAGAAGACGAAGATAAAGGAAAGATATAAAGAAAAGAAATTAAAATATGCTGAGGGGTGGGAAGAAAAAGAAAAAACAATGAGAATTACCAAACCCAGAAAAATGGAGAGAAGGAGAGAGTAATTGGGAAAAGTCAAGTAATGAAAAGGATCACGTAGGCCAAGCGCAGCAGCTCACACCTGTAACCCTAACACTTTGGGAAGCCGAGGCCAGTGGATCACTTAAGCTTATGAGTTCGAGACCAACCTGGGACACGTGATGAAACACTGTCTCTACTAAAAATACAAAAATTAGCTGGGCATGGTGATGTAGGCCTGTAATCCCAGCTACTCAGGAGGCTAAGGCACAAGAATCGCTTGAACCCGGGAGGGAGAGGCTGCAGTGAGCCAAGATCATGCCACTGCACTCTTGGGTAACAGAGTGAGACTCTGTCTCAAATAAATAAATAAAGTAGAAGAGAAGGAGAAAAAAATAATAATAATAATGGTCATAGAAACTTCCTTCAAGTTGTGGGACTGGAGATTTCAAATAGGAAAATACAGACAAGGAGTGAAAAACTGGCTTATATTTATGTCTTAACATTCCAAAGAGCCCTGGTCACATACCCAGCAAAAGCCTTTAGAGGGAAAAGCTAGTCCCACAAAGACCTGAGTTTTTCATCTCAGAAAATACTTGACAGAACCCTTGATGAATGGAAAATGGCAGACCCTTAATTTAAAACCAAAGTTTCCCACCCCCGCCACCCCCCGCCCCACCATTTTTTCCTCTTCTTTTCTAATGGGACATTTTCCTGAAGAACATTCCTCCCTTATTCACCTTTTCACCTCTCATGTGTTCCCTGCTCTAACTGCTAATTTTCTGTTTCTATCTCCCACACCAGGCTGTAAGCTCAGAGAGGAAAGATACTGTCTTTTTCTCTGTCCCCAGTACCCAGCACAGTATTAGAAAAATAATAGAAGCTGAAGAAGTGTTTTTTATTGAATGAAAAAATGTGCATACAAACGAAAATCAACCTAACCCAAATATCGAGGTTCTTTGAATATTTCAGAAAGAGTGGATCCAGGACACAGGGAAAATTAGAGGAAGTATTTGCTTTTAGTAATCACTTCAAATTTGTTCTCCTGAGTCATTTAACTGGTTAAATGGTCAGTGTCTGAGGGAAAAATATGCAACTCCTTCTTTGTCAAACAGACTGAATTGCATTCTTTTATTTGCATGGTCCACATAGACGTTGTCATCTACAACCAAGACCAAATGCCATTAAGAACTCAGGAGTGGATATTTAGTGCCAACCATAAACATTAGGTTATTCACACTCCTATGTGCCTCTTGACTCATGCCTGATTCTCCTATATCATGATTCTTATCCTTACCTACCTGAAACCCTCTCTGTCCATGTTTAAAGAACAAGATAGGTTCCCTGCAGAGTATTTACCAAACCCTATCCATTGACTGAACTCAACTACTGCTCTCAACTCTTTGTCCTCTAGATATCTTCTTTTCCTATGTCCAGAGGTAATTTCAAACTGTGATTTAATTACCATAAAATCTCTTAGTTGGCAAAATACAAGCTGATTGAATGTGTTCTTTCCATCCTTCTCACTCACCTGTTCTCTAGAAGATCTGAAATAACAGTATCTTCAGAAAAATGATACCTGGCACAAGGAGCTATTGGAAATTCCCCCAGAGTAGAAAAGGAATAACTTATTCTCAACACAGAAGCAGTAAAAAGTGGTACCAAATAGAACATGGAAAGGCAATATAACTTCAACCTGTGCTGGGAATGGTCTCATAGAATAAGACTGATTTTCCCAAAGCAACATAGGAGGAGGCAATAAATGGATCCTAGGGGAAGAGGTCCCTCATGAATAAATAAGCTTTGTCGAACTATTTTTATACTTCAGTGCTTGAGGCAATGAAATTCTAATGTTCATGAAAATATATTTTAATTATTTTTAATGAAAATCATCTTTATTGTCCTCTCTTATATACACATACAAAACATATGCAAACATACACAATTGATGTATATTTTCTGAATACATGCACTTGGGCAGGTTGAGAAAAGAAAAACAAGCATATTTTGGGAGTTAGCAAATATAGCAATTAATTAAAAAAAAAAAAAGAGTCACCAAAAAATGTGACCCCCTTGGTCTTCACTCTATCCTGAATCTACCTATTGATCTATCTAAAGGTTAGCATCAATACGCTTACTATGCTTACTTCTAAATGCCTATCACTCTGCTCAGTAAATATTTATAAGACTTCTTATAGGTTGGGAGTATGTTTTTTTTTCAAATATCTGACAGATTGCCTTTATTTAAAAGAACAGAATAGCATAAAAATCAGGCTACTCCAAAGACATGTGGTCACTATACCCAGGGTACTCTTCGAGGAAGGCAGCATTATGATATGCAGGTCCTTCAAGGACCAATTCTTTCTTTAACTTAACATCTTTGTATTTTTTGAGCTACATGGGTAATATAAATTAAAACCCCCACAACCAAGATGAGGTATAGGCCTATGAATTCCTAGGAAAGATTTCCCTGTTCCTCTTATCTGAATTCAGGTTGAAATAGAAAAGTTGTCTAGTCATCTCTTTTTGCCAGTAAGTGGATTAGAATTTCTTTTAGAGTATAAATGAAAGAATTTGGTGTATAACTTGCAAGGATTTGGGGTAGGGACTGGGTGATGTTTCTCATTTACAACTGTGTGCCTGACAAGCCCAGGGTATTTCCATGTGGACTTGAAAACTCAAGCTTTTGTGTGAACTGGTTTAGGCAAGTTTGTCAGGCTGCCACAAGTTTAGCTTATGATTTCTTTTTTTTTCCAGAGGTTATTGGGGTACAGGTGGTATCTGGTTACATGTTTAAGTTCTTTAGTGGTGATTTGTGAGATTTTGGTGCACCCATCACCTGAGCAGTATACACTGCACTGTATTTGTAGATTTTTATCCCTTGTCCCTCTCCCATCCTTCCCCCAAAGTCCCCAGAGTTCGTTGTATTATTCTTATGCCCTTGCATCCTCATAGCATAGCTTCCACATATCAGTGAGAACACATGATGTTTGGTTTTCCATTCCTGAGTTTATTTCACTTAAAATAATAGTCTCCAATCTCATCCAGGTCACTGCAAATGCCATTAATTCAATACTTTTTATAGCTGAGAAGTATTCCATCACATATATATACCACAGTTTCTTTATCTACTTGTTGTTGATGGGCATTTGGGTTGGTTCCATGATTTTGCAATTACAAATTATGCTGCTGTAAACATGCATGTACAAGTATCTGTTTCATATAATGATGTCTTTATCTCTGTGTACCCAGTAGTAGGATTGCTGGGTCAAATGGTAGTTCTACATTTAGCTGTTTAAGGAATCTCCACACTGTTTTTCATAGTGGCTGTACTAGTTTACATTCCCACCAGCAGTGTATAAGTGTTCCCTGATCAACACATCCACAGCAACATCTTTTTTTATGTTTTGATTATGGCCATTCTTGCAGGAATAAGAAGGTATCACATTTATTTGCTTGGTCCACATGGTTTTGATTTGCTTTTCTAGGTTTGGGGTATATTTTCTGTTTCAGTTATGCCCTTTGCAGTGTCTAATTAATTCTCTTGACAAGATTTTTTTTAATGTTATAGATCATTGATCAAGATGGTAGGGAAAAGGATGAGAGGACCATGGGTTCAAATCACTTCTACAAACACTAATTGGAATTGTAATACACCAAGTTCTATTATATAGAAGATGATCATAAAAAAAGAAGAAGGAAGAAGAGGAAGAAGAGTCATGGACTATCCCTCAAAGAATTCACAGCCTGTAGATAAGAGAAAGGTAAAGAAGTATTTTTCAGTAGAATGGTAAGTGTAATATTGAAAGGTCCACACAAAAGACAAAGTAATAAAATATGACTGGAAAATGTAAAGAGGCTTTACCAAAGAGGTGACAGCTGAATGACAGCTTGGCTTTAAGCAGTGGTACAGGAAGCTGCATATGCAGAAATACAAAAATCTGAAGTAGCATAGCTGCTCAGGTGTTTACCAGCAGTTTGTGCATGGGGGGCTGTGGTTTGCAAAAGGAATGAGGGTTCCTGGAAATAATTGTGGGCACGTTGGACTAATGAGAGAAGACATGCTCAAAAATCACAGATCAGCTTATTGTCAAAGAGCACAGAGGGAGGTTGGGGTTTCCCACCCCCAAATCCGGACACAGTGGCTCATGCCTGTAATCCCAGCACTTTGGGAAGCCAAGGCAGGTGGATTATTTGAGATCAGGAGATCAAGACCAACCTGGTAAATACGGTGAAATCCCACCTCTACTAAAAATACAAAAATTAACCAGACATTGGTGGCTTGCACCTGTAGTCCCAGCTACATGGGAGGCTGAGGCACAAAAATCACTTGAACCTGGGAGGCAGAGGTTGCAGTGAGCTGAGATCGCACCACTGGACTCCAGCCTTGGCAAGAGAGCAAGACTCCATCCTGAAAGAAAGAAAGAAAGAAAGAAAGAAAGAAAGAAAGAAAGAAAGAAAGAAAGAAAGAAAGAAAGAAAGAAAGAAAGAA